>NW_011494622.1:4565202-4644997 GCF_000754665.1 Bison bison bison
GGGCGGCGAGTGTCAGGTAGCTGTTACAGTGGGAACAGCCTCTCCTCCCTTTACTCACGTTAAAGTATTTTCCTTGTTGAGAAAAGGGGTCAGAGTCTAGACAGAACTCTAGCATATTCATCCTCTTTTTGGTCCTTGGCTGGAAATGTTGACATTGTGGGGAATCATTATAATGTTCTGATAGAGCAAATAAAAAAATTTTTTTTACCAGAAAACCACTGTATAGACCTGTTTGATTTTGTAAATAGCTGAAGCAGTGAGATTAATTTTACAGAGCCAGCACTATCATGAATTTATTTAGTAGCGTTAAAGGTGCCTAGAAACAGAACATTTAAATATAGTTGTTATACACTCTGAAGAGTGTCAGTGAGTTTTCAGTTTTCGAGAAAGTTTAAATAAAGTTCATGTTTCTTTTTGTGAGTCCTGTGTTAAGAGCTCTGTTGCATCATAGTATCCCAAAACTTGATTTTTAAAAGGAACTCCGTATTGGAGCATGCAGGCCATGATTAGAGAAGGTGTTTTCATGTGAAAATTGCCAGTACTCAGGCTTGTCAGCCTTTTGTACTATTAGCCAGGAAAAGTTTGTGCCTGAGAGGTGACTCTGCCTTTGGAAGAAGACTTCAACAAGACCTCGGTGCTCATAACAAATCGTTATTCCCTTAGGTTTGCTGATAGGATCCTAAACGTCTGTCTCACTCTTGTTGAGTGAGAGCGTGACGACTCGTAGCACCTCTAACCTGGCCATAAAGAGCAGTCTCACTGCAGTGAGTAGGCTTCTGCCTACTGGATACAGTCTCAGTTGGAGTAGGAGCAGGGTCCCAGCAGTTTCTGGGGCCTCTTCTCACTGATACAGCGCTGCCTCTATTTTAGGGGAGAAGAGAAAGTATTTGCAAAATATGTAAGGGGATGAGGAAGCAGAGGCATCCTCCTCGGGCAGGTGGAGGATCCTCCTTCCTTAAGAAGCCCTGTCTTGTGGATTGGTCTGCGAGTACTTGCTGCCCTGCCTGTGAGGTTGTGGGGGCTCCTGGCTGTTAAGCGGGGTCGTGAGACAGCAGCTGTCCAGGAGTCATCTCTCTCCCCACGCTCACCCAGCTTAGGTTCACGAGGCCAGAATCCACAGGACACCATATGCCTATTCTTTTCCACTCACTGCCCCCAGTGTTTTTTGCAAACTTTTTTTTTTTTAACTAATTATTTTGCATTGGAGTATAGCCGATTGACAGTATTGTGATAGTTTCAGATGGGCACCAAAGGGACTCAGCCATGCATATACATGTATCTGTTCTCCCCCAAACTCCCCTCCCATCCAGACTGCCACATAACATTGAGCAGAATTCCCTGTGCTATACAGTAAGTCCTTGTTGGTTATCCATTTTAAATAGAACAGTGTGTACATGTCCATGTTTTTTGCAGATTTTAAAAATAAAACAGGGGATACATTAAAAAATTTTGTTAAACTTTTTATTTTGTATTACAATATAGCGGGTTAACAATATTGTGAGAGTTGGGAATACTTTTTATATTATGATCCAGTTTCATCAAATAATGCTCATTACTTATGATAACTTTGATTTTCTTTTTTTTTTTTGGTTCTTTACCATTTAAAAAATGGCATCTGAGATTAAATTTTATCTTCTTCTTTGTGAGTCCCAATCCACAGTTTGAAAAATTTACTGTGGAGCAGTGGTTTTCAGTTTTCCTGGTATGAGAATAGCCCTGTGCTCTTGAAGGTTGTCGAGGACCTGAAAGAGCTTTAGTCTGTGTGGGTTACGGCCGTGGGGTCCCAGGGCCGGCTTGTGCTGGCGCAGGAGCAACCCTGAGGTCAGTGAGCACTACCTTGTCACTTTGTAATTGGCCACGGCGGGAGTACTGACCCCGTGAAATGGGGCAAATGCTCCAAATGGGAGCTTTTCTCCCCTTTGCAGAGCCAGTTGTTAAACATTTACCAGCTCAGCACTCATCGTATCTGTCAATATTTATCATATCAGATATTAAACTAAGACTTTTTTTTTAAGTGTAAGAATGCACAGTATGCTTTCCACTCACCGTCAAGAGTGACAAGGTCACCACACAGCCTGTTGCCTCTGGGAAGCTCCACTACAACTTGTGAGAGCAGGCGAGACACGTAGAATCGTTACGTTGCTGTGAATAGGGTTTGGACCTCACAGACCCCCTGACAGTGTCTGGGGGACACACGGGAGCCTGCAGACCACCCTTTGAAAACCATTGTTTTTAGAGAAAGTAACTTCCAGTAAGGAGGGGGTATGTGAACCGATGAGGAAGTTATAAGGGTCACCTCGCTGGAGTCTCAGAAGCTTCAACCTCTCCTTCTGAGTGTTCTGAGCCCCGTGCAGCACTTAATCGGCTATGGCATCCGCTCCATAAAGCGCTCCCTAGTTCTGTCTGGTGGATACTATTATCAGTGGAAGCTCATTTTAAGGTATTTAAATTATGGCTCAATAAAGGACAGTATTTTTAGATCATTGTTTTATTCCAGTTAGAAGACTGATGAATTTAGGTTTGGGAGAAGAGCAAGTGGTTAGAGAAATGGAGTGTTCTTATGATTATCTGATTTCAACATGAGAATATATTTTTCATTGAGACATTTACCAGCTTGCGAAATGACTGCCTTTGTGGATTATATAAAGATATTATGAGTAAGCATCAGAATAATAGAAACAGAGACTTGATTGCATTTTAGAAGTGCCTTCTGTTTGGACCTCCAGTTTTCTTGTGCCAAGGATAGATTTATTGGTGTCTGGGCTGTGCCTAGAAGCTCTAGTTGATGATTCTTATTAAAGGAAGGAACTCGATCACTGTTCTCTGAGATTATGAATATTTGGAAAAGTGCCAGTAGGTCACTGGTGTTTTGCATATAGATGGTGGTGCCTTGGAGGTGAATGCTGGGGATCTAATATCTGATTGTGCATCACCTTCTACACATCACACAATGAGACTGGGCAGAAATGCATCTAGGTTCTGTGGTTATCTCTGCACTCACCTGCCCCAGATAAACTGTGCCTTCGCCCTGGAAATCGCCATTGGGGTGCAGATTTCCATTGACTGCAAAATGACAGTGGCGGCCAGGAGGCACCCAGTTGAATTGGCCACAGTCAGGCAAGAGAATAATAAATTGCATTAATAAAAGCAACACATCCTCTGGTTGACTGTTGGGCAATTGTGTGGTGGCAGCTTTCCGGTCAGCCTGTGTTTATTTCCCAGCCAACATGCTGTTGGCTGCTCTAAGTCAATCCAGATCACACTTAATTCTTGCCTGTTTCCTCTTCCTTTGCCCCATCTGTCTTGTTCTAGCATGTTTCAGGGAAATTTAAAAATGATTGTTTTTATGCTGTTAAATCAATAGCATTTTTAATTTCATAGCCTCCTTTTTACAGTCTGTGTATTCTTTTTACTCACAAAGCCCAGGCATGCTGTTTAAGGGACAAAATAATGCTTTTCTTCACATATTTTTCTCTTTATCTCTGAATTTTTTTTTTTCCTTTTCATCTTAATCTCTAATTCTGGCTTGTGTTAAAGAGTTGGGGATGTGCGAGTCAGAGCAGAACTTGAATTACTTCTACCATTAATTACCTCTGTGACTTTGGACTGTTCACTCGATCATTCAGATCCTTAATATTCTCATCTGTAAAATGGCGATGATAATATACACTTCTTGATGTAGGTGGGAAGATTAAGTAATACTGCACATATGAAATGTATGGAAGGTTAACGTCCTTTTGCTTACTCAAGGCACGAGAACCGAGAGGTAAGTACTAGGAATTGCGGTAAGGACTCTGGCAGAAGGATGCTGTCAGGACCTGGTGACCCTGGTTTATGCTTTGTTAGATTTTTTTTTTTTTTTAAAGGAAACTCTAGATGACATTTAAAAAGAGAGCTAGAAGATTTTAAAATCTAATTAAAGAGACACTCACCCCTTTCTGGGTAGTTGTTGCTACGATTTGGGAGTTCTGTATAACCGTTCATGCTACTTAAGGTTAGAAATCCCAAAAGCCCATTTTTCCAGATTAATCTGTGGTTGAGAAAATTATTGACTATTGATAGTCTAAGAGTGAACATAGTTGTTAAAACTGAGTGTGTTGCCCATTTGAAGTTTTTTTTTAACCTAATGGTACATGACCAAATTGTTTCTAGAAATTTCTTTCCTTCCTTTTCCCTCTGTTCATTTATTTTTTCAGACATGAAGAGCAGCCAAGGCCTTTTGTGTTGCATTCTTGCTTGAGGAACTCAAATGATGAAGTAAGATTTCTGCAGACGTGTTCTCGGGTTCTGGTGCTCTGTCTCCTTCCTTCGAAGAATGTCCAGTCTCTCAGCTTACGCATAATGCTCGCAGAAATTCTGACAACAAAAGGTAGACTTTCATAACTAATTGATATTACTAATGCGATACTTACTGCAAACTAATGTGCTCCATACGAGTGTGAGAACACTTTATATAATACCTGTACCGGCTTGTATACTGTGGGATGTATGGGAATTAAAGTATTTTCAAAAGATCAAGTTTTAAATGTCACTTGAAGAAGACGTCACTTGGCCCTATGTGATAAGTTTTTTTATATAACATATTGCCAAATACATAGTCCATTTTTTTAAATGATAGATAACCAGTCCTTATCTATTATTAAAAAAAACGGACTATGTATTTGGCAATATGTTATATAAAAAAAAATTTATCACATAGGGCCAAGTGACGTCTTCTTCAAGTGACATTTAAAACCAGTCCTTCGGAGAAGGCAATGGCACCCCACTCCAGTACTTTCGCCTGGAAAATCCCATGGACAAAGGAGCCTGGTAGGCTGCAGTCCATGGGGTCGCTAAGAGTTGGACACAACTGAGCAACTTCACTTTCATGCATTGGAGAAGGAAATGGCAACCCACTCCAGTGTTCTTGCCTTGAGAATCCCAGGGACGGGGGAGCCTGGCGGGCTGCTGTCTATGGGGTCGCACAGAGTTGGACACGACTGAAGCGACTTAGCAGCAGCAGCAGCAACCAGTCCTTATCCCCTTCACAATGTAGCATCCATTATATGCGTAAACAAAAGAATATTGTACTCAAGGTCTAGTATGCATTCATTTAAAATACCTTTGCTGCACTATTCATTGGTAATACTATATGTGACTTAGGTCTTCACAGGTGGAGCATTGGTAAGAACCTACCTGCCAATGCAGGAAGTGCAAGAGATGGAGGTTCAGTCTCTAAGTCAGGAAGATCCCCTGGAGTCGGAAATGGCATCCCACTCCAGTGTTCTTGCCCGGAGAATTCCATGGACAGAAGAGCCTGGCGTGCTACAGTCCATGGGGTTGCAAAGAGTCAGACACGACTAAGCACAGCACCACCACCAACATATGTGACTCAGAATACATAAAAAAGGAGCTGTACCACAATATAATGTGGTTATTAGAAAAAAAGTGTATCCAAGGAAATGCTTAGCTAGGATAAGAAAAATGGAAGAAAATATCATCTAAAGAGAAACTTTTCCTACCGCAGAATCTCAAAGAATGTTGTGTTTATATGCATTGATTTAATGTCTCATTTATTATCTCAGGATTAGCCAGCTCTGCCTATTAGCTGATACCACCAACCATAGAGAGAAGGCGACCTTTTTAACCTGAAGTTTGTAGGATGACTCTTTCATGGTATCATTGGCTTTCTCACAACTTCCTCCCTGAGGTCTGTTTCACCAGTTGGGAGAATGTTAACTTTCAACCTTTTGGCAGACGAAGCATGTTGAGCCTTATAATGGAAATAAAAGGAAAAAAAGAATGAATGTATTTAATTTTGATAGCTTTGTTAACCACTTGGGTTCTAAATGGCTTTCTTTCATCATTCTTTCCCATGTAACTCATTAGTTAAAATGACCACTTGGTTGTAGCCTTAGCTGGTAGCAGACCCAGAGGGATGGGTCCGTGTGTATGTGCGTGTTGCGTGTGTGCACGTGTGTGCACACTTATGCGGCCCACTTGGGTGGTTTCACAGTGTTTGCCACGTGCAGTTTCAATTATAGAAGCATGAACACAACTCCTCTGAAGGAGAAGGCCTTGTCAGTGTTGCTCTCTTCTCTGTCCTACAGTCTTGAAACCGGTGGTGGAGCTGCTCAGTAACCCGGATTACATTAACCAGATGCTGCTCGCCCAGCTGGAGCGCAGGGAGCACATGAACGAACATCACAAGAGAGCCTACACGTACGCGCCTTCCTATGAAGAGTTCATCAAGCTCATTAACAGCAACTCTGATGTTGAGTTCCTGAAGCAGCTCAGGTATTTGGTCTTTAATTATAGCATGACAATGCTACTAATTATCCTTCTCTGCCTGGTTAGGTTAAAAAAAAAAAAAAAAGTGGTTGTCAGGGAAGCAGAAATAAAGGAAGTCCATAAATCTCCCTAATCAGTAACAACAAAATTTATCGAGCTTCTCCCTTAGTAGTGGAGTTCATTTGTTCAAAGTACATGTTTTTCAAATGATTAGGTTATAACAGAAAGTCGATCAGTTGTTAGAACCTGCGTAGCTGCTCAGATTCGTCCTTGGGGAAAGCAGTGGAAGGAACTGATGTGTGTTTAAAATTACAGCGTAGAACATTTGCGTTGATTTTCTTTTTTCTTAGAAAACACAGAGGCCCAGTTTGGGGAATAAAGGGGTTCTTGACTGATTGTCTTGAGAAAACACATTGGAAATAGCACCCCAGGAGTCTCTTTCATAGGAGGGTCCAGTCTCCTTCCCTGACCTGTGACCGGGAGAGTTCCGTGGGCTTTGCTGTATCGTGGCATCTCGGGCAGCTCTCCTTGAGGCGGCACTGGTGTGTTTCATCCTCGGGGTGGTTGTCCCTGTTCACTGTATCTGAGGCACAGACCTGAGGACCAGTTCTTACCCTCTGCTTCTTGTACTGGAGAGGCTCCAGGAACAACTCTACGATGGCAGGGATTGATCTTTCTGCTCAAAGAGGCGGTGATGCGGCATAAAGTATCTTGTTACTTAGCTACTTATTGTTCATCCGATAAAAAAAAAAATATTGCCCTCTTATTCAAGGGTCAACTCTGCCCACTCGTATTGACAGACGGAATTGCTTTTTATCAGACTTCTGTCTGAAACCCACATTGATGAGGCTCATCAGCACAAATGGAGCTGCTTTCTTCAGTCATAATCTCAACTGTCCCGTTGTTTTTCCTGTACAGTTAGAGGACTCTGCTCTCTGACTTTTATTAGCATTTTAGGTCCCTGTCTTCAAACTGCCCCCAGTAAAATTTTGGGATAGGCTGCCTAAAGCAGGAATTGCATCTTATTTCGACTAAGTAAAGCCATCTTTGTTTTATACATATTTGAAAAAAGATGCACATGTGCGTGCTTAGTCGCTCAGTCGTGTCTGACTCTTTGTGACCCCTTGGACTGTAGCCCTCCAGGCTCTTCTGTCCATGGGATTTCCCAGACAAGAATACTGGAATGAGTTGCCATTTCTTTCTCTTGGGTCTTCCCGACCCAGGGATCAAACCCTCATCTCCTGCTTGGCGGGGGGATTCTTTACCACTGTATAACTTGGGAAGCCTGGAAGAAAGATGAGTATTTTCTAAAGGAAGTAGTCACTCAGCTCTGCTAGACTAGAATGCATTAAAAATAAACAAACAACAGCAAAAAATCCTTGAATGTGCTATTTGCAGTTCTGCAGTAGAACTACAAAAAAAACTTTGTTTTCTTTTTTTCTGAGTAGGCATGAGATGTTTTCATGGTAGGATTATAGAGCTAGAAGTGCATCCAGCAGGCACACCCTTGGCTGTATATTAGAATCAACCAGACTTTTAAAAATTACAGCTTGAGATCCCACTGTCTCTTTGAGGCTACTTCCTTGTTCTTCTTCTCCAGCCTCCAAGATGTCAAACTGAGGATATGGGAGCTAGACTGGGTTAATATTTTGAATTTTCTGGGTCTTCTAGTAGGAGCAGTAAACAGCTCTGCTAACAAAACAGGAACCAGTAATCTGAATGTCGTGTTGATGCAGGATGTTAAAGGGCAGCTGATTAGATTCCAGTGGTAGAGTGGCTGGTGGGGTGATGGCCACCATCAAGGAAAGGCAGAGAGTCTCATTCAGAGCTAAGATGCACCCACTCGTGAAATGCGGCAGTCACAGCCCTAGAGAAAAGACCGCATGTTCCTTTATTTTGAAGATAAAACAGGTGTCGAAGTGAACATTAAGCAAAGGAGAAGTGAAAGGCCCCGATGGAACCTTTTGTAAACAAGTAGGCAGGTTGTGGTCCAGGAATCTGGCATATCCAGGGCTGTCTGCCTTCTGAAATTCTTAAGGTTATTTGTGAAAAGTTACTCTAATGAAAATTATTTGCTCCTCCATGGAAAGTACAGATGCCTAGGCTTCACCCCTAGGAACTTTGTTATAACTGGTCTGAAGTGGAACTCGGGCATCAACTTCCCAGGGGATCATAACGTGTGATTAAGACCCCAAGAATGTGGTATCTCTTTTAAATGTAATATCCTCTCACCTGCTGCCAGTCTGAAGTTTTTGCCAGATGTCTTGTCATGTAATTCATTCTATTCTGATTCTTTGAAAACGACTTATACTGTATGAGGTGCATGGTAACTCTGATGGGGGGATACTAACTGATCCGGGCCCCTCAGTCTTCTGCCAGGGTTACTGTCACGAGCAAAGGGCATCTTACCCCTGACCTTCCCCAGAGACGTGCGTGATTAACCTGAGGTTTCTCAGCCTTGGCAAAACTGACACGTGGAGCTGGATGATCCTTTGTTGTGGGGGTTGTTCAACTTAGTGTAGAACATAAGCAGCACCCCTGGCCTCCACCCGCCGAATGCCAGCAGCACCCCCAGAGCTGTGACAGCCCAGAACGTCTCTGGACATTGCCGTGTGTCCTCTGGGGACAAAAATGTTCCTGCTTAAGAGCCACTGGTGTAACTGCAAGAACAGTTTGGAGATACTGTACTTATGTTGTACATGCTTGCTTAGTCTCCTCAGTCGTGCCCGATTCTTTGCAACTCTATGGATTGTAGCCTGCCAGGCTCCTCTGACAATGGAATTCTCCAGACAAGAATACCGGAGTAGGCTGCCATGCCCTCTCCAGGGGATTGTCCTGACCCAGGGATTGAACCTGCATCTCTGCCTCCTGCATTGGCAGGCAGGCTCTTTACCACTAGTGCCACATGGGAGCCCAGTCTTATATTAGGTTTAGATTCAGCTGAAAATTAGAAAACCCACAGAATAATGACGACTTGTCACAGAACAGAGGGTGTTTTCTTCCTTACACAGAAGTCTGGAGCACCCAGGTCCTTGAGAAGGACCCAGGCTCCTCCTAGCTCACTGCTCTGCCCTCCTGTATTCCAGAGGCCTCATGGTCAGGATGTTCTCTAGGATGCCAGCCGTCATATCCCCATCCCAGGAAGTGGGAGGGAGGCCAGGAAAGATGGTGGCATAGGTCACGCATGCACTGCGTGTCTTTTAAGTTTTAAATTGTCTTGTCTTTTAAATTTGAATTTTAAATTTAAATTGTCTTGTCTTTTATATTTCTAGAAGCTGCTACATGACACTTTTGTTTATGTTGGGTTGGTCAGAACAACTGAGACAAAAACAAGTAGTCTTTTTCTGGGTACCCTTAAGCTTAGTTGTAAATGGAGGGTTCTATTACTAGGGAAGACTAAAGAATGGGCACGGAATAGGCAGGTAGGCGTGTTTGCCCCAGTTCTAAGTGCAGTGGGTTAGAGTAAGGCAGAGCGGCACTGCTTCCCACACAGGCAGTGGGAAGGTGCTTTCCTGGCCTGGACATTCGCCAGGGTTAAGGAGATGCCGAGCAATTGCTCAAGAAAGGAAAGCTCTTTTTGTTTTAAGCTACCATTTGTTGACAATCTAATGTATATCCAGCGCAATGCAAGATTCTTTATGATAATCATCTGATCCTTATAACCACCGTGTACAATAGGTTCGTGTTGCTCATGGCTTGGTTGAGGAGAGCAAAGCGACTTGCCCTGGATCAAAGCTAATCAGTAACAGAGCTGGGATTTGAACTCGGGTCTGTCTGACTTCACACCCCATTTGTAGAGCTGGGTGACCTGCCAGCCAGGCGGGCAGAGAACAGCAGTGAGACACGGCCCCAGTCTTGTGGGATTGCCTGCTGGCGTGGAGATGATTCTACTGTTGGTGGGGCTTGGCAGGCACTGACCCTGGTGTGGGTATAACCCACGCGATAACCATCAGAAGCGCCATTATCTCTTATTAAGACAATGATAGACCGCCAGAGAAACGAGGAGTAATACAGTCAATCAGAGCAGCCTGTCACTGCCATAATCTTGTTTACCACCAGCCTGATCTTTATTAGATTTTTCAGTTCTGTATTTGTTTATTTCTGACCCTCATTTAGAGAGCAGTGTGGAGAACCTAAAAATAGAGAGGAAATTCTAATAATAAATGAACGGTTAAAATTAAAGATTATTTAGCTTAGAGAAGAGAAGGAAACCTTTTATCTAGCACATACTGAGATTGGTGTGGTGTTTTCAGTTTTACTAAAGCAAGAGGCAGTGGGCCTAACTGGATTAACTGAAGACGTCGTGACTAACATTAGCATGGGTTACTAAAATGGTTTCTATTTTTTCTTTGACTATCATAATGCATTGGATTTTTCAACTCGGAATCAGTTTAGGCACATCTGCACATGAAGATAAGATATTAATAAAATTCTTAAAATCTCATGCTGCTGTGTAGAAGAACTCAAATTATTTGAATGTCTAGTGTTTTGAACAGGATTCTGAAAATGTGAATCTTGAGCAGTAAATAGGGTCATGTTATAGAGGAACAAGAAAAAAAGAAGTTGAGCATACTTAAGACAACCCATTGCAGCGTATCAGAAATCAGTGAGCATGTGTAAACCGCTAAGGAAGGCTCGTGTGGGCGGACAGGGAGATGGAAATGCAAATTGTAAAACAGAGGCCTGGCACATCTTTATGAAAAGAATAAATGAATATAAATTTAGTTTTTAAACACACATTAAAATGTGAGACTGCCTATGAAAAGTGTCTAGAAGATCTTTCAGTTTTATGAAAAATAAAAGTACACTGACTTGAGAATATAATTCCTTCTAGTGTCTGAGAAATAGCAGAGGGCACTGAGGTGGGAGTTAAACATATCCGAGGGCACAAGTTATTTTTATTTAGGAGGCAAGATGATTAAGTGTTGGCAGCAATTAAAATGTGATATGAGAAGGGGGATTTTGGTGTGAAGTTGATGCTATTGCTGAAAGTAAAGAATCTATTATATGCTTGTGTTCGGAGCAGCTCTGGCGCTGGGTTAGGTGCTGGTAAGTGTTCCCTGCTTTACGAATGACAGAACCCCAAGTCAGTTTATGTAAAGCACTTGGCCCAGGACCTGCCAATTTCTAATCGTTAGCTGGTACTAGTATTGTTATTGTTTGTAATCACTAGACCACGCCTGCAGATAGACTTAATATCATTGTGAAGACTGGGCAGCTCCTCAAGGCCTGCGAGGATGCAGCATTTCATCTTAGGGTTTGAGGAGCTCTCATGATCAGGTCCATCCAGTGAACGCTTTGGTTTTTCCAGTAATCATGTATGGATGTGAGAGTTGGACCATAAAGAAGGCTAAGCGCCGAAGAATTGATGCTTTCAAACTATGGTGCTGTAGAAGACTCTTGAGAGTCCCTTGGACAGCATGGAAGTCAAACCAGTCAATCCTAAAGGAAATCAACCCTGAATGCTCATTGGAAGGACAGTTGTTGAAGCTGAAGCTCCAACACTTTGGCCATCTGATGTGAAGAGCTGACTCATTGGAAAAGACCCTGATGCTGGGAAAGATTGAAGGTGGGAGGAGAAGGGGACGACAGAGGATGAGACGGTTGGATGATACAGCTGACTCGATGGACATGAGTTTGAGCAAACTCAGGGAGATAGTAAAGGACAGGGAAGCCTGGTGTGCTGCAGTCCATGGCGTTGCAAAGAGTCAGACATGATTGAGCGAATGAACAACAACAACAGCAATAGCAATGGTCCTGTCCATCCTGAAATCTGGTCCATCTTAGGGTAAAGGCATAGGGCAAATGAAGACCTCAGCATCACTTTTATTACTGATGGATCATGGAGAACGTGGTTTACATATGTGGGCAGCACACTGGCCAAAACTGAGTTTCCGAATTAGACGTTCTTTCCTGCCCAGCACTGCCGGACTGGAATCCCTCTCCTTGTGCCTGTTCATCCCTGGCGGGCGTGGTCCACTTGCCGCCGCCCAGGAGGCAGGAACACATGCCCCTGAGAGGAAAGGGCACGGGAGGGCAGCACTGCACTTGCCCAGTTCCTCCTCCTCTGTGATCACGTGAAAAGCCTCTTCGTCTCGGGAGGAGAGGACTGAGAGACAGATGGAGAGAGGCCAGGGGTGGAGCTTCTTGGACTTTAAACATGAAGGGTTTGAGAGTAGGCTGAGATCTGTGGGTACTGCCTGTCTCTTTAAAAAAACAAAACAGAGACAAATATCGTGGTGCTCACAGACCTTCCCTGCCGTCCAGTGGTTAAGACTCCACCCTTCCACTGCAGGGGGTTCAACCCCTGGTCGGAGGAGCTAGGATCCCACACGCCACGCAGTGTGGCACAAAAAATGAAAGCAAAAATTTTTTTTACAGATGATTGGGGGAACAAAAGAACTTGTGATTTATGAGTAGTGAAGAGTGGTGAAGGCTGGTGGAGGTGGTTTGCTGGTCTTTGTGAGCAGCTGGTTTCTGTGGGGGTAGGGTTTTTCTTACCCCTGACTTGCAGCATCTGGTGGTTCCTCTGGTGTCCACACTGCTAGCACGCCGGTGGAAAGCCACCAGCGTGATGTCAGCACATGCGGAGCTGGGAGGAGACCCACAGAGTACGTGTTCATGCAGCATTTCCAGTACACTGACCCAGTGGGTAAAGAACTTCCCGCAGAGATAAGAAATCAATGAAATCATTAGGAACCAGTGAGTTTTGAGTACTTTTAATCCTAAAAAAAATGGTCAGCTCAGTCAGTGCAGTCGCTCAGTCGTGTCTGACTCTGCGACCCCATGGACTGCAGCATGCCAGGCTTCCCTGTCCATCATCAACACCCGGAGTTTACCCAAACTCATGTCCATCGAGTCGGTGATGCCATCCAGCCATCTTATCCTCTGTGTCCCCTTCTTCTCCCACCTTCAGTCTTTCCCAGCATCAGGGTTTTTTCAAATGAGTCAGCTCTTCGCATTAGGTGGCCAAAGTATTAGAGCTTCAGCTTCAGCATCAGTCCTTCCAATGAATATTCACGACTGATCTCCTTTAGAATGGACTGGTTGGATCTCCTTGCAGTCCAAAGGACTTGTCAAGAGTCTTCTCCAGCACCGCAGTTCAAAAGCATCAATTCTTCAGTGCTCAGCCTTCTTTATAGTCCAGCTGTCACATCCATACATGACTTTGTGTAATTTAATTTTAATAATGGTGGGCTTAATTTCTGAAACACAGCAGCCAGCTCTCCAGAGCCAGCCCAGGACTGGTGGGCTGACTCCAGCCCTGCACCGAGTAAGTCGTGGCCACGCGTGTCCTATCTTTCTATGTCCTGCACTTGACAGAAATGCTGTTCTTCTAAAGGCAGATGAGGGTTAACAACATGAGAGGTCAGCGTCTCATGAAGCATTGAGGCAGACCCTGGCCGCCAACACTGGCTCGAGGGTCCGACAGGCCTGGACTTCACTGACCTGGTTTGCACTGTGGCTTTACTGCTTGCCCAGTGCATGGCCGGAGGCAAGTCGCTTCCACGCTGAGCCTCAGTCTTAACTGTGAAACAGAGAAAATAGTTCCTATTGCATAGGGGTGTCGTGATAATTAAATGAGATAAGGCACATAAGGCAGGGCATGCTAGGCTCCCGGTAAGAGCTGAAAAAATAACAGTTGTCAGGAGGAGGAGGAACACTGTCAGGTCCTGACTTGAACACGATTAATGGAGGCGATGACGTGACACAGTATATCTTATTGCAGAAAAACTTGGTTCAAAACGTATGAAAAGTCATTAGGACATTTTTGGTATAGAAGATACAACTAGGCAACTGGAAGTGATATGTGGTATTCTCAATGAAAGTGCTTTATATAAGAATTGGGAATGGAACATATAGCAGTGGTGCTATAAATACATCTGTAAATACTTTATAACAATATTAATGTCATAAAAATACAAGGAACACAAGTAGAAACAAGATACTGGCAGCAGAGGAAAACTTTGGCATTCTTGAGGTTAACTCGAAGGCCCCAGCTGGCCAGCATGACAGAGCTTTGGCTGCTTCTGTAACATGCAATTTCTGTAGACTCTGGGAACTAGCAAATGAATATACAGTCGTTATTTTAGGGAGATTAAAAGATACAAACAAGATTAAGAAAATAGAAATTACTTATTGCAGACAGATAAAACTATGACTACTTGACATGTACGTTTCCAGATTATTTCTGTATATATGACATGAATTGTGTGTGTGTGTGTGTTTACATATACTCTGGATTCCTCAGGCTGCTCTGGTGCAGAACTTTCTAGCTAGTGTGACTAAAGTACAGTGTGTGGGTGTGGAGGGATGAAGGTGTCCTCGGCGCACGAGGTGGCTGGGATGGTGGTCACCCCGTGTCCTGATCAGATGCTGTCACTCGCTGTGTGTGCTGTGAATGGGAAAGGCTGGGAAACGTGCCTTAGACTCTCTGTGGAATCAGCCGCCTTCTGCACACTGGAAAAGTGGGGAAAAAAAGTGCCTCTTACTCCTGAATCTTAACTGAAAATTTCCCTTGTTTGTGCTATAGCTCTGGGTGAAAAGAAAAGAAAGTGAAATTGCTCAGTCATGTCCAACCCTTTGCGACCCCATGGACTATAGCCTACCAGGCTCCTGGGTACTTCCTGCTTAAGACCATTAAATATACCTCCTGAAAAGATTATGTCCTTTCTGTTACAGCTTTTATAATCTGAACAACAGGGCACAAAATATGGATTCTTTCCAATAGATTCATTATTCATTAAGAATTTATCTTAAGAAAATAATCAGGAATATAAGGAAAGATTTCTCCAAGAATGTTTCTTGTAATTTTATTTAAAATAGAGAAGTGCTTGAGATAATTAAAAACATCTAACAATAAAGGTCGGTTAAAAAAGTTTTGGCTCGCCTGTACAGTGGATTGCCATGTAATAATAGTGTGGAAACAGAATATTTAATACTATTGGGAGACAGTAACTATTGTACTGCAAAGAGATCAAACCAGTCAGTCCTAAAGGAAATCAGTCCTGAATATTCATTGGAAGGACTGATGCTAAAGCTGAAACTCCAATACTTTGGCTACCCGATGCAAAGAAAAGATTGATTGGAAAAGATCTTGATGCTGGGAAAAATTGAAGGCGGGAGGAGAAGGCAGTGACAGAGGATGAGATGGTTGGATGGCATCACTACTCAATGGACATGAGTTTGAGTAAGCTCCAGGAGTTGGTGATGGACAGGGAAGCCTGGCGTGCTGCAGTCCATGGGGTCGCAAAGAGTCAAACATGACTGAGCGTCTGAACTGAACCATAGATTTATAAATTACAGAGAACTTCCCTGGTGGTCCAATAGCTTAGACTCCCAGCTCCCGATGCAGGGGACCTGAGTTTGATCCCAACTCAGGGAAGTTGATCCCACATGCTGCAAATAAGACCTGTGCAGCCCAATAAATAAATAAATAATAAATAAAATTTAAAAAGAGGCTTGAAGCCAGTATTTATAGCAAAAATTCAATCTTATAAAACAGAAAGAAAACCATGTTTGCATAGAAAAAGGGTTATAAAGATACCACATGTTAATAGCAGTTAACTTTGAATGTCGTACTTTGTGTATTTTCTCATTTTCTTGAAAGAGCATTAACTTCAGAGAAAGTAAAAATTGGCTCAGACCGAGAAAGTAAAATCTGCCTGTCCATTTATCAGGCTGATGGGAGCAGACACTAAAACCAGCTACCAAGTTAACAGGAAGTAGTATTTCTTCCAAACACAGCTGTAAAATGTCATGATGATACTCCCTTCTGAGCAACCCCTGCTTCTTATTCACTGAAAAGCACGGCTCTCTAAATTTTATCAGAAACTTTGCTGCATGAAATTGTATCAGTAGGAATGACACATCCTGCTCTTGCCTGGAGGGTATCAGCCACTTTGACACAGAGCAGCAGCCCCATTTTAACCCAGAGTTGCAGATAGGGGGTTCTGGATTCAGCATCCTACGCTGACCTTAACTTTGTAGTTTCCAAGGCAGTAGGGCCCTGGGTTCATCTGAAATTGACCCTTTGACAAGCCCTGCTTTGAGCCTGTCACAGCACCGCTTCATTTACATTTCATCCACACCCTGCCTTTCCCCAGAATCCTATGGTAACTTTTATCTTTTTCTCCGGGGAGATGCCCCATGGTTCCTCTTGTTCATGGCAGTGGGTCAGGAAGCCTGATGTTCTGGGACTATAATGACCCTGGTGGTCTTTAATTGATCAGGCTTAGACTCTCATAGGAAAAAAAAAGTGAGGTTACTTTTTATAAAATGGCTTCTATGTATATTTTACAAGCACACACACACCATCCCCCTAAACAACACACATCTAAAGAGTCAGCGGCAGTGTTAAAGGACAATAATTGTAATAGTCGTTAAACTCTCACTGTGAGGCAGATGCAGTTCCAGATATTTTAAGTTCTCTCATGTAACTTCATAAAAGTCCTATGAGGAAAAATGCTGCTATTCCTCTTTTTACAAATGAGGACTCTTGAGTTTTAAAAGCTTGAAAAATTGTCCCAGGGTGATAGTGTAAGCATTGAAAGCAGCATTTGAACAAAGCCCATCTGGTGCCAGAGCTCACATTCTTTATATTTTATATTTATATATTAATATTTGGCTGTGCCGGGTCTTAGTTGCAGCATGTGGGATCTAGTTCCCTGACCAGGGGTTGAACCCAGGTTCCTGTATTGGGAGCACAGAGTCTTAGCCATTGGACCACCAGAGAAGTCCCCAAAGCTCACATTCTTAACTACTCTGATACACTTTCTAAATTATCCAGCAGACCTTGGTAGTGTCATGGACATGGGAGACGGCGCCAGCTTAGCTAGCAGAAATCACCATGGCTTCATTTTTTAAACACTTTACATGAAGTCTCTTTAATGGAAATATTATCTCTAGCCTGATATAGAGTAGCCTGTGGCAGTTCTGAAACACTATTTTAAAATTTCTGATTTTCTTCTTAAACATTTGTATGTATATGATATTCTGTTCCATGGTAGATCCTTGCTCATTTTAATACAAGATGGTATTTTAAACCATTTAACATGTTGTGCAGCTGAATTTGTCCACAGCCTTTGACTCTGCTAAGATGTTCCAGCATGTACACTCCCAAGACAGCTCTAAAGTCATATTTCAAAGATGTGCCTAATGAAGTAGAGAGACTAACTTTTTTGGTTTGGCTTCTAAATAATTTTGAAATCAAGTCTGATAGGATCCCAAAGCTGTTCTGAACATTTGATAGTAGAAAGTGTTGATTTCCAAGGTAATTATTTTGAAGGCTGGTGCTTCCCAGGTGGCACAAGTGGTAAAGAGTCTGCCTGCCAGTGCAGGAGACACAAGAGACACAGGTTCAATCCCTGGGTTGGGAAGATCCCCTGGAGCAGGAAATGGCAACCCACTCCAGTATTCTTGCCTGGGAAATCCCATGGACAGAGGAGCCTGGAGGGCTACAGTCCACAGGGCCACAGAGTCAGGTATGACTGAGTGACCGAGCACGCATTTTGAAGGACTGTGAAGCATTCAGGCGAGATTAAGATCACTGGAGAGAGTTCATAAAAATAATCTTGGTCTAAGTCTTTATTAATTTAGCTAAGTATAAAAAAGTGAAGGGAGGTGAGGTGGCGACTCAGTGGCAGGCACCAGCAAGCTTTGGGTGACTTTTTCATTATCCTTAAGACAAAGATGCTCTGGGTAGGACCTTGCAAGGATTGGAAAGAGCTGAATTCTTACTATACTGCTTCCTCCTAAGACTTGAGTTTACATCATCATTTCGGAAAAAGAGATAGTAACAATCTCTGCTCTTCTGATCAAGAGTAAGCCTACAAATAATAGTCCTCCCAGTGGTTGAACTGAACTTGGCACCAGCAAGGCTGTGTCGTTCTCTGGAGGGGACGGGCCAAGTGAGCACCAGGTATCCCCGATAGCTCCTCAGACAACCAGGAAGGCTGTGCCATCAGACTTGGAGCATTTGGAATGAGAAGTCCTTCATTTCCTGCTTTGCTTTTTGGTGTCAAGTGAAAGTAAGTTCTGCAGATTCAGTCAGGATCTTCAGATGCCTCCTGTGTGCTGGGCACCATGTGAGGAGGGTCTGATATCTGTAAAGTTGAATTGACTCTGGACCCTCGATTCTTTCCCCGGTCATCAGGGTGTTTGCTGTTCAAAACAGGAGACCCCTGTGGATGTAAATCGCTAAATGTGAAGTAAGACAATCAGGCCAAAGGTAGAGTGTGAAGAGCTAAAGAAGTGGGTAGGAGCACCTATTTCCTGCTGTAGATGAGCGGGATCTAGGAAGCTTCAGAGAGGAGTTGGCTGAGACTTGAATGTTTTGGAGTGAATAGGATTTCAGCAGGTGAAGAGGAGAGGTGAGGTGTAGGAGGGAGAAGAAACGAAGCAGAGCCCGGCTGGTAGGAAAGAGCTGGAGTGTGTTTGGAGCATTGCACGTGGCCTGGTTTGCTCGGAAAATGGTATCCGAGAGGGATGTGGAAGGCAGTTTGGCTGGAAAGATGGTCTGGCCTTGGCCGTGCTGATAAGCCGTGAAGGGCCTTAGACATGCTAAACACTAACCTGTTGAATTTTAGGGAAGCTGGAAAATGGCTAAGCTTTAGCATCATCAAGCCCTAGGTTGTCATTTTGGTTCTTGTACTTAGAAGCAGTGAAACCTTGTATAGATTTCTTAAACCCCCTGAACTCCAGCTTCTTCTTCTGTAGGGTGGGGTGCATTGCAGTACCTTGTGAGGATTAAATGAGGTAGTGTAAAGTATTTAATTAGGTACCTGGTACCCGATGAAAGGAGTCAGTTAGCTGATGTTACTTTAGAATTCTGTGGACTTGTTTGAACATGCCTCTTCCTCAGATGGCATGTATTTCGTCAGTACCACTGATGACTTATTTGTTCCGGAGTGTGAATCACTGAGAACACCCAGAGAACAGATTGTTCAGGATATTATGTGCACCTGTTAACTGTTACAGATGTTAACACTTAGGAATTTAGCTCTTTGATTTGGACCGCTATCACAAATACACCGTAGAATGGGTGGCTCAAAAAACAAACATTTCTTTCTCCCGGTTCTGGAGTTTGGTGGGCCTGAGATCAAGCTGCTGGTAGTCAGACTGGGTGTCTGGTGAGGGTCTTGCTTCCTGGTTCAACAGTAGTCTTCTCGCTCTGTCCTCACGAGGTAGAGAGAGCTCTCTGGGGTCTCTTTAATATGGGCGTGGACCACCCTCAAGACCTAATGACCTTTCTGAGGTCCTGCCTCCAAACACCATGACACTGGGGTGTAGGCTTCACCTGTGACTTCTGCAGGGGACACACACACATTCCGTCCCTGGCACCCTGAAATATTTACTGCCAAGTTAGACTCTGTTAAAGAATTCAAGACTCAATCCCTATTTTCAAGAGGCTTCTGATCTAGTTGGAGATTAAAAACAGCATATCTTTTTTCATAGACAAAGCTACAATTTTGTTTTAGGCTCCAACATTTTTGATTTAGGCTTTACTTGTACTTAAAAGCAGTGAGACCTTATATAGAATTTTTTATTAATTAATTTATTTTAATTGGAGGCTGATTACAGTATTGTAGTGGTTTTTGCCATACATTGACATGAATCAGCCGTGGGTGTACATGTGTTCCCCATGCTGGACCCCCTTCCCACCTCCCTCCCCATCCCATCCCTCTGGGACATCCCATTGCACCAGCCCTAAGCAGCCTGTCTCATGCATTGTACCTGGACTGGCAATCTATTTCACATATGGTAATATACATGTTTCAGTGCTATTCTTTCAAATCATCCCACCCTCACCTTCTCCCACAGCATCCAAAAGTCTGTTCTTTACATCTATGTCTCTTTTGCTGTCTCACATATAGGGTCATCATCACCATCTTTCTGAATTCCATAAAAATGTGTTAATATTGTATAGATTTCCTAATCCCCCTGAACTCCAGTTTCTCCCTCTGTAGTGTGGGGTTCATTATAGTACCTTGTGAGGATTAAATGCGATATGTAAAATAAAGTATTTAGTTAGGTAACCTGGTACCTGATGAAAGGAATCTGTTAGCTGATATTACTTTAGAATTCCATGGATTCGTTTGAACATACTTCTTCCTCAGATGGCATTAGGCTCACTGTTTACTTTTTTAAGTACAAGACTTGTTACCATGTTAAAAAGAAGGGCGAGGCCCCCAAAGCCCCGGACACACCGTTTTCTTCATTTACAACATTCTTTGTGGAAAATAGTAGATAAATGGGTGATATTATAGAGCAGAAGTAATTTAGGGTTTCAGAGAGGAGAAATGTTGATGTGAATGAGAGGGATTGAGGATAACCTGAGGGAAGAAATAATATATGCAAGATCTGATTAGGTGGCCAAAAAGGGAGGTTGTTTTCAGAAGGAAACAGCATAAGCCAAAGCCTGGCAAGTGGCTACAGTTTGAGGAGAGCTGTGTGGAAGCCATCCTGACTTCACTCCAGGTTTCTATGGGGCTTGAGCGAGGGGGCCAGTGCCGATTGCTGAGGGACTCACAGGCTGGAGCAGAGGGGTCCTCCTCCGAAGAGGAGGCTCAACTCCTCCAGGGACCTCCCCAGAGGAGGAGGCGCTGAGAGTGGTCCTTGAGGAAGGGGCTTTGACAGCACTGCACAGCGTGGGTTGGGTGAGAGATAGAAAGGTTGACATGAAGGAAACAGGCCGTCCAGCGAATGCAGCTGACCCACGGGTGAGAAGGGTGGTGTCTAGAGGAAGAGGGCGAGAGGAACTTGTTTAAAGATTCAGGACTTGGAGATTCATATTTACAGGAGGGCGGATATCAAAGATGGTATTTCGAGCCTAAAGGATAGAAATGATGGGTCTCGTGCGGAAACGGAGAGGGGAGGAAAGCTTCCTGTGCAGGAAGGAAGGTAAGTCTAGTGTGGACTGGCTCAGATAGGGAAGTAGTTTGGGAACAGTTTTAAGATGACTTATAATTCTACCACTTTAACACAGTTGTTCCTTCCTTTATATCTGTGTTTTGCACTGTAGCCCTGGTTCATAGACCCACGTATTTAGATACCAGCAATCGTAAATGTACCTGCCATTTTGCATTTTAGAATCATTAATATCTATTATGTAGTCTTCATAATTACAGATATTATAGGCTGTTTTCTCCATCTGATATATCCCTGGAGCTTTCTGAAAACAGACACCATGCTGGTGTTACTCACTTCTGTGTGTCTAGAACCTAAGAAACGATTAACAAGTGTTTGTTTAATGAAAGCATATTGACCACATAGATTATTCTTGTGCTTTTTCTTTGTAGAAGTTGCTACAACAAGCCTATGGAGTTTGGTGACATGCATTTGAGTTGCCTGGAAGAAGTCAGTGCTCTTTGCTTATAGAACCTACTAAGTCCAAGGTTAAAATAAAGACTTGGTTAGGGAGTGTTAGACTTTGATGATTCCAGGTTTGTGTATGCTTCTTATAAGCTGTTTCCTCATCTGTTCAGTAACTGGCGGGAAAAATCACATGAAAAACTATCTTTGTGTTTTACCATTAATGAAGGAATGAAGGTGGCTCTATCACACAACTGTAATGGTCATTAATGTCCTAGCAAGGCTTCCTTTTGGAGGACATTACCTGAGTGTGTTCAGCCTGGAGATAACTTCTCCATGTATGGAAACTTCAGAAAGTTCTCTGCTAGTCAGGTGGCATTTGGCCACGAGACACATTGACGCATGGTTACTTGAACAAGTCAGGGCTTTATGACCCTCAATACCAGAAAGTCCTGAGATGGCCAGGCTGGGGCTGCAGTCATGGCTTAGTGGTGTCTCTGGACACCTGAGCTTCTCCCGTCTTCTCCCATCACTGCGTGGCTTTCATCCTTGGGGGTGCTGCGCCTCCATCCCGCTGCATCCTTGTCCCAGGCAGGAGAACTAAGGAAAGTCAGGGACAAAAGACAAAGGGGCCTTCCCGTGGAGCCCGCCCCTGTAGGAAGCCTTCCTGGAACCCCCTCCCGGCCAGTTCCGCTCATGTCTCGTCAGCTAGAACTATTTCAGATGGCCGTCCCTAACTGCTTGAGATAAGGTTAGCATTTTTGTCTGGGGCCTCGCTTGCCCTGATCAGTGTGGTCCAGTTAGTGGGGGAGAAGGAGATGAAGGGTGTTGGCAACCAGCAGTCTGCCGTAGGTGACCGCCAGCCAGCGCTCCCAACAGCCCGTTCTCTGAGGGGTGGGGTAGTAGCATCGATGTTCATATGACGCAAAGGAAGAAATAAAAAGATGTGAATCTGAACCCATGAAGAGCTATGACTGATGAATTCGAGTCATCCAGGAATTAGCTGAAAAGCAGAAGAACATATTTTGTGCTCTAAAAGCCAGCCAAGGGAGCTCCCTGGCAGTCCAGGGGTTAAGGACTCGGGGCTTTCACTGCTGTAGGCCTGAGTTCAACCCCTGGCTGGGGAATGAGAATCCAGCAAGCCAGGTGGCGGGTTAAAAAAAAAAAAAAAAAGCCAGCCAGATGTAGCATTAAATCTTAAAATGCTGCTAAGATTGTGTTCTGATAAAGAGTTAATGTTACATAGTTTTATTACAGGCAGATTCTTAGTATAATTAAGGGCTGAGAAACACTCAGAATCAATGAGTTTCATTAGGGAAATACTTAATAATAACTGAATAGCCCCTGAGAACTTGGGTTTATAACCTACCTAACATGAACATGCTCAAAATAGCCATCGTTCTAGGATTATATTTGGTCTAAAAATGTAAGGTTTTCTTTTTCCTGAAGCAGAGGTGTTCTCAGTCACACATACATATTCCTGGAGCCGTCCGTCACCCACAGCTTCCTCACATTGACACAATCCCAAGTCCTGGGGGAAAACGTCCCATGAACCACCATATCCTATAATGATGCAATATTCCCTGAGTGTTATCTCTAGTAAAGGTTATAGATGGAAGTGTTCTATCTGCACAGTCCACTGTGGTTTATGAGGTCCGTGAGGTGGCTCAGCACTTCAAGTGTGGATGGTGCAACGAGGAATAAAATTGTGATTTAAGTGGCCCACGTGGCTCATGGTCACCTTCCTGGACAGTGCAGGTCTGGGAGGTAGAAGCAGTAGGGTTCTGGTTACCAGCGTCAGGGAGGGCGCTGGTGAGGGGTGTAAGAGGGGGAGGAGTCGCTCATGACCTCAGGGTTTCCCTCTTCAGTCGGGGGGCAGGTGGGAACGCTTCTGTACAGGGAATGGAGGTGGGGGTACGTTTAGGACTCTTGCATTCAGGCCTCAGGAACGAGTAGCCCATGGCGCAGCACCCAGCCTGCTGACTTCACCTGCGTTGGATGGTTTTCATGATTCTTATGCAGGATTCACCGTGTTACAGTTGATCACTACAAATAGAGTCTGAAATTCTTCCTGAAAATAGTCTTACCTTCCTGTTCGATCTTTAATTGTTCTCTCTCTTCAATACTCAGGTATCAAATTGTAGTGGAGATAATCCAGGCAACAACAATCAGCAGCTTCCCGCAGCTGAAGAGGCACAAAGGTAAGGACCAGTTCATTTTCTCTGCTTTTACGTCCTGAAGGTCCTGGGTCTAGTTCCCCGTCTTCTCTCTCCTGTCAGAGTTTTGACATGTATGGAGTATACACTTAAGTATTTCAAACTTGTTAAAATATTGCTATATCAGCAAAAGAGAAAGTAAGTATGGTTTCATCCTAACAAAAACCTTTGTAGTTCTGTGTTCCCTGATAAACTTTGTGTTCATAATTTTTAGAATATTGTAGTCAGTGGGTAGAATCATGCTGCTGTTCTGTTTACATACTAAACATAGTTTCATAGTTTTTCCTCATATTAAAAGGCTCCCCCCAGATAGAATTGTTTTGTTAGTTTTTGGAGAGCTCTGTTTTAGAGAGAGTGCGATCTGGTCAGCGTGTTGGCGGGCTGAGCATCTGGGAAGCGCCTCGTCTGGATGTTAACCTCTTCCCGCCGCCCCACCTGCCCGCACTGCTTCCTTAAAGCTGGACAGTCGGGCTGTGCTCGAAGTGACCATGTAGCGATGCTGCCAGGCTGCGTGTGCGGCTCTAAGCAATTTCATGTCCAGGGTTGTTTCTCCTTAGCCTTCGTTTCATGTTCTCTTTGTGAATAGTAAACTGAAGAAGTGTTAAAAAAAAAAATGAACAGATGGAAGATCCTAAGAATACTTGGGATGCAAACTAGAGATGAGAACTTTTTCTTTTTTAAATGAAGGTAGAATGAATATGCTGAAATATAATTTTGTTGCTACATATAAATATGTTTGTTTCAGGCAAGTCTTTTTCAATTATAATTGTTCATTGATTAGGAATTGGTATGTAATTGTGGAAGTATTTTGAGGATTTAAAGGGAGAAAATACTGTATAACAGGTGGGGAGAAATTACCCAATTGTGTGCCCTCTGAAACCTTAAGGAATTAACTAGCTGACTCTGCATTGACTTTTCTCAGGATAACACAGGAGGGCTGGGAGGACCTCTTTGTATATTCAGGAATGTTCAAATAAGGCTTCCAAGGCTTCAATAAACTCCAGCAAATCCACACAGCACTCTGAGAATGTTTCAGGTTCATAGTAGAAGACCAAATTACTCTCTTTAACAATGTAGAAATTTTAATTTGATTTTTGGTGGCTTTTTTCTTTTGGAATTTTGATGTTTTTAAGAAATAAGGTATCAAATGGTTTTTGAATTCTTTACAATGTCTTAACTAGTTTAATTGCTGGTACTGTTCTAGGGAAACTAAGTAATCATAGAAATAAGAAAAACAAAATTTGAGACCATCTAACCCAGCCCTGGGATTTCTTTGGAAGGAATGATGCTAAAGCTGAAGCTCCAGTACTTTGGCCACCTCATGCGAAGAGTTGACTCGTTGGAAAAGACTCTGATGCTGGGAGGGATTGGGGGCAGGAGGAGAAGGGGACGACAGAGGATGAGATGACTGGATGGCATCACTGACTCAATGGACGTGAGTCTGAGTGAACTCCGGGAGTTGGTGATGGACAGGGAGGCCTGGCGTTCTGCGATTCATGGGGTCGCAAAGAGTCAGACACGACTGAGCGACTGATCTGATCTGATCTGAACCCAGATCTTTGTCCTGTGAGAAAGGAAAATTAGGAATATTTGGAGAAACAGGTTCTTAGAGCAAATTTATAAATACTGCACAATTTATAAATTTTTTGGAGCACTTGGTCTCAGAAGTTTTAAGTGCGCTCACAAAATTTCCTTGCCTCTGACCTTATTTTATCATTCATTCTGGCCAAACATATTGACTGAAGTGTGACTTTTACCCACTAATCCCATCAGCTGCTTGATGGTCACAGAATTTGGGAAGTTTGCTTTGGTCAGGAGGGTGGAGCCCTCATGGATGGGCTTGGTGTTTTATGAGAGAGGCTGCAGAGAGATCCCCAACCTCCCCCATGAGGGGCTTCACCAAGGACCACCCTGGCGCCCTAGTCTCCAGACTGTGAGAAACACGTTTGTGTTGTTTACAGCCGGCCAGTCTGTGGTGTTTGGTTATAGCTGCCCAAACTAAGACACTGGCCAAGTGCCGGCATTCTAGTAGTAATGGAACATATGCTACGACTTCTTTACTGTTGAAGGCGAATAAGCCCAGTATTTCAGCTCCCTCTTTTTTTTTTTTTTTTTTTATAGTTTTTAATTGACTGGCAACTTTATTTTAAATTATATGGGCTTCTCTTAGGTGTGTAAGCCAGCCGAGTTATCACCATACAGTTCCTTAAGCAACAGGGATTTACTGTCCTGGTGTCTAGTCTGATGTCTCTTACCCTGCAAGGCAGTGGAGGGGGCGGGGGGTCTCCACGGGGCTGCTTGGTGGGAGACTCCCCGCCCCAGACCTGGCCCCTGGGTCAGTGGTTTTGAAGGGTGGATCCTGTCAGCACACGTAACAACAGGGATGAATCAGAATCCTGCTTTGGAAATTCAGACATATCATTAAGAGAGTGGACATTTAGGCTTTAACCACTAGAACAGCTGCTTGAGAAACCATAGCTCCCCAATGCCTGGAGCCCTTTTTATCCGTAATTTATTTTTCCCTATTCCTGTCACATCTGCAGTGAGCAAAACCTGTCAGCCCGTTAAGAGGGGTATGAGGTCAATTTAGTGGGAAACTTAAAAGAAAAATCCCAGAACATCTGATTGTATCCTGTGTGTTACCCTAAATTATTATTTTCTATTTCAGCTCCCTTTAAGGCTTTTTCTTTCCCTCACTGCTGTTCTGGGCTCTGAAATGTTAGCAAGAATAAAGTGATTCAAGAGTAATATTTATTTAGCTGACTGCAACAAAGGACAGGATGTTGATCTGGGTCTAATAGAAACTGCTCTGTATAAACACTGCCCGCATGGGGGTGCCGTGCCCGTTGTGTGCCTTGTTTAGAGGATAAGTAGAGAGTTTTGGAATTGAGTATATCAAGCAGAACTGTAGAAGAACTTCAGAATATACTGAATATGTATACACACATACACAGTTACTTGTTGATAAAAACCATAATGATTTCCTTTAGGAATAATTTTTGGATCATATTTCTTATCTGATTTTGGATTTAAAAGTGTCCCTACCTAAAGGAAGGAGCTATTCTAGAGGACTTTTCAGAGTCCTTTTTGTGGCATTGCAGTAATTTGACACAGTTTCTAATTTATGAATGACCTAAACTTACACCGCAGCCCATTGCTGCAGGGCCTTTGCTAGGGTTTCTCTCTGCCCGGCCCTCCCACCCTGAGCGCGGCGGTGCCCCGAGCCTGCGGTCCCTTCCCCAGCACCCAGCGCAGGCCCGTCCCATCGCTGCCTTGTGGCCAAGGGCTCAGCCGTTTCCATCACGCGCCCTCTGGTGGTGGTGGCTTAGTGACTAAGCCAGTCACGTCCAGTTATTTTGTGACTCCGTGGCCTGTAGCCCGTCAGGCTCCTCTGTCCATGGGATTCCCCAGGCAAGAATACTGGAGTGGGTTGCCATGCCCTCCTCCAGGGTATCTTCCCAACCCAGGGATCGAACCCAGGTCTTCCTGCTTGCAGGAGGATTCTTTACCGTCTGAGCCACCAGGGAAGCCCTGTGAAAGTGAAAGTGGCTCAGTCGTGTCCGACTCTTTGTGACCGCATGGACTACACAGTCCATGGAGTTCTCCAGGCCAAATTACTGGAGTGGTTTGCCATGCCCTCCTCCAGGGGATCTTCCCAACCCAGGGGTCAAAACCAGGTCTCCTGCCTTGAGGCTCTCTAGTCTCATAATTTATATATCCAACTCAGCTCCCACCTTCCCCCCACAAAAAACTTGAGTCATCGTATGTCCTAAGAACCTGTATTTATTCAAGTAAAGTTCAGGTCCAGAGGTTTTCAGCAAGTGCGTGGTCAGTCATGTGCTGATCTGGGGCATGAACCCACGTATCCTGCACTCGGTGCTCTGAGGGTCACGCTCTGAACTCAGAAGCTGCATGCGCCAGAGCTGTGTCTTCGGTTTCTGACTCCTCTCTGCTTAAGTCACATTCTCATCTGGGAGCAGGCCTCTCCTGGTAATCTGGCATGTGGATTTAACTGATGGGATCTTACTACTTTAAAAATCTGTTGCAAGCGTGTTGGAGGGCCTTCAACCGAGGAAAATGCTGGAAGTCTCAGCACTTGATATATTTAAGGAAGGAAACACGAATAAAAGGTGTGCTGCAGGCCCCTGGCCTCGCCTGGCCCTCGAGGCCTCTGTCGGCTTCTCTGCTATAACAGGAGAAGCTCCGCCGGGAGCTCCTGCTGGGGCCTCTGCTCATTCCTTAAGTATCCTTCCTACTGAAGGGGAGCGGCACACTCGACTCTGAAACTTCAGGTGTTTGCTGTGATAAGAGAATCCCACTTGTTCTTTTTTTTTTTTTTTTTTTTAAAGCATACTGACCCTAAGTTGGAAAGTAAGGTAAATATTGCGTTAGTTCCTGGGCAACTTTTGAGGTGATCTTCAGATAACTTTGAGGAAATCTGTGGTGATCGGTAACTGCCGAGAACTGCCGTCAGCTCTGCGTTCAGAAGGAAACAGCATTTCTCCTGCTGAAACTTCACTGCTGCTGCTGCTGCTGCTAAGTCACTTCAGTCATGTCCGACTCTGTGCGACCCCATAGATGGCAGCCTACCAGGCTCCCCCTCCCTGGGATTCTCCAGGCAAGAACACTGGAGTGGGTTGCCATTTCCTTCTCCAATGCATGAAAGTGAAAAGTGAAAGTGAAGTCGCTTAGTCATGTCTGACCCTCAGCGACCCCATGGACTACAGCCCACCAGGCTCCTCCGTCCATGGGATTTTCCAGGCAAGAGTACTGGAGTGGGGTGCCATTACCTTCTCCGCTGAAACTTCACTAGTCCCTAAATAAATACACACCCGTTTCTTGAACCCCCATCTCAGGACCTTTTACTGAAACATTTGTTTCAGTGTACAGGAGAGATTTCAGACTTGTCAGCCTGTCACTGTGGACTGAGGCCTGACCTCTGCCAGCGAGGAGCCCCGATAATCCCTTCCCTCCACTGTCTGGGGGGCCTGAGGAGACCTGTGCATCATGGGGGGTGGAACCACATGCTGGGGAGCCCCGTGGGGGTGGGCAATCACAGGCTTGCCTCCTGCACCCCCTTAGGAGCTGCATCTCTGTAGTACTCCTCCCAGTGTGGTGGGGGGTACAGTTTTGCCTTCCAAGGGACAGGGGGCATTTAACAAGGTCTGCAGACATTTCTGGTTGCTACCCAGGGGGAAGGGGTGCCTCTGGCATCTAGTGGTAAAGGCCAGGGATGCTATGAGACATTCCGCCACACACGGGACAGCCCCACAGGGAAGGTTTAGCCACCCGGAAGGTCACTGATTCCGAGACCGTGTGTCCTCCATGGGATTCCTCAGGCAGCCCGCCGAGGCTGTGGCAGTTAGGCTGCGCCTTGCAGTCTGACATGAGAAAAGAAACACTCTGCTGTGGGTGCTTCTTAGTGCTTGGCAGACGCGGGGGTGCCGTTTTCACCCAGCCACGCTGGTGCCGCTTCAGGGCCCTCGGTTTGCACTGTAAGTCACTTCTCTGCCCTTTGCCACGTTGGAGGGAGCGCCCAGCGGTTGTCCCCGGTGTTTCTGTTTTGCAGCAAATCACTTTACTCAAAGGAGGACCTGTATCGTGGGTGGAAGGCTTGCAGCCCAAAGGGCTCTGTGACGCAGTTCACCGGCCCCCGGCAGTGCCCGCAGGGGGTTCCTCCGAGGTCTGACGCAGATCTCTCTTCCAGCAAACGACCCCCTTCCCTTTTGCTCTTACCTCAGCAGAATCTGGACTCGCTAGGAGGGAAGCCAGTGAACACTGATAATGAACTGTTTTAGACGATTAGGGCACTCACGTGTTCTTGGCACCCGTGTAAAGAGCCACTGCCACCCACTGCGTCACCTGCCACCGCTTGTGGTCTCGGCCTTCTTCCTTAACCTGGATAAACACTGTGTGATTCACCCGGCTTAACAGCACACGGCGTTACCTAGGGCTCAGCAGACGCGGCTGCAGGAGGCTGGCACGAACGGGCAGTGTGTCGTCCACCCCCTGGCCCGCGCTTCTCTTGATGAGAGGATTTCTTGGCTGGACGGGTCCTCAGGTCACAAAGAAGCATATTCATCTCTCTCGCTGGATTTCCTAGGATTTTTGCACAATAGTTGCACGCACTGCAGCAGTGCCCTGTTAGGCATTAAGCCCTGAACGTGGCATTAGTTTTCCGAGGCAAAAAAATAAACAGAATTGTCTAAGCAACAAACTGCCGTTGCATTTGTTAGCAACAAGCTTTGTGATCAGACAATGACTTTGGCCCTCAACAAACAGAAGGCATTCACGCGAGCAGGGGACACTCCAGCGGGACTCTGGGATGTTTCCTCAGCTCTGCAGCTGGGTTTTAGGGGAAGGTTTATTCTCTTTCTCCCTTCCCTTTGGAATTTGCCTGTTTTTGTCCTTTTAGAAAGACTTTTAAGCCTTCTCAGGAGAAGAATGTGTTTGTTGTTTAGTGTATATCAGTTTCTTCCTCTCTGTCTCTCTCAATTAGCCTGTTTTAACCCAAAGTTAAAATTGCAGTCTAGGTTTATTTTATAAAAGGCAACTCTTTGTCCTCGCATTTTAAAGTAGTTTAAAGATTATGCACAGAATTTAAAATGTAAGAATATATGTGTAGCATGTTTAAAATAAATGTAACCAATGCAAACTAGTGTAAGGATATATGCTTTAAATCTTTTTAAAATAAATGTAATCAGTGCAGAAGCGTGGAATGCAACTGTGGGAGTTTAAGCTCCTTAGAATCTAAGTGTAATGGAAATAACGTGAGTTTTGGAAGCAGAAAAAAACGAATGAAAAGTTTTCTGAAAAAGTCACAATTCCAAGCAAGTATTTCTTCAGGTACACCCACAAATAATTTCAGTTTGCAGTATGCTAATTTGGAGACAGACTAACAGTTACTTTATTTAAAATTTTTAATTGGAGGATAATTGCTTTACAATATTGTGTTGGTTTCTGCCATACATCAAACGTTTATCTTCCTACTTTCCTCTTGAGACGCTGAGTTCAGTTCTTCGAGCAGGCCCTCCCTGTCAGCCAAGCACAGGACACACTGAGAACCCATCATTGCCGTCAGATGAAAATGCCTCCTCGGTTCAGTTCAGTTCAGTCGCTCAGTCGTGTCTGACTCTTTGCGACCCCGTGGACTGCAGCACACCAGGCCTCCCTGTCCATCACCAAACTCGTGTCCATTGAGTCAGTGATGCCATCCAACCATCTCATCCTCTTTCGTCCCCTTCTCCTCAGTTACACGTTTGAAAACACCTGTGACACGACAGACCCCTTTGAACAGGGCTGACTGCTGACCCGAAGTCTGCGCGTGACCATTGGTGATGGGTGTCGGAAAAGGCGGCTCTGATAGATCCCATGCCTTGTGGTCCTTGCCTGAGCTTTTCCTGCCGGACGTGTGCAGCCTGTCCAGACATGGTTGTCAGCATCTGCACAGACTGACTCTGTGACCTGAGGGTGGTGACGACCACCCTGGGGAACTGGAGGTCTCCCTCGGTGTGTGAGGGCTTCCCTGGTGGCCCCATGGTAAAGAATCTGCTGGCCTAGCTTGAGACGCAGGTTCGATTCCTGGGTCTAAAGATCCCCTGGAGAAGGAAATGGCTACCCACTCCAGTGTTCTTGCCTAAAAAATTCCATGGACAGAGGAGCCTGGTGGGCTACAGTCCATGACATCACAGAGAATCAGGGACGACTGAGCAGCTAACACTTCTCTGAGCGGATAACCTCACTCTCTGCTTCCAGACAGCAGAGCCCTAGGAGGGGAGCTGCTGCAGCTCCCAACACCAGGTCCAGACTGGCTGGTGTCCGCATCCATCCCTGTGCTTCCCTGTCGCCACAGGGTGGGGTGCTGCTGCTAAGTCACTTCAGTCGTGTCCGACTCTGTGTGACCCCATAGACGACAGCCACCAGGCTCCCCCATCCCTGGGACTCTCCAGGCAAGAACACTGGAGTGGGTTGCCATTTCCTTCTCCAGTGGCCTCCCCCAAAGCCAGCCTCCTTCCTCACTGTCTACTGGGTACCACCCTCCCAACTTGTAGCCTGTTTCCTTCTTAACTGCTTCCTTCCACCAGCATTAAAACCAGCTCATTTCTCACCCATTTAAAAGAAAAAAGCCTGCCCTCAACCCCTGCCCCTCCCTGCCTGCAGGTTACGTGTGCAAAGCTAGTCCCTTCTCCACAAGGAGGTGCTCGATGCTTAGTCATTTTTAAAAATTAACTTTGTGTGAATTTTTTGCATTTGCTTTAAATTACATAATGTCAGCTTAAGGAAGCAAACCATTGTAAATATTTTTAAGTTAAATTTTTAAAAAATTTTCCCTGAGACCACAGAGCTCATAGTGGCAGAGACCAAATTCTAATCTGATTCCAGACTCTACTGACAGCCGTCCACAGGACTTGTCCGCTCGTGGTCCTGGCCACAGCTAATTGGTGGCAGGGAGGGCTAGATGCCATGTTGGAGTAAGGTGAACAGCGGGAGGTGAGGAGTCTCACCCTGGTTCCCTCTTTCACAGCCAGGGCTCGAGAGAGAGCAGAGTACCTGATGCATATCGAGGACTCAGCAGAACATTAGCTCTGTTATATTGAACCCTTGGTAACACCTGACACAGATCACGCATCCGCTCAGCGTGTTCCCTGAGTCCTGACGGTGTTGCTGGGCACTGTTGTGGGTGCTGGTGGCCCAGCTGTGTATAAACAAACAAAATGCTACTTTTATGAGGACATACTTGGAGGATAAGTAAACCAAATAGGTGGTATGACAGTCCTGCTATAGAGAAGGTATAAAGCCGCGCGGGAGAAGACTGGTGTTTTAGGGTGGAGGTTGCAGGTACAAAGAGGGTGACCAGAGATGTCTTTGCTGAGCCCTGAACTAGGGACCTGAAGGGGACAGGGAACGGAGCCAGGCAGATTCTTGGGGGATCTGCTGAGATAATGGATAGTGAAGCCCCACAGGAAGCTACCCAGTGTGTTCAGGAAGCTGGTCACCAGAGACCATGTAGAGTCCAGGAGAGGCAGATCCAAAGACAGCCCTGTAGCCTAGTGACTCACTGTTTTATAGATATACGCCATATAGTTATTGTAAAATATTGGCTCTGCTTCTGTGCTGTATGTTCTGTCCTTGTATCTTACCTGTTTTATACCTGGCAGTTGGTACCTCTTAATCCCCTTTACCTGTGTTGACCTTCCCCACACTCCTCTTCGCTCTGGTAACCACTAGTTTATTACTTGTGAGTCTGTTTCTCTTTTTTAGATTCCTTATATAAGTGAAAGCATACAGTATTTATTTTTTTTCTCGCTGACTGACTTCACTAAATATAATGACCCCCAGGTCTATCCATGTCACAGATGGCAAATTTTCAGCCCCACATTTTCACAGATTTGGCCCAGCGTGACCACGTTCCCTCCCTCTTTGGCACCTTGTCCTCTGACTGCCTACCGCCTATCTGTCTCATTCAAGGTAAAGAAACTGCCGCCATGAAGGCTGACCTCCTGAGGGCCAGGAACATGAAAAGGTATATTAACCAGCTGACCGTGGCAAAGAAGCAGTGTGAGAAGAGGATCAGAGTCCTGGGAGGCCCTGCCTATGACCAGCAAGAGGACGGGACCTTCGACGAGGGGGAAGGGCCTCAGAGCCAGAAGGTAGAACTTGGCGGTTTCTTGCTTTGCCATTTCGTGTTTGTTATGAACGCTGATGTCATCACATGGACAGTGCCTTCACTTCTTGGTATTTAACCTAAAACATGTATTCCCTAACATAAACTCACATGTTGACTTTTAGGAGTCAAGAATCCACACTTCTTGGCATCCTTGACTTCTGCGCATGGTAATTGGTGTGATCAGGTGTGAGATGCGTGTGTGTGTGTACACGCCTGTGTGTGTTTTCCTGTCTCCCTTTTGTCCTCCCGCCATCCCAGAGGAGCGTATTTATATTTTCAAGGGCCCAATCAGATTACTCCCTACTAATTGGATAGAAATTACAGTCAGTGAAGCAGAATGTCTCTTAGAGGTTATTTTACTTAGCTCTCGCCACAGTGCTATGAATATGTATTCCATGTCTCCATTTTACAAAAGATGACGAAACAGTTGGTGTAAGTAAATTACCTAGTAAGGCCATGTAGATAGGAAGAGACAGAACTATATAAAAACCCAGATCTGGTTGGTTCACAAGTCTGAGTGTAGCTGAGGACCCTGCACTTGAATGGAAAAGACGCCCTGGCTCTGTCTCTCCTGAAGTTCTTACAGAGCTCTCAACCCACCTTTCCTTCTTGACTTCCGTACTGTTCTTAGTTTGCTAAATCTTTTGGCCTGAAATCAAATCAGGTAATTTCTTAAGAAGAGTAAGTATTTTATTATGGGATAGGGGGAACGGGTAGTTTGGGATGGACATGTACACACTGCTCTGTTTAAAATGGGTAACCAACAAGGACCTAGTGTAGAGCACAGGGAACTCTGCTCAGTGTTACTTGGTAGCCTGGATGGGAGGAATGGATGCATGTATATGTGTGGCTGAGTCCCTTTGCTGTCCAGCTGAAAAATATCATAACATTGTTAATCAGCTATACTCCAATATAAAATAAAAAGTTTCAACAACAACAAAAACGTTATGTTACAGAGTCAGAAAGCCTGACTCTTAAATCCCGGATTCACCGGGGATTCACTTTGGGCAAGTGAGTTAGCCTGTCTGTACTCTGTTTGTAAAGTAACAATAATTGCACAGACCATACAGGGCATGATAATTATGGAATTAAATAATGCACATAAAATGATAATCACAGTAGTCGGTATATAATGAGCACTCAATAAACATCTGTTGTAACTGGCATTAATTATTTGGGGGTATGTTTTAGTGATGTCATAACTGTAAGAGGAATCCAGTTGTGAACTCTCCTTTCAGGATAAAACATCATTCCCAGGATCCTAGTTCTCCACATTCTCTTTAGTCTGATATAGACAATTTCAGGAATATATTGTGGATATTCCACGGGCAGAGAATCTTGGGCCTGGGTCCCTCTTGGTAACATGTTGGGTGTTTTAGGAGAACGTTTATTTACTATTCTAGGCCTTGTGGTCCTTTTGAGTGCTATAGGGATGTATTTCCTATAGAAAAATTAGCCTGTGGGTTAAGAAACAACACACACAAAACATAAAACTAAGTTAATAGCATACGCATCATGAAACCAGATCCAGTGGGACTGGGACATAGTGAAAAGAAGTAAATAAAAATCCCTGACGGGGAATAAAGAGTGATCACAGGGCACCTTCCAGCCTGAAGCACGCCATGGCCTTTGGCGCATGGAACATCCACCAGGACAGTTTTTTGTCTTCTGCCCAGAGATTCTCTGTGGCAGCACCCCTCCCAGAACTACCAGCAGTTTTAGGACAGAAAGAAATGTTAATCCAACAGAGGAAATTAACACAAGAGCATAGTGTTTGCTGTATGGAAGCCCTTAGTAAATGGTAACTGGCATTCTGTTATGTATATATACTTATATTTTTAAACCATCTATTGAGCAGTAGTGTCCACTTTGACCTACCCAGTGGTCTCTTTCCCACTTCTGCACGGAGTCTCAGAATTACTGAGAATTGCTCATCTCAGATTAATGTAGTGAGATTGAGTTCATCTCACGCTAACATATTTGACTCAAAAGTGTGCCATCTGTTCATCCTGGTCACCCAGACCCACACCGTTAGTGTGCGTTACTCAGTGAAAGGCTTATGAAGGCTTCAAGAGAAAATTAAAAGCAAAAACAAAACACTTGGAGTAGAGAACTTAAAGGTTAATTCACCAGCTGAGATATGAGGTGTATCAGATGTTAAATTAGACTTGAGATAGGTCTCCTGCCATTTATTTATGTGTGCACTTTCAGAACTAAACCTAAGAGTGTTCATAAGACACAATAAGAGAATAAAGGCGGCTAATATTTTAGAAGATGTTTTGGGCTTAATTTTGCAAAATCAAGAATTTGTATCTAATTTGGAATTCACTTCAGTCTATGAGATTAGACTGGGAAGACTTCCTTAGAATTGTTGGCTATCTCTCCTGCTCAGCTCCTCCCTGTGTTGAAAATGGGTTGTTCTCCAAGTAATCTGTCATTGCTATCAGAGTTGCTCTCGGAGCCTTCAGACTTCTTTGGAGCCTGTACAGTTAGGACTTCTACTTTAAAATGCCTCACTGGTAGGTTTACCTGAAGTGAGGATACGTTCTATGATTTCCCAAAGTTAGTACGCTACATCCTAAGTATTAATGATCTGTAGCAAGGGATGGTCATTCCTTTAATTAGTTACCAAAAGCTGCTAGAAAAATGCCTGCCCGTTTCTGCCCACAAAACAGATTGAAGACTTACTGTGCATGGCAGAGGAGGTGAACATGCATTGATCATATGCACTTGATTTTAGAAAAATCTCACGGATAACATTTCTGAAATTTTTCTACCTGCTACAATATTAGTTTTAAGAATCTTAAATATAAGTTTTCCTTTTCTTGTATTATACTTGCTGCTGCTGCTAAGTCTCCTCAGTCGTGTCTGACTCTGTGCGACCCCATAGACGGCAGCCCACCAGGCTCCCCCATCCCTGGAAGGAACACTGGAGTGGGTTGCCATTTCCTTCTCCAATGCATGAAAGTGAAAGGTGAAAGTGAAATCACTCAGTGAGTCCTACTCTTAGCAACGCCGTGGACTGCAGCCCACCAGGCTCCTCTGTCCATGGGATTCTCCAGGCGAGAGTACTGGAGTGGGGTGCCATTGCCCTCTTCGCATTATATTTAGACATCATTTTTATTACTAAATAGATAACTAAGGATATAGGAGTTAAGTCCCTTCTAAATTAATTTGCGGCATTTTTCCTTGTTAAGTCCTGAATTACTATAAAGGTCATCCACTTTTTCTTTAGTGGTCTGTGCTCAGGATTGATCGCACTGTGTCTTCAGGTAGTGGTTTTTCTTATGATGTAAGCACTCAAAATGGTAAATGAAGGGGTAATTTTGAAACTTCCATACATTGGACTTTTTTTTTTTAATTTCAAAAAGTAGAATTTTTTTGTGTGATTCAGTAATACATATACACATGTATTATTTTTGAAATTATTTTCCATTATAAATTATTACAAGATATTGACTATAGATCCCAGTGCTACACAGTAAATCTGTTGCTTGTTGCATATCTGTTATTTAAAATTATAAATCTCAAGCCTTTATCAAGCATAGTAGAGAAGTTTTTGTTACATGTAAATAATGTGTATGATATGTATGTTTTAGAAAACTTATGAATTTTTGCCTAACTAAAGAATTTATGACATTTTGATTCCACTATATGGAATCATTCTATTCTATGTGAATAGAATGCTAGACATACAATGGACTTTTATGGGTCAATTAAAATCATATGATACATACAAGAGATTTTTTTCAAATGAATGTGATATTATAAACAAAAAGGCAAGGTATGAAATCATTTGTAGATTTCCTTACCTATATGAAAATAGGATGGAAAACAAAAATACCAATTTATTAGAGTCCAGCTACCTGGTCTTTTAAACATCTCTCTTGACTTTTTCTACTATGAGCGTGGTTGCTTTCAGCAGTCCGTCACGTAAGACAGGGATTTTTATCTGTTTCCTAGAAATGTGCCTGATACTGAGTAGAAGCCAAATAAATCCTTTGCTGAATGAGCTAATGGTTAATAGAAAATTGGTATTTTTTGAATATGTGCACTTTGAATATTCAGTAAGCTTTTTCAATTTAAAGTTTAGGAAGGTGAAACAGGCACTCTGTGACCTTAGAAAATGAGGCATTTTTTTTTCCTGAGTGTGAAAATGAATCCTTTGGAAGTCAAAGTGAACTGATATTTAAATTTAGATTTTTAAAAACTCCTGATTACATTCGCTTCATAGATTCTTCAGTTCGAAGATATCTTGGCCAACACTGTCTACCGAGAGCAGTTTCGAATGTACATGGAAAGGATGGACAAGAGAGCTCTAATTAGTTTTTGGGAGTCTGTGGAGTACTTAAAGAATGCTAACAAGGTAGGATATACAGGTCCAAAGGAATGTTAATCACTGGCTGATGAAAACTTGCGTTTTAGGCAGTGTATCTGTGTTTTTCAATAAAGCTGTAAGATAAGCTATACATTAAAAGAGTATTTTAAACCAGACATATTATTGGCATTATGTTCTAGCCCACAATGGTAAATAAAATTAGATTTTATTTTTATAGAAAATGCTTTTAAGTGTGTAGTCAAGGAGAAAAGATTTACAAATGTACCCAGTTACTGAATTTAATTTCAGGTAGTTATTTTGTAATTCATTATCAAAAGGCACGTCTTACCCACTTTGCTATTATAAGTTTGGTTTTATCACCTGTACCTCATTCTCATAACCTTGTTATTTTTAATAATATTGTAATGTGCACACCTAACTGTCCTTTTATTTAAAATGATTGTGTTAAGGAAGACAAAAAATAATTCTTGATTACAGATGTCTGTTACAGAGGAAAACCTAATAATGAGCATTGTGTTTTGTGCTCGGCAAGTTCTCAATATATATTTAAGAATTAAGCTGAAGAATGTGAAATACGTATCTGTGAATTTATATCAACAAACATATATAACAATATATACAGCATATATAATACATACATTCTGAGAGGCTTATTAAAATAAGCCCAAAGAGCACTATCTACATTAAATTACTCATTTACACTTAATATGAATGTTGCTAGAGCTTAACACCAACTTAGAATACATCGTAAATCATAGACTGTGTTGGTTAAGAACTAAATCCAGTCTCGTAGCATTTTGAAATCTTAGGAATTTCTTTCAGTGTTAATTTATAAGCCACCAATGACCTCATTTTACTCAATATTGTACTAGCCAGCTTTATTACGTATTTTATCTACCAGACTTGACTACAAACTTGGCTTTGGCTGCTATCAGAGGACTACTGTAAAGAGCAATCTAAAAAATTTCCTAAACTATTAAAAACAAGTTGAAAAATGTCAGTACAGTAAGAGGAGGGTATAGCTTCCTCAAATAACTATATTTGATCTAGCAACACTGATTAGGATGTAAAAGTTCCATGATGTTGTTATGCTCATAGTATTCATTAAGGTGTTTGTCTTCATTTTATTGCTACTGTTAAAGACTTTGCGTCATTCCTAGAGTTGTCTCTAGCAGAAATGCAAAGGTTCTGTTAATCAGATGTAAGAGATGTTTGCACATTCAAAGTAGGATCACTGTGACTTAAGTGTCGTGTTTAAGACCAAGCTTGATTACACTGTAGTAAGTCATCATTCTGAAGAATATGTCTCTTACTTCCACAATTATTATATTGACTTTCTTCTGGAGTAGGAAGTTGGCACTTCTATTTATATTAGATGGAAAAGTCAAATTGAATTTAGCTGATGAATTATATTCCTGTGAAACTGAGATTTATGAGAAGGGAATCCAGTGCAAGAAGAGAACTGTTCTCATTCTTTGTTTTTTCCTTCCAGCATTAAAAAGAATTTATATTTGTTAACTGTTCAATGTAAAGTGTTCCTTTTAAGGACTCAACTGGTTTTTTCAAGGTCTGATGCTCACCCCTTGGCCCTGAACATGCCCACAAAGCTGCACACTCACCCCACATTCCAGGTCTTCCTTCCACCTTTAAAATGCAGAGAATTCGGAAGAAAATAGTTTTTCTCAGAGACAGTATTTCATACTTTCTCTTTCCTTATCTTCCCATCTTTTCAGAATGAAATCCCACAATTAGTTGGTGAAATTTACCAAAATTTCTTTGTGGAGAGCAAAGAAATATCAGTGGAAAAGTCACTTTACAAAGAAATCCAGCAATGTCTTGTGGGCAATAAAGGGATTGAAGTGTTCTGCAAAATCCAGGGAGATGTTTATGAGACCCTGAAGGATAGGTATTACCCTTCATTCATTGTCAGCGATCTGTATGAGAAATTGATGATGAAAGAGGAAGAAAAACATGTCTCACAGTTGGTTTCCAACAAGGATGAAGTGGTGAGTCTCATTTACCTTTCTCCTGCCTTTCGAGTGGTTACGCGTTGAACGTGAGTAGGTAGGGCAGACTGTGGGAGTCAGATATGGTGTGCGCCTTCATCTTGTAACATATAGAACTTCGAAGCACCTCACTGCTTCTGGTCAGTGCTGCTTTCTTTGTCCTTCTGACCGGCTGGGTACCGCTACCCAGCACTGAGTCAGAGACCTCCTTGTCCTGCCTGAGACACATGTGAGTCTGATGTCTGAAGAGTGAGGGCAGGACTCTTGGAGGGTGAGGGAGACATTTGCGACTTAGGCCAGGTAAGAGAATCAGTAGCTGGACAGTCTAGCCTGAGACCAGACAAAAAGGATGGGGAAAAGATGAGAGGCAGAGAATGTAGGAAGACCTGCAGGAAATATTTTGGAGTTTAAACACGATCAGGTGAAATTAAGATGTTTTGAAACAAACCTTGTCCAACCATACCTGAAGTCTAATTTTCTTACAGTGTATTAGATCATTTTGGGTAGCCCAGTGGCCATCTCCCTTTCACTATTAATGATTTATATGAATTTGAAGGTTTTGAAAGTACAAAGAAAAAGTGTTTTAGAGTCACTTTACATAGAAAGATTGTAATTTATCTTGGATTCTCTCTCTCTGTCCACTTCACTATGTCTCAAGCCCTGAGGAATCAGGTGCTTCTTCATGATAGTTTTAGAAGTGGATGTCTCTGAACTTCATTCAGACTTTTTAAAAAAAGTTCTATTATGGATCTCTACATTTTCAGTGAGCAGAACCACTAAACTAATTGGTCATTACTCACTGCATTTTATTTCTAGAATAGCACAGCTAAAACAAACTGATCTTTAGCTCAAAAATTAAAATGGTTGATGTGTAAATGTTGTGAGCAGTTTATTCAGATTAGTAAAAGCATGAATATCCAACACATCAATTGAATAAAGACTTGAAATGACTGTTGATATGATAGGTAATAAATCGTAAACAAACATGAAAAATGTCCAGCGTCACCTAGGATTCAAAGAAGGGTGACATGTATCAACGACCTTTTGAAAGTTCCTATTCTTTGTTCTAGTACAGTCACTTTTAGAAATTTATCCTATGAAAATAATTAAAATGTAGGGGGGAAAAGGTTTATGCACTGTGGAATTTATTTTAACACATCTGGGATGGCAAAAAAGCAGAATCAACCCTCAGCAGGAGTAGCAATAGGAATATGCCTCAGTTTATTATCAATTCATAGAATACTCTGCAGCCATAGCAATTATAATTTTGAAGATTACAGTACCCTCAAATATGCATCACTGTAGTAATATATTTTATGAGAAAGTCAGAATACCCTCTTGAACGTGTAAAGGCATAGAATAATGTCATAATACATATACTCATGGACAAGAATTAGGAAGAATATATAAAAATGAAAATAGCCTGGTGTTCTATGATTATTAATATTTTCCTTTGACATTTTTTCTTTTTACTGTTTGTTACAAGTAAGAAAAACTAGAAGAAAAAAATCTAGAAGAAAGTTAAGGAGTAAACGAACCAGAAGACAGTTCTGAGCAGTTCTTCCTGCTCTTGCTGCTCATGAATCTAATTACTAACATGCTGTTTGTTGGTAATCTATTCAGGTGTTTCCCAAATTATGTAGTTCTTTATGAATCTTAAGTCACTTTCTTTTTTTTTTTCTTAAGTCACTTTCAAGTGCTAGCCATCTAACTTGTAAAATAATCTACCTCTTGATTAGTAAAATACATCTTTAAAAGAAGGACTGAGCAAAGTGTATGCTAAAAATACCTTCACTAGTGGGAATTTGGAAATTTTATTTTAAAAGCTCTGGGAGTTGGTGATGGACAGGGAAGCCTGGCGTGCTACAGTCCATGGGGTCACAAAGAGTCGGACACGACTGAGCGACTGAACTGAACTGATTTTAAAGAGACTCGCATGAATTTTTCATAATATCCTAGGAGACCAAAAGCAAGCAAGCCAGGTCTCAGCATTTTGGGGGCAGAGTTTAGGTACAGAACATCTGGGTTTAGTTGGAAAGATAACTCAGTTGCCTTCCCTTGTTCTATGCAGGTTCCCATTTGGGAGATAGCAATATGAAATTTCTTTTCTCCTTTCTTTAGGCTATTAAATATTTCTTTTTTCACTGCAATTCCAAATACCAGTTCCTTTGGTTCTAAATACTGTGATTTTTCACTTTGCTGAGAAAAAGCAGGCTGCTTCTAGGCTTTCTACTATGGTTCTTTCCTTAGTGGAATCCAGTGATTTGGAGCGGTGCATTGTCATGCCCTAGAGCCTGTAGTGTAGGTAATACTGAGGGAAAATTCATCTTTCTGGGATACGGTGGCTCACGTGACGTTCTCCCGCAGGACTCGGGAGGTGAGGTCGGTGAGGAAGCTGTGGATGAAGGCTCCAGTCGGGTTAATGAACAAGCCAGCTTTGCTGTAAACAAGCTACGAGAACTAAACGAGAAACTTGAGTATAAAAGGCAAGCTCTAAATTCTATTCAAAATGCGCCAAAACCCGACAAAAAGGTAACTCTTCCGTTTTCAAGGTTGTCTGTAAAACTTGCCATTTTTCTAATTTGATAGATAGAAATTCTGTAAGTTCCACTCTTTCTGTTTTTATGGGTTTGGGTTTTTTTGCTTAGAGTATAGAATTAGGGGGCATTTGTCTTTTACCTGTTAGGGTCTGGTTTGTGTTTTCCACCCTCGGCTGTAACTCTGTCTTTTGTCTGACTTGTCTGCATGCCTTTGGGAAAGGGGCTGAACTGCCCCTTGTGACATAGTTGATTCTGGAAGTGAGCTAACTAAGCAGGGACAATCTTAATATATATATATATTTTCTTTCAAACACTCCAAGCACAACTTAGATCGTCTCATAGAATTATGCAAGAAATAGATTGGGGACTTCCTTGGTGGTCTAGTGGTTAAGACTTTGCTTCCAGTGCAGGGGATGCAGGTTTGATCCCTGGTCAGGGAACTAAGATCCCATATGCCATGCTGTGTGGCAAAAAAGTGGGGAAAAAAAAGGATTGTTTTGCTAGAAACGAAGAGAATTTGAAAGTTAAAAAAAAATGTAAACAGCATCTCACCCAGGCAGTGGTGCAGCCTCTTGGTTTGCATTCCTGCTTCGTGGGTCTGACAAGGAGTTTTCCCTTAATGTAGCTACGGCTGGTGCTCTTTGCTTTGCCAACCTGATCTCCTCTGGCACCTTCTGTAGGTGCATTCAGAAGCCTCAGTGATGAGTAAGTGCAGCAGGATGAAGAACCAGAGAAACAGAGTGAACAGAGAAACCTGCCCTGGCGGGGCGGGGTGGGGGCGGGGGGCGCAAACATGCTGACGGTGGAACCAAAGATCAAACAATTACAGCCCGTACTGATGACACAGTGCAGGACAAGCTTGTTGCAGGCTCTTTCAAGAAGGAACAGGTCCTTGTGGACTGCATGATCAGGAGAGTTTTGAGGCAGAGATACTGGCTTCACATAATAGAGTTGTGTAAATTGCAGGGTGTCTTTCCCTTGATCTGTGTCTTCTGTAATGTCTTTCTTTCTTTCTTTGTAGTTTTCATTGTAGGAATCCTTCACCTCCTTGCTAAAGTTAATTTCCTAAGTATTTTGTGATTTTTTTTTATGCTATTGTAAATGGAACTGTTTTCTTAATTTCCTTTTTGGAGTATGCATTGTCAGTATATAGAAACAAAGCTGACTTGTGTGTGTTGATTTGGTAACCTGCTACTTTTGTGAACTGCACAGTTTTAGATGGTTTTGTAACTCCCAGGATGTTTTCCCCTGTGACAGATTGTTTCTAAATTGAAAGAGGAGATAATTCTAATAGAGAAAGAACGCACAGACCTCCAGTTGCACATGGCGCGAACAGACTGGTGGTGTGAGAACCTGGGCTTGTGGAAAGCCTCCATCACCAGTGGAGAGGTAGGTATGACTGCTTCCCTTCCCAGTTGATTACGTATTTGTTCCCAGAGTGTTACGTTTGACTTTATCAGATTAGATTTTGTACCAAAGAATTAGGGTTGGGAATCAAATGCTTATATTCATCCTTCTGGACTGCACTGGTCCTGCCTTACTCGCTCCGTATCTCCGTTCTGCTTCCTGACCGGGAGCTGTTTGTTGGGTTGCCTGGTATAGATCTCGTCTCCCTCCCCTTGAGACAGAAAGTTGTCCTCATTCACGAATCGTAAGCAACTTTCAGATAGAAACAGTTGATATCCTCAAATTACCAATTTCCTTTTCTACTGAGGGTTGAAAAAAAATGGAAAACACTACTTGAAATTTGGAGATGAAAAATTTTTAATGTATTTCCGATTGATCCATTCTGCTGATGTCAGTGGCTCAAACATCAGTAGCTTTAAGATCTTTAATAATGAATATTTCCTCCTGGAATTAGAAAATATTTTGCTCTTCTCTGAGGGACATGGGACAGTAGTTTTCAGAATACACCATATCCCTGTTTTTGAATGTAAAAATAATTTCATTTGATGGAAAAATGCTTTATACATTTATATCATTAGTGTAAACTTCCTTTCTGTTTAACTGACTGTTGACACCTGGAGAAGAAAGTCAGGTCCACCCTACCTAGAGATTATCACACTAAACAGAGAAAGTCAGTATCATATAATATCACTTGTGGAATGTGAGTTTAAAAAACGATATAAATGAATTTATTTATAAAACAGAAACAGACTCACAGATTTTGAAAACAAACTTATAGTTCAGTTCAGTCATTCATTTGTGTCTGACTCTTTGCAACCGCATGGACCATAGCACGCCAGGCTTCCCTGTCCATCACCAACTCCCAGAGCTTGCTCAAACTCATGTCCATTGAATCAGTGATGCCATCCAACCATCTCATCCTCTGTTTTCACCTTCTCCTGCCCTCAATCTTTCCCAGTATCAGGGTCTTTTCCAGTGAGTCAGTTCTTCACATCAGGTGGCCAAAGTGTTGGAGCTTCAGCTTCAGCATCAGTCCTTCCAATGAATTATTCAGGACTGATTTCCTTTAGGATTAACTGGTTTGATCTTCTTGCAGTCCAAGGGCCTCTCAAGAGTCTTCTCAAACACCACAGTTCAAGAGCATCAAACTTACTGTTACCAAAGGGGAAAGGTGTGGGGTGGTGGGGGTATAAATTAGGAGGTTACAATTCACACACACACACACACACACACACACAACACACACACACTCTCTACTGATGTTCAGTGTGACTGTTGGTCTCCATCATTGTTTCATGTGTCTGGTCCAGTACTCAACTCCTGAGATTTTCAAGGGCCCATCTGCCCAACTTATCTGTGTCCATCCCTGCTTTTCCCATCATCAGTGGCCTGACACTCTTTCTTGGGGAAAGGCTTAGAATTCACAAATCTGAAATTCACTTCTAGGTTAGGAAGCAAAACTGTGCACATTCTCCAGGTGCCAGCTTGAAAGCCATGCCGCGTGAGCGCTTCCCGAGTGCCCTCAGTGTGCCTTTGGTGCTTGCTGTCCTCCCATTAAGGTGCAGAGCCGGGTGCCTTTGTTGAGGGGAAGGGGGACAGTGGGTCAGGGGAGGTTGCCCAGAGCCTGGAACACCGTGAGAAACACTTCCTCACTGCTGATGGAATCACCTTTGGTGTGGAAGTCTCGGAAGGGGCATTCAGGGGATGTGGTGTCAAAAGGTATAAAAGAGGAGCCCCTGGGGATGGGGTACAGATTCTGTTACCTCCCCAGCTTTGCTCAGAGCTGCCTCTGGCATTGCACAGTTGCTTATAATTGTCTTCCGAAGGCAGATACTGAGGAGGGGAGGGAAGGAGGAAAAACCCTCACAAGGCCCTTTGCCCTGGTCATCAGCTGTTACTCAGGAGCTTGCTGTGACCTTGGTCCCTGAAAAGGTAACAGCAGTGGACACAGAGGGGCCATCTGACCGCCCAGCATCCACGAAGCAGCCCCGTGAGAACGGTGGAGGAGGTGTCCCCTCCGGCTTTCTAAGCCAGGCGAGGCGCCGTGAGCTGTGCGCGCCCGGGACAGTCGTGGGCTGTCTGTGCTCTACCTCCTGCCTCCCACGAGGGACGGTGGTCCTCCTCCCCGCTGGGGCTCAGCTGGTGCTCAGCAGAATTGCGTCCCTTTGCTTTGCTTCTCTGTTTACTCTTTGTCTCTAATTCGGTTCATGACGCTAAATCAAGCTTCAATTCAGCATATTTCCTTTTTGTTTCTTCTCTAATCAATTTACATTAGGAGCAATGGTGGCCTTTTCTGAATTATGACAGGGTGTGTGTGTGAGTGCTTAAGAGCTGTCTTCAGTTGGGAGGTAGAGGAAATCACGTCTCCCAATGTGAAATTTCATGAAAACAGAAACCACGGTGTGTGGAGTCCTGTGTTAAACGGGGGAGGCCCCCCATCCTTCTCTGCTCACGATTCTGCAGCTTGAGAGTCCAGCTGCGTGACTGGATTCTCTGCTCACTATATCGTAAGGCTGAAGTCAGGTGGCTAGCCAGACTAAGTTCCTGTCTGGAGAATCTGGGGGAAGTCTACCTCCAAGTTCATTCAGGTTCTTGGCAGAATCCAGTTCCCGGTGGGGCTGAGGTCTCTGTTCTCCTGCTGTCAGCCTGGCATTGTTCTCAGGTCCTAGAAATACTCCATATCTTTCTGCGTGGCCCAGTCCATCTTTCTGCCAGCACCGCATGTCAGATCCTTCTTGTGCTTCCTCTGATTCTTTTTCTACTCACCAAAGAAATCCCTCTGCTTCTGTGAGGGCCCCTGAGGTTAGGATAGGCCCGGTTTCAGGTGGGCTGTGCCCTCTAAGGTAGCCTAATGCCAGAGCAGAGCCCATCCTTTTCAAGTCCTGGGGACCGTGCGGGACCTGCACGCCCGGGAGAGGGTGCCTGGAGGGGTGCAGGGATCTTGCCTGCCATGTCTGCTCACTGTGCTCTTTCTTGCTGTTGTGTTCACCTGTTTCTCCAAGGTCACAGAAGAGAACGGCGAGCAAATGCCCTGTTACTTTGTCACGGTAAGCTTACAGGAAGTTGGAGGAGTTGAAACCAAGAACTGGACGGTCCCCAGGAGGCTCAGTGAGTTTCAGAATTTACACCGGAGACTTAGTGAGGTACGAACGCTTGTGGCACAGGCTTAGAATTACTGAGCGAGAAGAGATCTCAGGGCCCATTTCCGTTTTAATGACACAGGGAAACTGGTCCCTCTTTCCCCTTTGCTGTTGACACTGGAAAAGTGGTATTTTCAGCCTGATGGTTGGAAATTTACTTGTGGGTCAACCGTCTAGTCTAGTCTGAGTCTTTGAATACACAGATCACTGTCTGACTTCCTTTGAACCCAACAGAACCCTAGAGCTGGAGGACAGCTGAGGGTATCTCTGGCCAGTGGTTTCAAAGCTGCCAGTTGTGACCCGTTAGAGGATAACGGGATCCGTTCAGGGTCACAGCAATAGAGAGTAGAACATACTGCATTGCATCACACCAAGGAGTGGGTCAGTGAAGTGTGGTGTTCGAAGGCACAGACTCTGGGGCCAGGTTGCCGGAGTTTGCCTCCAGTTTGGATCCTCGCTTCCCCGGTCACCAGCTCGTGACTGGCCCTGCCGCTCCGTCTGTCTGTGCCTCTCTGCCCTCATCAGTGGGCACAGATACGAAGTGCCATCTCAGCTGCCTCCCAGAGCTGTTGTGAGAATAAAAGGAATAACCACGCACAGAGTGTTTAGAAGGATGTGCTGCACATGGCAAACATTATTTGTTTTTATTAGTAGTAATCACAGTCGTAGTGGGCTTTCCTGGTGGCTCAGTGGTAAAGAATCCACCTGCCAGTGTAGGCTTGGGTTCCATCCCTGGGTTGGGACGATTCCCTGGAGGAGGAAACGGCAGCCCACTCCACTATTCTTGCCTGGGAAATCCTATGGACAGAGGAGCCTGGTGGGCTACAGTCTGTGGAGTCGTGAAGAGTTAGACACGACTGAGCAGCTAAACACATGCATAGTTGTTACTCACGCCAGACTTCTCGTACAGTGTCTGGCAGGACACAGGATTTAATCCACAAAGAAAAGCCTGTTGTTATTATTTATTGACATCCATTATTATTATTATTAATATATTTACATTCTGCACTTTGCCCTGAAAGGCAGTAATAAAGCTGGTTCTTCCCATGCTCTACTTTTGTCAACCGTGATAAGGTTTTGCAGATGTGTTGTAAACAAAACACATTCCAAGAGAAAAACTCTTGCCATGAGTCAGTTGTCCATACCTAGAACCCTGTGCTCTGTGCTGTTGTGCAGACCCGTCTTCCCAGCCTGGCTCCAAGATTTCCAGCTTCCAGGCGCTTGTCAGTCTAGGGACGAGTCTTAGCTTTTCTTGTCACATGTCCTGTTCCTCCATATTCTTTGAGCCTGGTTAGAACAGGTAGGTTTTCAAGGTGTTCAGTCTCAGAGGAAATGAATACAAGAGGAAGTTACTTGGTTTGTTCTTATTAAACATCTAAAATAAATTTTTAAAGCTTTAAATGTAATTTTGAGATAACTAACATTTATTTCTTTTCCCTCACAGTGTTTCCCTTCTTTAAAAAAAGTCCAGTTGCCTTCTCTTAGCAAGCTGCCTTTCAAATCTGTAGATCAAAAGTTTATGGAAAAGTCAAAGAATCAATTAAATAAGTTTTTACAGGTAAGCCACTGAAAACTTTTTGGATGTGGAAGGAAACATTAGTTACTTGGGGTTAAACTGACTCCATTCTAAGGGTTTGCCTGTTCACCTTCTATTCTCACATGTCATGCCAGATCCTCAAAATATCTTTGGTTTAGGGTTTGGGGTATTTGGGGTTTTTTTTCCCTTCTTTGTTTTTATTATTTTTGTTTTTCTGTTTTTTAGTCACTAAGTCACGTATGACTCTTTGTGACCCCATGGACTGCAGCACGCTAGGCTTCCCTGTCTTTCATCTCCCGGAGTTTACCCAAACTCATGTCCATTGAGTCGGTGATGCCATCCAACCCTCTCATCCTCTGTCGTCCCCTTCAGTCTTTACCAGCATCAGGGTCTTTTCCAGTGAGTCAGCTCTTCACATCAGGTGGCTAAAGTATTGGAGCTTCAGCATCAGTCCTTCCAATAAATATTCAGGGTTGATTTCCTTTAGGATTTTCTGGTTTGATCTTGCAGTCCAAGGGACTCTCAGGTGTCTTCTCTAGCACAATTTGAAAGCAGCAATTCTTTGGTGGTGCTCTGCCTTCTTTACAGCCCAACTCTCATATCTGTACATGACTTCTGGAAAAACCATAGCTTTTGGCTCTATGGACCTTTGTTGGCAAATTGATACCTCTGCTTTTTAATACACTTAAGTTTGTTACAGCTTTTCTTCCAAGGAGCAAGTGTCCTTGCTTAATGTGTCCTTAAATTAAGCAAGTGGCCTTAATTTCATGGCTGCAGTCACCATCTGCAGTGATTTTGGAGCCCAGGAAAATAAAATCTGTCACTGTTTCCACTTTTTCCCCATCTGTTTGTCATGAAGTGATGGGACCAGATGTACAGATATAGAATATGCAGATACCATGTGTAAGGCTTTCTCCGGTTTTGTAGCTGGACACCTTGTAACTAGCATCCGGTCCCAGAGACAGGATGTCTCCTGTCCCGCCAGTATCACCACAGGGGACCAGAGTCCTGACTTTCAACCATGTAGTTACAGCTGGTTTTGAACATGAATGAAGGGTGTGGACCCGCTTCTGTGTGACTCCTTTCACTCAGGGTGATGGTCCCAAACTTCTTCATTGCAGACCATCTTTGATTTCCTTTTCCTTGTTTTCTCTGTTGAATGGGCTTCTTGTGCGCACCCGCCGCAGTCCGTTCGTGCTCTTGCTGATGGGCGTTCAGAGAGTTTGCAGCCAGAGACTGTGCGGGTGAGCGAAGCTGAAGCCGCCAGTGCTGGTCTTTGGTGAATGTCTGCTGGGGGGTCCCTGGAGGTTGGGGGTTTTCATTTATCCTCAGTGGTCAAGGCAGTTTGTACACTCTCATCAGCAGCATGCAGGGTTCTGGTCGCTCCACACTGGACCGTTTTCTTTTGTGAAGTTAAAATTGTGTCTACTTTTCTGTCATGTCACCTGTCTTCTCCACATTGCTTTGCAGGAGTTGGGTGTGTGGTTTGCATGTAAGTCTTGTCGGAGCCTGTGCTGTGGTTGCCTTTTCAGTCCCTTAATGAGTTCTTTTAATGAGCATAATTCTCAATTTTTGTCCAATCTGTCCTTTTTTTTTCCTTTTTGTGCTTAATGCTTTTTGAGCTCTTTGCCTACTGCATGGTCCTAAAGATAGTCTCCTGATTTCCTCTAAACACTTGTTTTCCTTCAGTCTATGTTTAGAGAATAAGACTGGACAAAGCTATGCTGTCTCCAGTAGCAACCACTATTTATTTTTTCCTTAGCTGGGGCCTCTGTCTTCAGACTATAATTAAGTCACTCACACCATGGGCCGCCGAGTCCTAGTTCTCAGAGGCAGGGGGCATGAACCTTCACCTCATAAAACACTGTTTGCCAATGAAGAAGTAGCTGGAAGTCCTGGGACTTAATAGATGTTGCAGATTCTCAATAGAGGCTATATTATAATCACTTGAATCAGGTGTACAGATCATAGTTAAATTAGGTAAATTTTAGCTAGAGTTCCCTTACAGGTGTTAATCAGTTTCTGCTTTTCTCTCATATATTCATTTCTCTCTAAAGATAACATGTATGTGTTGTTATGAATATATAAATTTGTGTGTGTGTGTCCATCAGGAAATAAAATAGTTGCATCTTTGAAAAGCTTTCCAAGTTTAATTATGGCAGAAGTGGGATAGAGAATCATTTATGTTTAAGTGCTCTTACAGAAATATAACCAGGCTCTGGGCCCCTCCAGCTGACACTTGCATTTCCTTGCAGCCTCTGCTGTTGGGGAAGGGAGGGTCTCCAGGAAGGGAGGGTTGTTTGGTGCTGCCAGCCTTTCAGCCACCTTTCCAGCTGTGCTTCAGAGACCAGGGCACCCCTGAACTTCTGAGGATGTGGAGAGGGGCCAGGCTTGCCCCTCTTGGGTTGCTGGTGATGGAAATAGGTTCGTGGTCCCCGCCCTGGTGCCAAGAGGAGCATGTGCTCTGCGCTGCCACTAGGTGGCGCGGGTGAGGCTGAGGGCGGGAACCACCTGCCTGAACAGCGCAACAACTTCCCAAGGACGGCTTGTCTTTCCACCAGGAGGACTGTAAGTCAGGAAGTAACTGTTTTAATTTTTTTTCATTTCCTCAAAGACTTTATTTGAAAGTGCTCACTGTTTGATATATTTAGGTAGGTTACACAGCCGACTGAAGTTTCATAATATCATCCCACAAATGGGAAAAGCAAAATGCAAAAGGTTTAGTCTGAAAGGCAGATATTATTAGGTCCACAGGACCTTCTAGAAAAGACAATTTCCACTGAGTGTGTGTTTATGTGAATATTTACATATGGGTCCCTGTCGAGGCAAACTAATAACAGATATTTAGTAACCTAGCTGATTGTTCCTCACACGCAGACGCCTTACTCCAGCCGTCCCCCCAACTACGCTGCACCTGCTTCTGGGGGTGACCCTGCTGTCTGCTCTTCCCGGAATGCCCTGTACACTCGTCCCCTCCTATCCACAGCCTTCCTCCACTCTCCGCCACATGCAGTGACATGCTCTGAGCCCTCGGGGGTAAGGATTGGGACTGGGATTCTGTTCTCAGCATTAAAATGTGATAAAATCCCAATTATACCTTCCCCCATGGACATAGTCTTTGAGAACATGTCTAACTTTTCATACATAATTAATTTATTTTCCTTCATAATAGAATATAACTTAGTCCAAACACTTAACACGTCCTGAATCACTTCCATGTTTATGGTTGTTGTATTATTTGAGGCTTACCATTAGTTACCCGTTCCTATGACTTTATGAAGGAGTGTCAGAGTGTAGATTAGCCAGGAAATCAAGGTGGAAGGAGAATACCTCACTCCTGCTCATCCACGATCACGTACCGCTGAGCATTTAAGGCTCTGTGAAAGGAATAAACACGCTCAGGGGCCGGGAAGGCAGTAGTGAGTCCAGCGGCCCGTGCCTGCAGTCTCCTTCCCACGCCTGAGGCAGAACCTCCAGCCTCAGGCCAGTCTTCTGCAGGACACAGGGAGCTGACCACCGCTGGAATGTGGGGGGCTGGGGGCGGGGTGCCCCTGGGACCCCAATCCCCAGCATGGCAGTATTGGGCATGCTCAGAGGGGCTTTTCCAGGGAGGGTCATAGCGTTTATCAGATGTCAACTTGCATCTGAACAAAGATAATGCAGACCTCATGGGGCAGCTCCTCTCTTCTCCTCTCCCAGCAGAGAGGGTTCTGCCCTTAGAATTCGAGTTCCATCCCCCAGGGGGTCACCCCATCCGTGGGGCAGGATTTCTCATTGGTTCGTTTATCCCGCAATCCCGAGTCTGTGAGTACCAGACACTTGCACATCCTTAGGGTCACATCGTTGACTTCCTGTCTTGCCAGGAGCACCTGCTTTGCACAGAAACGAACCTGACAATGTCCTCCTTTCTTCTCTCCTAAGGCCAGACAAGCACATAGAGAACTTGAAGGAAATTTCCAGTTTAGGGGCCAATAAAAAGTTACATAATTATGTAAGCACGCAGCACCTGGGGCATGTGGCAGCCCAGGGACAGAAAGCTGCCGCCTGGCAGGCAGTTACCACCTTGTGGCAGCACAGAGCTCTTTGCTCAGCTGACGTGCAAAGTCCGCAGGTAGCCATGAAACTGGTTGAATGAGATCCTGGTGTGCTGTGCAAATACGTACGTTGTTCCAACACAGACGAGCGACAGTTAAGTTGACTTTGAAAGGTGGTGGCCCCTGAATCTGCAGGCGGTTTGCAAAGCGAGACTTTTCTGTTGCCCCAAGCCATGAGTTCTCTTGTGGGCCAGTATCTCCCACCAGCAGAATGATAAGGGAGCTCCAGTCAACCTCCCCAGAGTTGTTTGCCATTGAGATCAGTGAGAATTGGGCTAATGCATTTTCTTTCAGGGGGAAAGGATAATGGTTTTAGATTCAGAATTGTGAGGAAAGTACACTTCCTGAGACAGCCAGCCCTTCATCTTGATGTTGGGGGCTCCCAGTGCATAGACGTGTTCCTACCATGTAGGAAGAATTAATCCTCTTTCTCCCACAGAATCTGCTTTCAGATGAAAGACTGTGTCAGAGTGAAGCACTTTATGCCTTTTTGAGCCCTTCTCCTGACTACCTCAAGGTTATTGACGTGCAGGGGAAAAAAGCCAGTTTTTCATTAGCCTCGTTTTTGGAAAGACTCCCTCGCGACTTCTTCTCCCATCAGGAGGTGAGCTGTCTAAAGGTTGTATGTCTTTGAAACGTATTTAAGCGAACGTCTTCTTGCAGGCTGTGTGAAGCAGCAGGTGTTGGTGCAGGCCTGCTGCACGTGGGGACAAAGCAACCCCCTTGAGTTCCCATTGCGGTCGTGTTGGGGGACAGGACGGGTAAGCAGGTAGGTGGGTGGGATGCGGCCGCGGTTCTGCGGAAGCCCCTCTACGGGAGGCGGCCTGGCTGTTCCCCAGGATGGGGACCTTCACTTTGGAGGGGTTGGAGCTGATAATGAGATTCAGGACATAAGGATGTGTTAGGGAACAGTCAGCAGGTCTTGGACTGGGGGATGGCTCCGGGAAGGGGGCTGATGGAAGATGAGGCAGAGGGCAGGAGGAGGGGCAAGGCCGTGCCAGGCTGCGGGGTTCAAGCTTTATCCTCGGGATGGAAAGCTGTGGTGTGTTCCAAAGCCAGATGAACCTGGCAGTGATGTGAGTGGGTGAAGGAGTGAATAGGGGGAGACAGCAGACGTGGGTGATCTCATACCCGGGCTTCAGGCTTCCCTCCAGTGGGCTCCTTACTCGGGCTGCGACCCTCACCTGGCTCTCCAGGAAGTTATCCGAGCCCGTCTCTGAAATCTGGCGTCTCTGTAGTTCAGTGAAGGACCCCTCCACCTCTTCATTGGAATTGGTTTAATGAGTTTGGACAGAAGGAAGTGACCGCGGAAGGAGCGTCTGCTGCATCGTGAGCTGGAGTGGAGCTCACAGGGGATGCCGTGCCCACCTGCCTCCCCAGCATCTCCCTGCCTCTCTTCACGGCCGCATGTGCTGTGTCCGGTCCGACTTGGCCCCTCACCTCTGCCACCTCCCGTTTATCCCTGAACCTCTCACCATGTCCCCTGTGGCCCAGCCACTGCAGGAATCTGCCCTCTGAAATCTGCCCTCAGGCCACAGGTCCTCCCTGCTCTCCGCAGCCTCTGGTGGTGGGGGGACTCCTCCTCTGAGACTTCCCGGCTGCTCCTCTGCCGTCCAGCCCCGAAGCCCTGGTCCCACAGTGCCAGCTGCTCCCTCTGCAGACAGCAGAATGGACTTCCTCGGCTGTCATCTTCTAGCTGATGTCTGCACCCCTGCCTCCACTCTGCACCCTGCTACAGAAACAGCCGCATGTTTCCTGGTCACCTCCGCACAGAGCCCAGGGCCTCTCAAAGTCCGGTGCTCCGTCATACTCATTTGCACTGGCCTGGTGCCTGGCATATAATGAGTTTTCAACTGAAAGTTGCTGATATGAAGATCAGGAAATGAGACTAGCTGAAATACAGAATAACAGCTTGATTCAGAGCCTTAAAAAAAAATTAATGATACATGCCTGTAAAACACAGTGAATTTAAAATCACTTAAGCTGAAAAGCCTTTTAAAACCCCAAATGGTTAGACAACTATTTTGTCATCTGCGAATTCACTCCTCATTAATGCAGTGACAGAGGCTTTTCAGAATTGTTTTAGAGCTTGAATAAGGCTTTGGGATCAAGCTTTTCCTTGGGGTTAGATACACTTTGACCTTTTTGGAAAAGGCCTAGAGTTCTGCATGTAGGGAAGTAGAAGGACTGTGTGAGGTTGAACCATGAGGACATCATTCAGAACTGACACTGCAAGAGGGATGGCGCCTGCATCTGTCTTGGGTGAGTGACCTGCTTTCCGTGACTTTTCTGTTCCCCCAGGAGGAGGCAGAGGAGGACAGTGACCTATCAGATTATGGTGATGACGCAGATGGAAGGAAGGATGCCTTGGCTGAACCGTGTTTCATGTTGATTGGGGAGATTTTTGAACTTCGAGGAAGTAAGCCTCTTTGTTACGATTCAGTGGTGTTTTCAGGTTAAGTGGCTGTACACACGCGGACACACGTACATTTAACATGCCTTTGTTCCTGAAGCAGACGCATTTATATCCATTCAGCAAATACTTTCACAGGCCAGCCAGACACCAAGGTCGGCTCTTAAGACAGGTTTCATCTCTGTGCTCCTAGAATGCAGGGTCCTGATTACCCTGCACCGTGTTCCTCTGAATACAGAAAGCTGGAATGCTTTGAATTTCTTTTCATGGGACTTAGCACAGCCTCATGGCTTTATCATCAAAGGTATACAAAAATTGACTTTGCGCAGCAGAGGAAGAGCCACTTGTTAAAGGTGAGTATGTGGCCAGGGACGCAGGGAGGCCAAGTCTGCTTTCAGCCACCTCTCTGCCCCAGAGCAGTGGTCATCCATGGAGGCATGGGGGACTTTTGTCCCCGGTGGACACTGGGTGTGTCTGGAGACATTCCTGGCTGTCACAGCCTGTGGGGTGGCGCTTCGGGCATCTTCTGGGTGGAGGCCAGGGCTGCTGCATCTACACCCCCAGAGCCCTGGGCAGCCCCACAACACAGGGTTCTTCTGACCCGAGTAACAGCAGTACCACGTTGAGAAATCCTCCTCTGAAGGCCCCCGGGGGAGATGGACTTCAAAGAAATGAGCATCAAGAGGATCAGGAGACTGTTCTGCTCAGAACTGCGCGGGCGCCTCTGTCCCAGAGCAGCACTGGGTCAAAGGTCAGACTGCACCGCTTGGCTCTTGTCATTATTCCTGAGTGGGACCCTCTGCCCACACTCACCTTGCTCTGAGTCATGAGGCCAGCATACTCAGGCACACCTGGAGCCTGAGGTGTGCTAGCTAGAGGTGCTGCTGCTGCTAAGTCGCTTCAGTCGTGTCCGACTCTGTGCAACCCCACAGATGGCAGCCCACCAGGCTCCCTCATCCCTGGGATTCTCCAGGCAAGAACACTGGAGTGGGTTGCCATTTCCTTCTCCAATGCATGAAAGTGAAAAGTGAAAGTGAAGTCGCTCAGTCGTGTCTGACTCTTGGCGACCCCATGGACTGCAGCCCACCAGGCTCCTCCGTCCATGGGATTCTCCAGGCAAGAGTACGAGTGGGGTGCCATTGCCTTCTCCAAGCTAGAGGTGCTACAGGTGCCTAAAGGCACACCTGAGTGCCTAGAAAAGGAAGACATGGGAGGAGCCAGGTTTCACAAGGCATATCACGCCGCCAGCCAGTACGTGTTGCCCTGAGAGTGTCCGGGCCTCTGTCCCCTTGGATGAGCATTTCTTCCCTTGGGGCAAAGACAGTGCTGAGAGTTGGTCCTACACAGGAGGTAGGCTGTGTGTAGCTTCTTACTTATATACCCCTTAACATGCCACTTAAAGAATTCTGTGCAGATGAAGAAACTTCCAAGGGCTGTTATAAACTTGAGCACATCTTTGTCTTTTAATCCTCAGTGTCTGTTATGATCAGTGTCTGTTATAATGCCTCATCTGTGATCCATAGTAGGTGATCAATAAAATGCTTGGGTAGATGAATGAAGAGGCAAGAAAATTTATAGTGCTGGGATTGCTTTGGTCATTTAAGTTTTTCTTTCTCTAATGTGTGTGTTAGTCACTCAGTCGTGTCTGACCCTTTGCGACCCCATGGACTGTAGCCTGCCAGGCTCCTCTGTCCATGGAATTCTCCAGGCAAGAATACTAGAGTGGGTTGTCGTGCCCTTCTCCAGGGGATCTTCCTGACCCCGGGATCAAACCTGGATCTCCTGTATGGCAGGCAGATTCTTGACTGACTGAGCCACTGGAGCAGCTCAGTGGTTTCTTTCTTCCTCTAAACCAAATCTAAAATAATCAGCAGACACTTCAGAAACTTATGTTTTAGCTATAACTCCATAGGGGAAACAAAGACATCTCAGAGGTAGAGTCTTCCTTCAGTGAATTTACAGTATAAGGGTTCCCAAAATGTAATTCACATTGAGCAACAGACACAATTAAATTCTAAACTCCAGGCAGAGCTTTATATATAAGGATGTTCATTTGAGCATAATTTTAATAATGAAAATTTGGAACTAAGTCAAACTTCCGAAACAGGTGGTAAATTAAGAACTATCCACATGATGGAGTACTGTCTAAGTATGAAGGATCCTTTCCGATGAAAAAGCTATAGCTGGTCTATATTTTAGGCACTTTGAGATGTTTGCTAATGTTTGTATAGGCAGAACAAACCTGTCCTCCACCCACCGAGAGTCTGACTCTTCCTCAGTGAAATCTGGTCTGTTACACCGTGACTCCTCCAGAGCTGGTAACAGTGAGAAAGCACCATCTTCGCCTTTGGTCAGTGTGTTCTCTCTGCCACAGGGAGACTGAGAGAGAGGTGGACGTGTCAGAGGCAGTCAGGCCAGGAGTCAGGCCCCAAGTCCTGTCTCCGCGGTGTGCACTTCCTCCTCGTGCCTGCTCAGAAGAATGTTTGGTTTTGCTAGTGACATTTCAGAGGGCAATAAATAGAACATCATTGATAATGAGATGTGATTTATTTGCCATCAGCTAAATCCTAGTGTTGCTGCAGCTGCCATGTGGCTTTGAAGGGATGAGTCCTTGGAAGGAATAATGGGTGTGTGTGTGCGTGTTGGGGGACTAGAGAAGGTTAGGAAAACACAGCAGAGTCAAGGGAATTGGTGGCGGGAGAGAATTTGTAGCAGAGCTATTTTTGGTTCCTGCTCTAGTTCAGTTTATGAAAAGGGACCAGAAATACAGCTGTTTTAAACATTTATGACCAGGCACTCGGCTGTCAGGCATTCTTCCTGGAGCCGCCCGTGTCCTAGACCCTCTCTGGGTGTGGCCACCTCTCTGCTGCCCTAGAAGGTGCACAGGTGATCCTCCCAACAGACACACGCCTCCTGGGTGCTCTGAATTCCATCAAACATGAAGGGCACTTCTGAGGCATGGTTCTGATTCCAAGACAGGACTCTTGCTTGAAGGATTGACATTACTGCACCTGGACACATTTTAAAAGTTAGAAATGACTTGAGAATGTTTTCAAGGCTAGTTCCAAGTCTGTGTTAACTGCTATTGATATTTGTACAGAGGTGTTTGTGAATTTACTCATTTTTTTCTTACTGGTGCAGGAGACCTGAACTCCTGGCTCTATCATAGCCAAGCCATGTGTCAGGAGCTAAACATTTCAGTTCACGGAGGTGAATATATAAAGGGAATATTTGGTTTTGATTCTAATTTGCAGGTCAAAAATATCCTCACAGCATTTCCTTGCCTTCTTTTGGTTTATATTCATATTCTACACTTAAAGCAATGTGTCTCCTAATCTAATGCTAATAGTTAAGAGTTTAGGTCTGTAGGAAGCACCCTTCACAAAACTCTTTGACACAAAATATTGACGCAATTCTTTGAGCAAAAAAAAAAAAAAAAAAAGTCTGTGTTAACACTGCCCTTTCCCAGGTGAGGCGCCAGAGGCTGGGAGGAGGGGATGGCGGCCGCCTGCTCCAGGCAGTGGCGCAGGAGCGCTGGGTCCATGGCTCACTCGGGATCCTGGGTCTTCCCAGTTGCCCTTTCTTCCCCCACAGGCATAAAATATATAAAGCCCCTGGTCTGCACAGCAGTATTCAAAGGGAGCAGTTAGGTCCAGCAGTTCATAAATATTTCAGAATATTCATCAACATTTGACCACAGATGCTTCTCATTCACAGCACTGTTAGAACATTGGCTTCAAGAAGCCAGACAGAAATCTTCTGTCTGGGTTCGCACCGTCCGCTAGTGGAAAACAAGACGTCAGCAGCCTAAGGACTCATGAAGTTTTTAGTTCCACTCGCTAGCTCAGTTGTTGTTAGGCACTGAAAAGCTGAAAAAAAGAAAAACTGTAGGTTTCATCAGTTGCTAAGTAGAAAATGAAAGCTTATTAGAATTCTCCTGGGTAGCGAAGTTTGCTAACCTGGACGCAAATTCTGGAACTCATCGCCCCTGACTTGGTGTCAGGACTCAGGTTGAATGACATGGTGAGATTTATGCTTTGTGCTGCTGTGAAGATGTCACGACTGTGATAGCCTGTGGTGATGCTTTCCCTCTGATTTATATTTCAGTGTTTAAATGGGTGAGAAGAACGTTGATTGCTCTCGTTCAGGTCACTTTTGGAAGAACCATCAACAAGTAAGTTGCACGAAATTAGTATTTGAATTCATGCCCTACCTTTTGCCTTAACAGTCAGATTACCTCCACAAATGAGGGTCTCTTAGTTTCTCTTTGTATTGCTGATATGATTCTAAGACTGGAGAGGGAAGCAAATTTCTGCAAGATTCTCTCCCCCAGAACACACGGTGCACCAGATGACAGAAGCTGGCGCATGCTCCCGCTGGCTGGCTGATGAGGGTCGGAAGACTGTTCTGTAAAGTTCTCTGTTGACCCTGATGGCTGGTTTTAGTACCGTGGGTGCAGCATTTTTATGTCACATGATGGGGTTCAGTTTAAAGGCTTAGACTCTTGAGCCAAAGGAAAGTAGGATGAGCAGCACATGGCCAGTATTTATTTGAAGGGTCTGCAAACCATACTTTTTTTTTTAGGGTTGAGGTGGCATTAAAATAGTATATTCTCTTGTTAGATGAAACCTGAGTATCCATGAGGGGTGTGTATATCCTGTTACACTGCTATGTAAGCCATATGTGTATTCTAAACTGTAGCACATTATCCATATACATAAAGGTTACATATACTCAGCACTCTTCAACTGTCAGCAACATGACTTTCCCACACAAGAAAAACTGAGACTCAAATGCTAAAATTGAGGGGGAAATCAATTTAACAGCAAAATACATTTAAGATGATTATCAGATATTTTTCAAAGTGAAAAATTTAGTTGTCAAATGTGTGTACAAGGCTAAAGTGATAGTTTTATTACACAAATATTATAAATTTTGTGGGAAACATAATAAAGAACACTTTATATTTTTATTCATTTGCAAATAGAATATATTTCCTTTGTGGTGATAAACCAGAATTTACTTCTGTTTAAGATTTTTTTTAATGGTGTTAGTTACTTGTTTGGTTGACTCAGTATCGTGGGCTTTTGTTTTAAACAGAAAAATGCCCTGTTTAACTTACAGTTTCAGTCTGATGAAGGCCTTGGATAAAGTTTTCAGAATGGCCCCATTTTTCTCAGAACTCCAGACTTGCACATTTCTAGTTTCAGAAAGTCACGTGTACATTCCTTGCTTCGATTTATGATGTTGGCTCTTAATGCTAAGATGAGCAGCCGTGGATTGACAGCAGTGAACACATTAGGCAGTGGTTTTCCTGGCCGGGGGAAGGGCACCGGGTAGGCATCTCCAGGCTGCTGGCTCAGGGGGCTTGTCCTCAAGTAGAGAAGTGGCGGAGCACCCCGCCCTCTGCTCTTCTGCCTCAGGCAGACAATGCCACACCATGAAGTTTGGCAGCAGCTCCATGTGCCTCCTGCCTGGTACTGACTGTCATTTCACGTTCCAGAATGGCTTCAGAAGCTTCCTACGGTTTTGGCTAATACAAAGTCAGACTTGAATTGATAGAAGATATGTAGGAGATGGCCTTTGGGAAAAGCCACTCACCTAATTCTAAGTTGCGAATTGAAATTTTCATTCTTCATTTCTTCATGCAGTGCCCACTCAGTGGGTAACCTAAAGACTCCAGGCAAGACAAACTGTTTTGTGATGTAGATTTTATTAGGCAGGTCAGCAGGTTCTCTCCTAAAGCAGAAGTCCCACTGAATTAATAAAATTATTTGATTTAGTCTAAGCAGTACTGGGAAGTGTCTTAGGAGACATGCAGTTACAGGATTACCACAGTTCTGACTCATAGTGGACTCTGGACTTCACTGGTGACTGGGTTACTCTGTGCACAGTGCTGGGCTTGAAACATCTATTTCAGATACTGTTCCTGAAAACCAGACATCGTCCCTTTAAAAATCTGGTTGGGATGTCAGATTCTTAAAGGGCTGTTTGATTGATTATTTGTAAATTCAGTTTGAAGTCTCAGGCCTTCCTGGTGCTAAGAGTGGAAGGTGATTCTGCTCCCCTTTCCTGCAGAGACCTCCCGCCACCCTCAGGACTGTTCTTCCCGTGAGCTCTGCTGGTCTCTTGACAGCAGCAATCCTGTGGGTGGTTGGAACTGGACTGCTGAAGTCGGCGTTATGCAAGACCTGAGTGACCGGGCATAAAAGCCACTTATAACTCTGCGGGTCAGGGTCTGTCGGTCTTTATTCCTGTGGGAGGTTGGAGTGGCTGGGCGGCAGTGTATCCTCTCAGAGTGCTCCCTTTTGTGGGGAAAGGGGTATCTTCTCCCCTCTTTGCCTCGTGAGCCTGTGAGATGCTTCCCGGGTTGGAGAACTCCGCCCAGCACCCCCTGCCACAGCAGCCCCAAGGGACGACCAGTGAAGAAGCTTGCTTCTCCCCGGGACTGCCAGAGCTCAGGAAGGTCTTCAGGCCGTTTTTCGCTGTCTTTACATGGATGGATGTTTTCAGCTTGCAACACTTTATGGAGAAATTAGTATGTTAAGTACCGTGCACAGTTAGAGTAGTTGCCAACTTCAAATGAATCCATCTCCTCTCAGTTATTGCCTTTCAAAATTGAAAGACACCGTGTGGCAAACATTTAGAGAAGTCAGTAACAGTGGAAATGTGAGCTGCAGGAATGAATGGCCATCAGTGTTACCAAAATGAAAAATAACTTTCAGAGTCAGTGTTTAAAAATCCAATTCCTAGTTTATTCATCAAACGCCTAGATCACACTGTATCTTAACCTACCCACTGATAAATGCCTTTTGAGAAACAGAGAATACAATTTTTAAAAACCTCATCTGAGATGTAGTTTTCTCTTAAAAGACAAATTCGGGACACAGTGAACTGGATTTTCAGTGAGCAAATGTTGGTTTACTACATCAACCTTTTCCGGGATGCTTTTTGGCCCAATGGGAAGCTGGCACCGCCAAACACAATCCCACGCCAAGAACAAAGCTGTGCGCGCAGCCAGGAAACAAAGCAGAGAGCCCAGCAGAAGCTGCTCGAGAACATTCCAGGTGAGGCCTGGGTTCTGCTCCTGAAAGTCGGACAGAAAGGGAGTGTCGTCAGCCCCACTAAGGCATCTGCCACTTAGGAAACATTATTTACAGTGAAAAAAAGTGATCATACTTTTTTCTTTCAAATCATGTCTTGTCCCTTGCTAAGAAATTATACTTAAGAGTCCCCAAAAGAACAGTACTGGTTATAATTTCACTAGAACAATGTTTTAGATAACAGAATTTTATACTTTAAAACCCCCTGTTTTGAGAGCTATGGTTTTAATTGGGGTATTAAAATTATAGTCTGTATAAATGCCTGTCAAAAAACTATTTTTTCCTGAAACGCTGGCAAGAACCTGCCCCTCACGTTCCTCAGCGCCCTTATGTGCTGGGTGCGCAGGGCAGGGCCTCACTGGAGGTCTGTGCACGGTGCACTTGTATCAGTAGCAGCTTGGAATATAAACTTAATTTTTCAGATATGCTTCAGAGCCTTGTTGGACAGCAAAATGCCCGTTATGGTATAATAAAAATATTCAATGCACTTCAAGAAAAGAGAGCCAATAAGCACCTGCTATACGTGAGTAAAGCCTCCCAGAGGATTCACTGTTTCTTCAGTTGTACATTTCTGTTCACGTATGGGGGTAGATTTTAATTCTTTATACTCGTAATCATTTTTATTACTTATAACTGAACCCATTTTCTCTGCTTTATTTTTGTCTGTTCAATTTGCTTTAAAGAAAAAAAAAACCACTCCCAGTGGATGCCACCTCCTCTTCCCAGCCTGCTGTTGTTTCTCTCTTGTGCTGTAACATCTCTGCCTGACTGCTTTGCTTTGTTATTTCAACAAAGCAAACTGTTTCCTAGCTGTCTGTCTTATAATAGTGAGCAATATTAAATACCCTGATGGTCTGATGATGGTTAATGGACCATGAAATAAATCAATCTGAATGGAGTTTATAGAATATGGATTCCTTTGGAGAGCAACTTGTTCACCGAGGAGCATCTCAGGCTTAAAATTAAATTTTAGTCTTAGATGTAGATATCTGAATAAATCTTCAGAGAAAAAGACTTTCTTTCTTTCTTTGTTGGTTCAGGTGCTGATGGAACTGCTGCTAACTGAATTGTGTCCTGAGCTGAGAACTCATTTAGATCAACTTAAAGCTTGTCAGGTTTGAGACTGCACAAATAAACCACCAGAGAAATGTCTGTACTAATAGACATGAAACATTTTCCTCTTTTCCACAGAGGGCTTGACTGAGACCCACACTGAACTTCTAGTTACCTCCCTCTAGTTTTATGTGAATGAAGCAGAATTGGGGAGGAAACTTGATGCTGTATATTAGGCAACAGAAAAAAAAAACAAAACACTTGTTAATTATTTTTATTTTAATATAAATCCTTTAAAGGACAACATACTGTTTGAAATATAAATGTTGATATGTGATAAGAACCTAGGAAATATTTTAAATATTTATGAAGTTTTGTTTTAAATGAAGAACTCTGAACATTGTACAGTTAATCTCCTCGCTGAGGACTCTGAACATTCCTCTGTTTGTGTGTACTGAATATTGTTGTGCAATGCTTTGTGTGAAGTTATTGTGAAAATTTTCCTGTCTTTATTTTTACCAAAGATTTCCCATAGTTTGAAGCATTTGAAGCAATAAATTATAAAAATGAATCAGAGCTCTGATGTTTAAGATGCTTGTATCTTTCTCTCAAAAAATAATTTGAAACACTGAAGGCAGTTCAGATATATATCAAGTGCCTTGTTTGCAGAAAATGTTGTGCATGTGAGTTCTTCTGTAAGGAGGTATAAAGGTTGTGCCATTCTCCCAGAATGAATGTGAAAAATATGATTTTTAGTTGAGTGAGAAGAGCCAAATGGGTGCTTAAAAAGCTGTATTCGGCATGTGGGATGGGAGCTAAATTTTGAAAGACAGGCAGGAATGAGATGGGGAAACAAAGAGGAGGGAAGTTACTTCGTGCTGCTCATGACTTGACTGTGTCATCAAGTCTTGGGGACTAGGACGGGCATCAGGTGTACAGACGTTGCTTTGTTTTCAGTAGTAGGGCATGGACAAGGGACTTAATTTTCCTGGGTTTTACCATTTATTATGCAGTGATAAGGAAACACTTCCCCTTTCTACCCTCCAGGAATACTGAAAGAAACTAATTAAGCAGAAATTCAGTTTGAAATCCATGAAAGAAAAATACTATGTAAATGTCTATTAAAATGGTATTGATTATATCATTGTTAGAGCATACCTGCCAAGTTCTTGATATAAAACATAAGTTCTGAAAGAGAAATGATTAAAAATTAGTAAAGCAAATTTTATCTCTGAGATTCTGTTAGCTACAGCTCTTTGATGCTTTTCTCAAACCAAGATATTGTACTTCGGAATGATCATTCACAGCGACATAGAAAAGACATTCAGAGAAGAGAAGCAGAGTGAGGTCAGAAAGCCCAGGAACTTCACAGCAATTACTCAAAGTGCCCATCTTCTGTAATTAAACCAGAGCTGTTATGACTTCTCAATCTTAAGTCTTACTTCTTCGTAAGTTATCACCTATAAGGACTTAACCGAAGTTTTGATTTTTCTTTTTTTGTAAACAGTTAATGATCTTGAAGCTTCACCTCCCTTAAAGACCGACTCCAGTCACAGGTCAAGGTATGCATCATGGCTGGTGGCAGTGGTAGTAATAGTTTCAGGGGCTCACTTGTGCTAGACGTGCCAGCCTTATGGTAACTACAGTAAACTGTGATTTTAACTTCTGTGTTGGATTCACTTAGGACATGCAAGCATAGCATATCACAAAATATGACATGTCACATTCCTACCCTTAGGATTTCTCAGACCTGTGTTCTAATGGCCGTTAAAGTGGTCTTCACTTTGGAGACTGAAGAGTGACCTATTAAAAAGTGCGATTAAAGTCCCCATACACAGCTTTATTGCATTTCTGTTTTAAGATTCTTAAAGGCTCAAGGAAATGGACTGAGTGTGGAGAAGAAAATACCAGTTGGGAATATGGATCTTCATAAACTGAAGGAATGTTCTATGGATGCTATTAAGAAAACAAGAGCAAAGCAAGTGGGTTTGTATTGTAGAATGCTTTAAGTTAGGTTTTTATGAAATCTTGTAGTGGGCTAGAGAAATGGAAAAGTTGTTCCTGGGGAAGAACAGAGTCTTCAGTAGAGATCCAAAAAGCAAAGGACTGGTTTTCAGGGATGGTTTAAGTTTCTACTCTAAGAGATTTAAGGAGAAGTATATGGCCTAAAGTTTGTTGAAATTTCTTCCCTTTAGTTATCTAAGTTATCTAAGACAAAATGAAGTTCAAGTAATACAGACAAACCAGAACATGAAACAAAAGCAGGTAGTTTTGTGCCATTTAATACTTCGTTAGTGACCAGCGCCTACATATTAATTGTATTTTACCAGTGCTATGATCGGAGAAGGCAATGGCACCCCACTCCAGTACTCTTGCCTGGAAAATCCATGGATGGAGGAGCCTGGTGGGCTATAGTCCATGGGGTTGCTAAGAGTCGGACACGACTGAGTGACTTTACTTTCACTTTTCTCTTTCATGCATTAGAGAAGGAAATGGCAACCCACTCCACTGTTCGTGCCTGGAGAATCCCAGGGATGGCGGAGCCTGGTGGGCTGCCGTCTATGGGGTCACACAGAGTCGGACACAACTGAAGTGACTTAGCAGTGCTGAGTTCTTATAAATCACTTTAGAAAGGATGGGTGTGATTTATAAAATAAAGCCAAAACATTTACAAAGAAGGTGTCATTTGGGTATCTTAAACAATACTTTCAATATTTATTTTACAGATGTGTATTTCCTTTAAAATCTTTTGGGTATGGATTCTATTTTTTCTGTCGGCTTTTGCCTTTGTAGATGTAATGGATAAGGAAAGTCTCTTGTAATGGGTAAGGAAAGTCTCTTGCTGATTTAACAATTTCTAGGTCTTATACTGGTAGATGATTTGAGATTTTATCTTTGAAATACACTGAGGGTTTTAAAATATAGACAAGGATTTGAAGTTCAAAGAGACATCTTGTTTCAATATAGTAGTTTTACTCACTAAGATGTTTAAGGGAAGATATAGAGAGGCAAAATTGTAAGCAGTTTCTTAAACCCACTTATTTTCAAATTTAGATTTCAAGTTTTTCCTTTCAATTTGGAATTTTTAAAGTTTTAGATGACTGAATAAAATTATTAAAAATTCACAAAAGTAAAGATTAAAGAAATTTAAAGAATTAAACTTTGTCATTTTTTGGTAAGTTTGTAGCACTTATACTATTAAAGCTAAGACTGCATCAAGTATTTCAGGACACTATTTAAGAATGGAAAAAACACTGGCTCTATAGAATAGTTTTCAATACCTGACACAATCTGGGCCACTCTCTAGACTAAGACTTGGATCTCTGAGGACTCTTCCTGCAATTTGATCTTGTTAGCTAGGTTTCAAGTTGTATTATACAAATTCAAGAATGAAGGTATCATGCCATCATGATATCATTAAAATACCCAGGTTACCACGCCACCATTAAAATACCATGCCACCATTAAAATACCCAGGTTAATCTAATGTGCGAGGCAGAAAACATAGCTGTTATAAAAATTATAAAAATACATACATTCTAAGCTGTTAGAATCGATGATCTTTGTTGAAGTGCATTGTGATCTAAATTCTTTGATGAATAAGTAAAGTGTGAAGTTCATCTGCCAATGCAGGATTCAGACGACAAGCCTTCAAATTCAAAGAAAGTTATTTAGACATATTTTGGACTGTTAAACCTTTTGTTTTTAAGAAGAGTACAGTGATTTAAGGGAATTTTGTAATTAAGATACATTTCTACTCTAATTGCTTAATTAGGGGAATTCAAGTTAACCTACGTAAAATAGATCATACTAAAAATAACATGCTATTATCATTTGGGGGAGAGAGAATTTTCAGTGCCCTCCTTGCAGTCTGCTGAAGACCACCACTGAAGCCCAAGTCCTTTTTCTTGGAGTAAAATACTTAGAATTTCCCTTATTGTGCCTCATCTGACGTGATTCCAGACCCTTCACGGGTATACTTTTAAAATGCAGAAAAGTTAGAGGAAGTATCTCCCATAAAATCCAGTGACCAAAACTGAGTGATGGGTCTGTATTATCTCCCAACCTAAGGAAAACAGTTTTACAGTCGTACCTGTTTATTATGCTGTTTTGTTTAGGATGAACATGTATCACATTTCTGGATATTTCTCACCCAGAGTTCTCTTTGCTTATGTCTACTTGGAAAGGATACCTAGTACAGAATCTAAAACTGACTTGGTTTGGAAACTGGTAAAATAAAAGAATGTTTAGATTTTAAAAAAGACAGCTGCTACTCATACTGATAAGATGGTGTAATGGTAGATACCTCAAAGGTTAGTTGTATTTTTGTACCATATTCTGATATTTGTGTTGATATGGGTTTAATACTGTGGACATTTAATTTCCAACAAAGTAATTTAGGGTTCCAAACTTGGTGACACATTGCAACCTCCTGGGGAACTTAAATCTGCCCGTGTCCATTCTAGGACATGAAACTGTTCTGAAATAAGGCCTAGGTTTTGGAATTCTTAAGAGATCCCCATGTGATTTTAACATGCAAATAATTTTGAGAACCACTGCTATACCATAATCAGATTTTTAGGCAGGGGACTTAGAAAATTCTTCTTTGTTCCCCTGCTCCAACTGAACAATTTGTGTATTATATAAATTTTTATGATCTAATTCCAATTTGGACTTATGGATGTCAGGTGTGCAATTTTTTGCTTTCTTTTTATTAAAAAAATGAATTTGCAGTTACTATTTATAATGACTGCCTTTCTCACTTCCTCTACAGTTTTTAACAGTTGTGTTTAGATGTGAAATCTATTTGGTAGAAATAAACTGATCACATAGATTAAAACATGAAAAGGCTTATTTTAACTAGCTGTAGTAGATGTCATGCATAAAGAAACCTTAATGAAATGTACTCTAATGTATACAGAAGGAAATAGAGATTCACACTTTTTCTGGGTGAACTAAGGCATACTTGTTCAGGCTTTAAGGTCTTAGTGCTGAGCCTTAGGCTGCAGATAGTGAAATAGAATATTTGCATCAAAAATAGAAATTTTACCATCTGAGCTTAATTATGTTAAAAAGAATGAGAAAACTGTCTGCAAACAAGCTGCATGTCTAACAACTTCTGGGTAGACAGAGGTTATCTGCATAGTAAGTAAGAAAAAAACACTATAAAATGTTCAAGTCTCAACTAAAAACCTAGAAATTCTAATTGAGTCCATTTATGTTTGCGATAGGGCTTACTTTAGAATAATAGCGTTTGGCTGTCGCCTCATCCTTTGTGACCCCCAAGCCGAGCTGCAGACACCGCGCGTGGTAGAAAGAGGCCATGGCCATGCCTCTGCTGATGAATTCCGGGAGACAGTCTGTGACCTGGGCTATCATGGGGATGTCGTGAACCTCATCATAGTCCGCGATCCTGCAACACCCAGTCGTCAGATTTAAAAACACTATCACTTACGGTTTACATTTTTATAAACACATCCAGAAATTCTTGTGCTCCAAGTGGTTTCCCTAGCATTTCTACAAGTTTTAGAACTGAATTGTTTGCTGTGTGGGGAAGGGTAAATACAGTCAACTAACACAAGTGGAAGAGGAACTAACCACAGTGGTTACTTGACAGCCCCTCTAGGATTATGCTTGTCAGGCTTAATAATCACTAGAAAACATTAAGTTTAAAATATTACTACCAAATCTCTTACCACTTTGCAGATTTAAACAATGGAGAGAAAAGCAGTCTTCTATCTCTCTGGGTATTTAAACATCAACCTTGAATTTGGACTTCAGTCACAGAGGACCAGAAAACACATTGAGAAACTTGCACATCTATGTTAGTGGGCAATAAAAAGTCATTCTTTATAACCCAGATACAGAGATGGACAATTATATGGAAGAGTCCATTCCATGTCAGCTGTGGTACTGTAGGAAACAGGAACATGGACAATAATGGAAAGTTCCAAAGATTTTTAAAGGACTATGTGAAGTCTTAGTTTTACTCAGATGGGCACTTGGGAGATTTGGGACACTGGAGACCACACTGTCAAGTGGCCTGCTGCCTGGAGCCCATGATGCTGGGGAGGTGAGGGCAAAAGGCGTTCCTTCATCCTCCAGTGTAGATGTCCACTTCACACTGGGTGCCTGTGGGCTCTATGGGAGGGCGTGTAGGGAGGGCGATGTCAGCATGGCCTTACAGCCATTCTAGAGGACACCACGGTCTCTTTCTCCTGGCATGTTGCATTTGTGCATTGTGGATAAAGGTGGCAAAGTACACAGCCTCAGAACAAATTTCCATATCCTTTATGTTAGTGTTGAGTCTTTTAACCTTTCTCATTTGCTGTCCTCGTCAAGCTACAGTGTAACTGTGCAGTTACAGAACCTGTGCCTGAGGGTGTAGGAAGAAAAAATATTTCTCATGTGCCAAGCTATGTTACATGCTTTATATTCACTATTATTTTTAATCAAGAAGAAAATACTTCTGCAAGATTGCAAAAGAACAGTCGGTGCCCTCAGAAGTAAAATTTGCTTAAGATCACTTAGCCGGCATATAAAGCAAAGAGCATTGAAATCATGCAGATTGATGGCACACATGTTTCATCAATCACTATCTGATACAGTAGCCCTGGGCTGTGTGTGTCTGTTTAAATTAAAATCCATTGAAAGTTACAAGTTCAGTCCTCAGTTGCACTGGCCACTTTGCAAGTGCCAACAGCCATCATTTCCAATACTCCAGTGAGTTCTACTAAACAGATCAGGCACAGACCATCTAGTAAGTTTTTGTAAATACTTTTATCCAGTTACTCACCTTTTGGAAAATGCAACACACTTTGTAAAGAACTTCATCTTATAGTAATATTCCACGAGATTCCCTTGAGCATAGACATTGCCACGCTCCGCTGCTTCCCTCAGGCAGTGCAGGGCAGCCTCAGTGTCTTGGCGGATACCTTGTCCGTAGAAGTACATGAGCCCCAGGGCACCCTGGGACTCCAGGTTTCCATTGCCACAAGCTTCTGAATGCCAATAAAATGCCTAAGAAAAAGCACAATTCCATAGTATTCACCAGGTAGAATTTAATTCATCTCTAGGACACAGCTCCCGCCTCTTGAACACAGGTCAGGCTGGCACCAGTTTCACAGGCCTCAGAGAGGGTGCTGAGGGAGGCTCCCCTGTTGTCTCCCCACAGTGCAGGCCAGGTCATTGGCTTGAGCTCAGCTATTCAGGTTTTGGGATTTTCAAGTTTTCCAGAGGAAGCACAGAGAAAGTGGGAAACAGGAACCAAGTGTCTGAAAGGCTTTGTGAAGCGGCACAGCAAGGAGACCAGCTGATGATGTTAGATGGCAGCCATCTCTCAGGCCCACTTGGAGCTCTGATAGGATCAAAGACAACCAAGGATACACACCTGCATGAGGTCCAAGCACATCCGCCCTGTGAGTCTGAGTTCACAGGGATTTCCAGGTAGCTGTTCAGCTTTCTGCCAAGGATCTAGGGGGGCGGGGGTGCAGGGAGCGGGTGCTGGTGGTTACGTGCCTCCTACAAGCTTGCCTTGAACGCCTCATTTCCTCCTCCCTATAAGATTTCTTGGAAACAGCTTCCATCGCTGATGATTAAGAGACTGTACTAACTCACCCTCCTCTTTTACCTTTATGGTAGAGTATTTTGTAGGTGTGTTTTCCACAGCACACAAAGTGCTCACATCTGTGGTCTCCTTTGGTAGGAGGCAGCATTCATAGTTGAGGAAAGGGCGAGATGAGCTTGGAGATCCTAATATGTAAGTTTTCTTTACATTTTAAAGAATTATGAGCTATACAGGACTACATACTTACTCCTCACCATCCTCCATTCACAGAAGGAATAGTGAACCAAATATTAATCTACACATGATGCTAGTTTATCAAATGGACCACTGTTACCTTCTCAAGCTCTTTGGGCTCCTTTGTTGAGTAATACAATCCTAGGATACTCTGAGCCTTCACACTAGCTTTTGGGTTCCCATTGTCTGCTGCAAAAAGCCACAGTCTAGAAGAGAAGGAGAAGGTGAGTTATTCTTTGTTTAGAACATTTGATGAAAACAAAATCTTGTTCTTAGGCCAGATTACCTTTCAGCTTCCTTGTCTGATCGTTTAACACCTTTTCCTTCGTAATAAGCTCTTCCAAGGTTGTAAGCTGCTGCAAATTTTAAGTGTCTTGCTTTGGGGCATGGAGAATCAACAATTTTCTTCATATATTCCACTCCTTTTTCCTTCCACAAAAGAAAAGAACAAGACAGAAAGTCCCAGTTCAGTTTTACCCAAATCCCAGTTTAGTTTTACCCAAACTAAGTTTTCTGATAATGTCACGAAGCATTCATGCTCTGACATGATGTAGTCTCAAGTCTGTACCTAACAGTATGGTTGTCCTGGAGTCTGCAGGGCTAAAGATAAATAAAAGTCCATCTCCCAAGTCAGCGTTCCTAGGAGCTCTGGGATGTAAGGCATTTCTCCCATATTACAGCTTCCACAATTGCATCACCTCTCAGTATGAGTGCCTTTGTCTCTTCTCATGGTCCTTATTTTGAATCAGCACAGTTCTTAGAACTTGTCAAAGTGTAAGAATAACCAGACACTCAAAATTTTAACCCTTACAGGATGCCTGTGAGCCCTAAACCCTGTCTTCTTTCTTTAAGCACACTTTCCCCACACTGAGCACAGTGATAAATTTATATCTTACTACACTCATCTTCATATGATGTCTGTGTAGTCATAAAACACAGAAGACATCCTAACTGCTAATAAAAGGTTTGCCCTGCCTCCGAAAACCCAGACACGAACTGTTTACCAAACCAAGTTCCTCCTGCCCAATGCCCAGCAAGCCAAAACACTGAGACACCAAGGTTTGCAGCAAAGAGGGTTTACAAGGCAGCCAAGTAGATGGGAAAACAAATCTCAAATTCTACCCCCTGCAAGGCAAGGGGTCTGGGGTATTTATGGGATGAAGAAAGCAGCCATTGGAAGCATGTGGAGCAGGGGGAAAGTGACTGGGAAAAGGTGTGGGAGTCTTCTGTACAGGTGTACCTAAGCCAGAGGGCTCTGCATGTTCAAAAAGTCACCAAGCAATGGACACTTGTGCATGCCCAGATGAAGGGCCAATGGTTCCACCCCGTCTGAACCAGCTCAGCTCGAAGTAGACATGCCTGACTCCAGGTTCCTAAAAGGAGCTTGGGCAAGCATCTTGTTTAGGCTACATGCTGCCTGGGAGACATACCAGTCTTAAAAGCACCTGGATTAGTGAAGGCAATCAAAATGGATTTGAACGTGGGTTTCTGTCCCCACCTTACCTTTTGACCATTTCTCACTCTTGAGGAATAGGGGCAAGGACAGCTCTGGCTAATTCCTGCTGATAAGGCCTAACATGGGCTTGAATCAATCTCTTAAGCACTTATTTGAGAATATGTTCCTGGTTTCAAATGAGCATCTTTTTTAATGTGGATGATTTTTAAAGTCTTTATTGAATTTGTTATGACATTGCTTCCATTTTATGCTTTGGTTTTTTGGCTGGGAGGCATGTGGGGTCTTAGCTCCCCAACCAGGAATCAGACCTGCACCCCCAACACTGGGAGGAGAAATCTCAACTGGATCACCAGGCAAGTCCCTCAAGTTAACACTGTGATCCCAAACAAATACCACTTATGCACCAGCTGTCAGGGTATTCACAGGCCCAACACTGGTAATAAAAATTGTAGATAAATATGTACCAGGTTGGGAGCGGGGACAACTATGTATCCTCTGAGGGCACACAGAATACCAGACATATTAAAACTTAAGACTCTCATCCTTGGGGATTTTACTTTACTGTGAGCCAGGGATCTCTGTCTTATAATACTTTTTACCTATTTGAGTGTCTTGATCATTATCAGTTGACGGAAACACTCAGATAATATGCAAGGGACACAGGCTGGGAAAGTTAAGTGTGGTTTCTGAAATATCTTCGCCAAACAGAACCTTAGCAAGGGGAGATGCCAAAGGTTTGGTTTTGTTTTTTTATTCTGAGGACAGGAGGAGAAGACCAAATTTTCACTTAGTCAAGAAAATACAAAGGACAGGAAATTTACTGATTAGCCTAATTCAACAGTCACACCTGAAGTCACAGTGAAGTTAGGGATGGTCAACAATTAATGACAGGCACAACTAAGGGGTCAGCATGATCAAATACAGAAGGTTTTGGATGACAGCCAAAAGGTAGAGAAATTACCTACTTTTGCCAAAGACTGAAAAATTCTGATCACTGAACTGTCCTTCCAAGCCTGGGAGGTTATAAACAAAGAGAAAGCGGAACAAAAAACAATCTGATAACTAATGAGTTATTTAAATTGCTCTCTGAATTTTACTTTCTCAAGCCCACCACCACAGCAACCCCATTCACCTTTCTTTCCCATGGCTTCTTCCTCAATAGAAACTTAAGATCTGTGGGGGGATCACTGGCCCACTGGGAGCAGCTGGGGTTGATATTCCTCCTGAGTGTGGTTTCCCTCTCCTGGCCAGTTCCTCATAAGGTCCCGTTTGTTGAAGATGAAACTGGGCTTCAGAATGTTTATTCTCCACAACTTCAGTCTAGAGGTTCATTATCTCCTCCTCTAAGAACTTCTGAAAGGGGTTTTGCTGTGCATCCAAAGCTGAGGACCCAAATATGCAGAAGCCGGCCACTCCCAGAGATTCCTGCAGCAGTCTCTTGGTGGGGGCTGCAGCTCTGCCTAGAGCTCCCCTTCTGTCAGAGGGCAAGTCTCTGTCCTTGTGAGAGTTCAAAACCCAAATATTTACCAGAGGGCTGAGAACTCTGCTTTTTCTTGGATACCTGATAGCCTCGTTCAACCAAAAAGGCTGAAATCAAAATCACGTTCTGGCAACTTCCCTGGTGGTACAATGGATAGGAACCTTCCTGCCAATGTAGAGAACACAGGTTGGATCCCTCATCTCAGAGCAACTAAGCCCATGTGCCAACAACTATTGAGCCTGTGCTCTAGAGCCTGGGAGCTGCAACTACTGAAGCCCGCATGCCTAAAGCCCATGCCCAGCAACGAGAGAAGCCACCACAACCAGAAGCCCAAGCACTAAAACGAAGAGGAGCCCCTGCTCACCACAACTAGCAAAAAGCCTGCACAGCAACGAAGACCCAGCATAGCCAAAAAAAATAAAGAAATAAAAATCATATTCTGGTCTCAAGTGTCCTTTGTCTTACTGGTAATCTGAATACCATCCTACCTTCCTCATTTAGTTGAGGGTCCCTTAATCTTTTGCCACGATTTCTCCAAATATGATGGGTGAAGTTTTAAATCCTCGAGGAAGTACTGTCTGGCAGTACTGTTGCTTAACTCTTAGCATCAGATCTTCCCACTTGAAAGCAAACAACTCTTGGGATTTAAAACAAAGAAGTGCAAGAAAAGGCATCTGTCAGCTCTCATACAGGAGACCCACACTTTGCGGACAGATCAGTGACAGTGCAGGGCTTAGGGACTGCCCCATGAGCCTTTTTTACAATCTGACTGCTCTTAAATCCTGTATAAGCCGACCTCAGGTGATGCCCTAACTTATATAGGCCTAGCTCTCTGCTCTTGCTGATCTCTCGTCCACCCAGGCCTCTGGACTCCTCTTTGCAATCTCTCCTGGAATAGCTGCAGGCTCTTCTCTTTGGGGTACAGCCTGCAATTTGCAAGCCTGCTCTGGTGGTACTTTAATGCTCATTTGCCCAGGGGCAAAGGTAACCCTGGTATTTAGTAAATCTCTCAGAAGGGGAACGGGACATTCAGGCATATGTACAAAGTTATGCTTTTCCCCATCTGACAGTCTAGCTCCTGGTAAAGCATTTTCAAGGTTTGTTTGGACACCTCAGCTCAATCCCCAGTAGCCAATTCCTAACATTTAGAGTCAGACACACACATACATGGACAAGCAAGACTAAAACAAAACCATGGCCCTGGGCCTGTGACCCAGATACAGAGGCCTGTAACCTTCCGTACTGTCTGCCAAAGTCCCTCCAAGTGGGCCTCTGGTCCATCATCCATTCAGGGTTGCAAAGACAATCAAGGCATAGTTGTGTTTCTTTAATGAAGTTACTCACCCAAAAGAAGTCTTCCAAACCCAAAAGCCCCAAACCTCCAAAATGTGTTACTGAAAATCAAATCAGGTCTGGTTGCTCACCGCTCAGAAGCCAATACTTGAGAGGCAAGTCTGGTCGAAAGTTTTTTATTCTGGAGGCCAGCAATGGGAGAGAACGGTGGACTCAAGTCTGAAAGCCAACTCCTCACTGACAATCAGTGGGCAAGAACTTTTATAGTTGGAGAAGGGGCTGCATGCAGAACAGCACCGTCAGTTCTGACAGTCATCTTGAAATTGGTCGTGAAGTGGTCTGATCAGTGTCATCTTGATTGTATTAAGTACACTTAATCTTTGGTTCTAGGGTTTGTTTGTTCCCATTTCTTTGGGGCCAGTTCTCATGGCTAGTCTGGTCATCATATATTTAACTTCTTCTACCTGGTGGGGGTTTCGGTGGCTACAAAACAGCTCAAAGGATGTGGTTTAGAATATTATCTGCAGCCCTTGAGGAGGAACTAAAGGGCTTTGGCTTCGTTTAATGGCTGAAGTAGTGTAATTTTGTCTTGTTTTCCTTTGCTTCAACACCTTCATTTCTCTGAATTCATTCTTTGAAGTTTTTCTCCACACAAAAGGCAGGCAGAAGATGTGGGGATGGGGAGCGAGAGCCATAGGGTCTGCTCGTCCCCAGGTCCTGAGTGCCTGCAAGGGGCCAATGAGCCACAGGTGAAAGCTTTATTTTTACTTACCTCTTGGCTGCCTCACCACATCTGTTACCAAACTAGATTTGTCTTGCCAGACACACTGCAAGCCAAACACTGAGACACCAAGGTCTGCAGCAAAAAGAGGGTTTATTTGCAAGGCAGTCAAACCAGAAGACAGGAAGAACAAACCTCAAACCAGCTTCCCAAGGCAAGTGGCTTCAGGTATTCACAGGATAATGAATAACGCAGCATGGCAGTTGGAGATGTAGGGAGCGTGGAGGGCATGGGGAAAGGTGCGGTGACTGGTGGATAATTTTCGCTCTGCGCAGGTGTAACTAAGCTACAGGCTTCTGCACATTTAAAGATCACCAAGCAATGGACACCTGTGGATGCCCAGCTGGAGGGTGGGTGGCCCGACCCAGTCTCAACCAGCTGCTCAAACTAGATGCAGCTGACTCCCAGTTTCTAGACAACCACTTGGGCAATGGTTTAGGTTTATGCTCATGCTGCCTGGAGGGCATGTTAGCTTTAAAAAAACCTTGACAAATGAAGGCAGGTGAAATGGACTTAATCCTCAGTTTCAAAACCTTCAAAGTCACTCCAAAGAAAAAAATAATATTTAATGTCATGTACAGTTGTGTATGCTTCTTTCTAACTTTTACCCCTCACTGCTCTCTCAAAATGCTGTTCTTGGCTAAACAACACAGTAAAAGATGAGAAAATAAAGTGTTTTACTGAGTCCCAGATCACATGGATCTATTTCTGTGAGTGTGTGAGCAGGTGTCTACCATTCCACCCCAGCTTGTTAGTAAGAGAGAACTTAAGGTACAACCACAGTAGAGTGACGTGTTTGTGCAAATCCTCCCACAGATGGCAGTGATTAAACTGGGACCAAACATATAGAACCACTTTTTAAAGGCACTAGGAAGTTTACCAAAGCAAACATAAACTGGAAAAGGAGTAACTCTTGAAAACTGCAACCGAAAGGGATCCTTGAAATTCAGTAAACCCCAGAGAAGATACATAAAAACCCTCTCCTAGGCACACATCATAGTCAAACTGCTGAAAGCTATAGACGCCTTGCAAAGCAGCCAGAGAAAAAGGCCACATTACATACAGGAAACATAATACAAAGCTTCCCTGGTGGTTCAGATGGTAAGGTATCTGCCTGCAATGCAGGAGACAGGTTCGATCCCTGGGTTGGGAAGATCCCCTAGAGAAGGGAATGGCAACCCACTCCAGTACTCTTGCCTGGAGAACTCCATGGACAGAGGAGCCTGATGGGCTATAGTCCATGGAGTCACAAAGAGTCGGACACAACTGAGCAACTAACACACAATACAGAGACTGACTTCTCATGAGAAGCCAGGAGATTTTAGAATGGCATTTTTAAAGTGGAGTAAGAAAGAGCTCAACCCCAAAACAATTCATTAGAAATGAAGGTAGACTGAAGACATTTTCAGGTACTCACAATTGGAGATAACTCATCACCTGCACATTATGCAAAAAATGCTCTTTAAAGGAAGTTTTTCAGGTTGGAAAGAAATGGAATACAGTGCCAAATGGGAACCCACCTTGATAGGAAGGACTGAAAAGCTCCAGACATGGTAAATATGTACAAATATAAAAGATACACAGGCACATATATACATACTGGTGTGTATGTATTTTTTCCTCTCAATTTCTTTCCAAAGATATATGATTACAGTAAACATAACTATTTTGTATTTGAGGGTTTATAATGTAAATTTCAAGACATTTCAGGTCTACCACACAAACACATTTGGTTCAACCAGACTTTGGGCCAAATTAGTCTCAAGAACAACTCAGTAAATTTATAAAGTGATAAAAATTAAAAGAATTTGCTCTTTGCTCCTTTACCTTGGGGTTAACTGAAGAGACCTACAGAAGCCATCTTCCTTTTTGCTCCTCTGGTCTCCATATGTAATCACATTGAAGTCATTCTACTTTGTGGAGTTGCCATATCCCAACCCATTGAATCTACCAATTTTCCTGATCTGTCCACACCTTCATGTTCTTCCCACATTATCAATTTATTCTATATCTGTCACTGTACTCTTTGTCCCTCTTCCCTCCATGACACTCACTCATGAGGCAAATACCCTATTTCTCCCTACTCTGCTGTACTTAAAACCATTGAACATGGCTAGAAAAAAAATAACCATGCTAACAGGTCCTTCTTAAAACTTATGACTATAAATTTCAGAGCAAGCTCTCAGCCCTCACAAGTAATTCTATCAATTTGTTTCAACAGTAGTCTCTCCCACTTATCTTGAAGAGGGGATACTATTTCAAACCTTCTTTCTCTTCAAACTTCTGCTCTCCCTGCTCCCACTCCTCAGTCTCAGCTCATGGCTTTGATTCTTAAAATATTTTTATAAAAAGTATGGAACAGTTCATGAGTTTGTGTGTCATCTTTGCACAGGCTCTGCATACATGCTGCTAAAGCAAACACATGGCCTCACTTTTATTTCACTGAGAAAACAGAAAAAATGGAAAGTAACACCAAATCTATGAATTTACCTGATTCATCATTTAGGGAGAGGCAGGCAGCTGGCTATGTGGATCTCAGAATTCGTTTCTGGTATGAAGACAATGATCGGAAAGTTTTTAAAAAGTATGTATAGATAAGTGTCAGCCATGAGACTGGATGAGCCTACTCAAGGAGAGAGTGAAAGGAGGCAGGAAGGGCTGAGGCCAAGGTTCTGACATATTTCAACATTAGATGGGAGAGAAGCAGCTAGCACAAGGGTCTGAGGAGTGGCTGTGAAGAGGCAAACAGAAAAAACTGTATTTCAAATATACAAACAATGGTAGAATGATGTGTGCAAAGTATGAGGGAGAATCAGATGAACTAAAGATATCTCAGATGCTAAGGGGGGAGGGTGTTGCAAGGAGGGTATGGTCAGCTGTATTAAATTTGGAGTAAATGCAGGCAATGTAGTAATGGATACTGCAGGTTACTAAACTTTCAAAAATTAAACTATACGTAGGTTACAATGAGTATCTTTCAATTAATGCAAATATTTATTTTTACCATTCATTTCTTCATAGGGTGTAATGATTATAAATATGGAAAAATGAAGAATTTCAGGAATTAGAGTATGGTCCTCATTATTAACTTTATACAAGATAAAGTCAGGGAGGAAAATGCTTCTTGGACTCTTACTCCATGTGCCCTGTGTTAGTTATTTTTATGTGTTGTCATCCAATCTCATTAACAACTATATGAGTTAGGTTAATGAGTTTTATTTTTTATGCTGCCTCCAATGGATTAACCTGGTAATGTATCCTTAAAGCTTTGTACTGATAAAAGTTCTGAGACTATGTCTGGACTTAGGTACTTCTTTGTAGCTGATTGGGTTATGATCAATCATCAAGGCTGGCCATGACCAAAGGAGAGGGGGAAATGACAGATGTATTTCTGAGATTACTTATCTTCACTTTACAAATAAGGACACTAAAGCTAGAAATAATTTTCCCAAGATTATACTGCTAATAGGTGGCGAAACCAAGATTTGAAACCATGGTAAAGCCAAAATTTGAAAGCCTGTGTACTTTCACATTTTAGAATTTGTAATAGACCTGTATATACAGGACACCTTTGCAAGTGAATACAGGGAAACTAAATTCTAAATATCTTTGAAAATTTTAAAAATAAATTTCATAGGAAATTTCTTTGTAAGATGAGGCAAAAAAAGGGGAAATAATTAAAAAATGAAAACAGCCTGGAGACAAGGATTGAGAAGATGCAAGAAAGGTTTAACAAGGACCTAGAAGAAATAAAAAAGAGTCAATATATAATGAATAATGCAATAAATGAAATTAAAAACACTCTGGAGGCAACAAATAGTAGAATAACAGAGGCAGAAGATAGGATTAGTGAATTAGAAGATAGAATGGTAGAAATAAATGAATCC
>NW_011494622.1:4645483-4648743 GCF_000754665.1 Bison bison bison
GCAAACAATAAAGTAAATGGCAATGGGATCATACTTATTAGTAATTACCTTAAACGTAAATGGGTTGAATGCCCCAACCAAAAGACAAAGACTGGCTGAATGGATACAAAAACAAGACCCCTACATATGTTGTCTACAAGAGACCCACCTCAAAACAGGGGACACATACAGACTGAAAGTGAAGGGCTGGAAAAAGATTTTCCATGCAAATTGGGACCAAAAGAAAGCAGGAGTCACAATACTCGTATCAGATAAATTAGACTTTAAAACAAAGGCTGTGAAAAGAGACAAAGAAGGTCACTACATAATGATCAAAGGATCAATCCAAGAAGAAGATAAAACAATTATAAATATATATCCACCCAACATGGGAGCACTGCAGTATGTAAGACAAATCCTAACAAGTATGAAAGGAGAAATTAACAATAACACAATAATAGTGGGAGACTTTAATACCCCACTCACACTTATGGATAGATCAACTAAACAGAAAATTAACAAGGAAAAAAAAAATGTATCTATAAAGTTCACTAAAGCAAAGCACAGTAAAATGAGGTATGGCAATAAAAGGCGTTAAATTTATCAAATAAAAAAAAATAATAATAAAGTGCTGAAAAATTAAAAAAAAAAAAAATTAACTGCTATACAACCCAGCAAGTGTACTCTTGGGCACATATTCCAGAAAAATTAACACTTATGTTCACACACAAACCTTATGTGAATGTTTATAAAATTTTTATTCATAATAGGAAAAATTGGAAATAACCCAGTTACTTATTCTTTAGTGGGTAAATAAACTGTGGTAGAATGAAAAAAAAAAAAAAAGAAAACCATATAGCATAGAGAAAATCGTACTACTGATCTCAAAATCTCATAATTTAACTTATTCTTTCATCTTCAAGCATGCCGAAAATATGAGGCCTAAAAATACTATTGATATACAATAGATTATTATACAAGTATTTAAATGAAAATGTAGACTATATCTATTGACAATGAAGGACATTCAAAACACAGGTGGAAAAAAAAGATTACAAAACAGTAATGTATACTTGGTCTTATATTTTTAAAATGTAGGTGTGTATACACACACATAATTTTTTTCTGCATAGGGCAATACATGAAAGAATAACTCTACAGTAATAACTATAATAACTTCATATTTGATAGGAAAATTTGTAGTGATCTTAATTTTGCTTATTTTCTAACTTCTCTCCATGTTCATGTAGCTTTAAAATAACTTTTAAGAACAAAGGAAAACATTTTAGAACATAAATGTTATTGATGGCTAGTGGTAGCAAGGAGGGGGCAAAAAGAAATTTTGTTTTCATGTAAATGCTGAAAGAACAGATAACTATTTAAATATGAGTACAGATATATATTATTAAAATATAAATAATTTTAAATCCAGAACCATGAAATCTTAAACACTGAACAAAACAATAACTTACAGAGTCTGCAGCTGTCCCCAGGCCATCATAATACATCACTCCTAGCTGGTAAGTTGCCTGATGATCCTTTTCCTTGATTTCTTCAAACTGTTCTAATGCTTCTTCATACCATCCCTGTAAGCTCCCAGGAAATACTGAATTATTTTCTTTATTATCTTAAAGTAATCACAGATACTTAGTTCCCACCTAAATCTAGCTAGCAGCACCAAATAAAGACAGAAACAAATTTATGGAATTTACAAGTGAGCCATTGACAACAAACAACACACTATAAAAATCAGTAAAACAAACCTAAACATGGCAACTGAGGGAAGTAACAAGGAGGAACCTAGGAGGGACTTGCTTTGACTTTCACTCTTATTCTTGGCTACTACTGAACTACCCTCTAATGATAGCCTAGCTCGGTGCTCATCCCAGCCTGCCATATTACTCATCACTCCCAGAATCTGAGAAACTTCAGAGTTGGGGCCAAAGTCTCTGAGAAAAGATAAGCATCAGGACATCCATTATTATTAAATCTCCACTCTAATATGGCTCTTCCAGTTTTGCCATTTTCTAGCTAAAGAAGACACCGAAAAGCAAATGTGTGATTCTCAAAAATTATCTTCCTCCCATATGTCCTATAGAAACCTCCATGTCACAAGTCATTCATTTAAGGCTTCTTAGCATCATAGGATATAATAAGAAATATGCTAAAGTGTAAGGAACAAACATGGAGCTTGTATCTTAGTCCCCCATGGAAAATGCCTTACATTAAAGACTAAATCATTTGTAATAGTGGAAAAAGAGTCTCTGAGTTGAAAGGTCAGTACTAGAATGAGAAGGCCTGACAAAAACAACTTTTGGAAAACACAGAAACTACTGAATTTCTCTTTTCCTAAACTGTAATTAATCAACAAATTGATAAAAGTAATAAAAATTGCATCAAAATGCTAACAATAAGTAAATGACTTGTAAAGATTCATTCTATTTTCTGGCTAATGTTTGGCCAAGATACGAAGGCTGGAAAACTCAGAATACTCTTATACAGAGAAAGAGAAGAGAGGACCTTACAGTTTTTGTGATTTTAAATGTCATACATGCTGGAAAATCTCAGATATATATTTACTTTCAACTCTGACTTTTCTTTTGAGATCTAGAGTATCACATGTAGTTTCTACTTTGAAACCTTATAGTTGGATGACGAAGGGGAATCGTAAACATAAAATGTCCCCAAACTGAACTTTTGATGGTTTCCTCAAAACTCACCCACTTTTCCATTTTTCAGTCCATGCCACCATTACTTGTATCTCCAAAATAAATCCAGGACCCAGTTCCACTGCTACCACTCTGGTCAAGACCACCATCCTCTCTTGCCCCAACTAGTATAATTTCTCTCTAAACTGGTCTTGGTTTAATGCTTCCCTTCCAGTCCATTCATCACAGTCTCAAAACACTTCCTAGAGCTTCTCATTACTTTTGAAACAAGGTTCGTCTAGAGCCCTTCAGTTCAGTTACTCAGTCGTGTCCAACTCTTTGCGACCCCATGGACTGCAGCATGCCAGGCCTCCCTGTCCATCACCCACTCCCAGAGCTTGCTCAAACTCATGTCCATTGAGTCGGTGATGTCATCCAGCCATCTCATCCTCTGCCATCCCCTTCTCCTCCCACCTTCAATCTTTCCCAGCATCAGGGTCTTTTCCAATGAGTTAGTTCTTCGCATCAGGTGGCCAAAGTATTGGAGTTTCAGCTTCAGCATCTGTCCTTCTAATGAATATTCAGGACTGATTTCCTTTAGGATGGACTGGTTGGATCTCCTTGCAGTCCAAT
>NW_011494622.1:4648843-4650003 GCF_000754665.1 Bison bison bison
GGCAGTCCAAGGGACTCTCAAGAGTCTTCTCCAACACCACAGTTCAAAAGCATCAATTTTTTGGTGCTCAGCTTTCTTTATAGTCCAACTCTCACATCCATACATGACTACTGGAAAAACCATAGCTTTGACAAGATGGACCTTTGATGGCAAAGTAATGCCTCTGCTTTTTAATAAGCTCTTTAGGTTTGGTCGTAAGTTTTCTTCCAAGGAGCAAGCATCTTTTAATTTTATGGCTGCAGTAACCATCTGCAGTGATTTTGGAGCCCAAGAAAATAAAGTCTGTCACTGTTTTCACTGTTTCCCCATCTACTGGCCATGAAGTGATGGGACCAGATGCCATGATCTTAATTTTCTGAATGTTGAGCTTTAAGCCAAATTTTCCACTCTCCTCTTTCACTTTCATCAAGAGGCTCTTTACTTCTTCACTTTCTGCCATAAGGGTGGTGTCATCTGCATATATGAGGTTATTGATATTTCTCCTGGCAATCTCGATTCCAGCTTGTGCTTCATCCAGTCCAGCATTTCTCATGATGTTCTCTGCATATAAGTTAAATAACCAGAATGACAATATATAGCCTTGATGTACTCCTTTCCCGATTTGGAACCAGTCTGTTGTTCCATGTCCAGTTCTGTTGCTTCTTGACCTGCATACAGATTTCTCAAGAGGCAGGTCAGGTGGTCTTGTATTCCCATCTCTTTCAGAATTTCCCACAGTTTGTTGTAGTCCACACAGTCACAGAAAACTATAGTCAGTCTAATCACGCTAGGACCACAGCCTTGTCTAACTCAATGAAACTAAGCCATGCCCTGTGCAGCCACTCAAGATGGGCGGGTCATGGTGGACAGGTCTGACAGAATGTGGTCCACTGGAGAAGGGAATAGCAAACCACTTCAGTATTCTTGCCTTGAGAACCCCATGAACAGCATGAAAAGGCAAAATGATAGGATACTGAAAGAGGAATTCCCCAGGTCGGTAGGTGCCCAATATGCTATTTGAGTGAACTCTGGGAGTTGGTGATGGACAGGGAGGCCTGGCGTGCTGCGATTCATGGGGTTGCAAAGAGTCGGACACGACTGAGCGACTGAACTGAACTGAACTGAACTGAACACAGTCAAAGGCTTTGGTATAGTCAATAAAGCTGTAGTAGATGTTTTTC
>NW_011494622.1:4650127-4673494 GCF_000754665.1 Bison bison bison
AATTTTGAGCATTACTTTGCTAGCATGTGAGATGAGTGCAATTGTGCAGTAGTTTGAGCATTCTTTGGTATTGCCTTTCTTTGGGGTTGGAATGAAAACTGACCTTTTCCAGTCCTGTGGCCAGTGCTGAGTGTTCCAAATTTGCTGGCATATTGAGGGCAGCACTTTAACAGCATCATCTTTTGGGATTTGAAATGGCTCAACTGGAATTCCATCACCTCCACTAGCTTTGTTTGTAGTGATGCTTCCTAAGGCCCACTTGACTGCATTCTATTCACATTGTAGAGCTCGCCAAAGTCTTCTTCATCTCAGAAACGTTGCATTTGTTTTCCCTTCTACCTGGAATGTACTTCCCTGTGGCTGTTTGCATTGCCTGTTTCCTTAAATTTCAGTTTCAACAACAGGTCTTTCTGCCCTACCCCTAAGTTATTCTCTATCAGAGTAGCCAGTTAATTGCTTTCACAGTACTTTTAACTTATTTGTAATCATATATTAACTTGTTATCTTCCTCTTGACTATAAGCTCCATGAAATGGGGACCTTTCTAATTCCCTCACCACTGTAGAGTTAGTACCTAGCATAATAGTAGCAAATACTTATAAAGCACTTATTAAGTGGCAGGCCCTATTAGTAAGTATTTTTACAATTAACATATCCTCATAATAGCTCTATGGCACCCCACTCCAGTACTCTTGCCTGGAAAATCCCATGGACGGGGGAGCCTGGAAGGCTGCAGTCCATGGGGTCGCTGAGGGTCCAACATGACTGCGACTTCACTTTCACTTTTCACTTTCACGCATTGGAGAAGGAAATGGCAACCCACTCCAGTGTTCTTGCCTGGAGAATCCCAGGGACGGGGAGCATGGTGGGCTGCCATCTATGGGGTCGCACTGAGTCGGACACGACTGAAGTGACTTAGCAGTAGCAGCAGCAGAGATGAAACTGAGGCACTAAGAGGTTAAGCCTTTGTGCCCAAGGGTATAGTTAACAAGCAACAGAACCACAATTGAACCTATGTTCAAAGCTGAAAGATCATTCTCTTAAACATTATGCTACGTGATTCTCAGAGTGACAGGTACGTGATGAGTCCTCAACAAATATTTGTTGCCAGAATGAAGGAAGGAGCCATAAAGAGATTAGTAAGTGGGATATAGGTGAAGGGTTGCCCAAGCATTCAAGAGATAGTGAGGGGCAGGGGACAGCTGATCCCTTTTTGCATCTTCCCTTGGGGTTCAGTGAACAATTGAAGCTATACTGCTGAAGCTGGAGTAGTATCTTGCACAGGTCTACCTAGACCTACTTTGTAAATTTCAGCATAATGTGGATAAAGAGGGAAATTCTCTCCTTGATCCATACAGAAACTTACTTAAAGCTACCTTTGCTGCTGCTGCTGCTAACTCGCTTCAGTCGTGTCTGACTCTGTGCGACCCCATAGACAGCAGCCCATCAGGCTCCACCGTCCCTGGGATTCTCCAGGCAAGAACACTGGAGCGAGTTGCCATTTCCTTCTCCAATGCATGACAGTGAAAAGTGAAAGTGAAGTTGCTCAGTCGTGCCCGACTCTTAGCAACCCCATGGACTGCAGCCTACCAGGCTCCTCCATCCATGGGATTTTCCAGGCAAGAGTACTGGAGTGGGGTGCCATTGCCTTCTCAGTACTATTAATTGATAAGAATCAGGATTTTTAATTGTTAATAATAAAATACTTTACAAATGACACTTAATATTTTAGCAAAATATAAAAATTAGACTTTTTATTTATTATGTGCAAATGGATTTCATAACAAAATGACTCCCATAAATGACATTCATTAGAATGACTTTTATGGAGAAAGGTCGAATAGCTCTGTAAGCTGGGACCAGCGTATCATGATCAAAGCCACAAACACAATCTAGGGAATTTGACAGAACTTCCCTGGCTTAACAATGGTAAGGAACTCTATAGGAAACTTTGTATGAAGATCTAACAATGGCTTTATATGAAATGAAAATAAACCCACAAAAACTGGTACCTCTTCAAAGTACAGTTGACCTCGTAGAAAATATGCCATAGTATCCCCTCTTCTTATCCTTTCTTTCAAGAGCTGCAAGGCCTTATCCACCAAATTAGCATGGCTGTAATGATCTGGTTTTTAAAAAAGTAAAGAATTCCATCTTTACCCATACAATGTGAATTTTTTCTCTTAAAGTAATAAAGTATATAGAATTCATCTGACATTGTTTATACTGGCTTCCTTCCTAGTTCTCATTCCTAAAACTGACCTCCTTAGTTCAAAGAAAAAGCACCACCTTAGAAAAAAGAAAGCACTATCACACCAGACATTGTACCTTATATAATTAAGAAGTGTATTGGTGGGCTGTCACACTAACCCTCTTTCCTACTAGGCAGGAGCTCTAGCAATGTAGTCCGTGTGGAATTCTTTAGACAAAGCTGGCCTTTGTGTGAAATTCTTAATTTCAGTCTTAATTAGAACTACTCTAACTAAATGATCTAACCATCCCCAATTTAATTTTTTTTAGGTCTATAGAAAAAGAAATGGTAGCTTTAAATGCCTATTTCAAATAAAGTATGGTACTGTCCTCTCTAACAGAAGTGACATCTGGCTTTGTTTTTTTCAAGAAGGGTGTTCTAAAGTCCTGAGAGTAAAACCAGGAGCAGGATTTCATGATGAAACTTCTTCACTGATGATCTGCTACCAGATAAGCTGGGTAGCAATTCCACAAATTCTTACAGAAAAGCTAGAAAGGACTGTAAACTTAACCACTTCCTTGCCAGCAATAAGACTCATATTTCCTGTCTCTTTTGCTCTGGTGTACGTAATTAACATTTAGTGAAAATATCATCAGGACTTGTACCAGTCTCTTCCTTTCTCCACTGGAAGAATTAACCACTTCCTCTCCAGCAACAAGACTTGTATTTCTTGTCTCTTTGGCTCTGGTGTACATAATTAACTTTAAGTGAAAATACTATCAGGACTTGTACCAGTCTTTTCCTTTCTCCACTGGAAGACTTTTGCATTCTTAGCAGCGAAGTGGGATAGAGAAGTATATGAGGCGTTCTTGGGCAACTTTTCACTGGTCAACTTCATCCTGTCTCCACAGTGGGTATTCTGTAAAAGAGAGTAAAATAATAATATGGTAGAAATATCTTCCTCCAGGAAAATGCACCAAGAGATTCCATTTCCACTTGACAGAAAGAGCATCCTCCCCTCATCACTGAGGGATAGGGCACCAAACTAACAGCCCTGGTATATGAGCATTCCTTCTTAGGAAACTAGGACCTTTCAGAGCTAAGAGAAGCCCTCGTCCATGTCTGTTCCCACCGCATGGAGTCAATGATCAGGGCTATCTGCAAGTCCTCTCTGGCTGGGAAATACATGCTCTAGCAAGTCATGTCACCCACCACAGCTGCTGCCACTAGTAGGAATTGGTGACACTGCTCATAGGTACAGTTCTTGTGCACCAGTGCCTTTCCATTAACTGAAGCTCATCAAACTAATCCATTTTAAATGAAAGCACCTGTCTATTTTACCTGGGAATACACTTTACTTTAACTGTGTTGTTCAGTTTTATCTTTCCATCTGTAATGGGTTTCCATGTTATAAGGTGGATCACAGTTGAATGGAAAATCAGAGCCTTCATATAAAATGTAGAGGCCACCTCATGTGGGATGAAGGAGTCCAGGTTGGCCTAGGCTGAGGGTAGTGAGACCGCAAACTCAATTGTTGCTACGCTTTTTTGTTTACTCCATGGAATTCCACTGTTACAGCATGCTCTCACCAATCAGGAACAAGCTTCCAGTAAAGCTTCCTGATTGGTGGTGAAGAGAACTCAATAGATCTTTAGTATGACTGGAAAGCCACAATCATACAATTTTATGATACTATTTTGGACAATAAATTGCTTTGTTTATGAGAAGGGAATGGCAACCCACTCCACTATGCTTGCCTGGAGAATTCCATGAATAGAAGAGCCTGGTGAGCTACAGTCCATGGGGTCACAAACAGTCAGACATGACTGAGCAACTCACACACACACAATGAGAATAAAGTGCAGAAAGGGAGATAAATCAGTATACCAGAGGAAAAAATCACCAAACTATCTGTGATTTTCATTTTTTTTAAGAGTTAATTTTCTCATCTGTAGTTTGGATTACAAATAGTTTGAACTAGAGGATTTCAAAATATCTGTTCCTAGATATGTAAACTTCTTGGATTATATGATTCCAAAAACCTGTGGTTGTACCAGGAAATATAGAAGTTTCCAAAGAACTTTAGGGTGAAGCAGTATTAGGTGAAGTATTTAGAAGAACTAAGACAATCCAAATATGATGATGTTCACAGCATGTTTCTGTTATCTCTGAATTGTCAGCATCTTGACTCTTGTGCTTTGGGGCCATCAGTAACTAAATAAGGGTTACTTGAACACAAGTAAATTTGATAACCCAGGTGGCTACTAGGCGACTAACCTGGACAAAAGGGGTGATTCACCTCCCAGGAGGGATGGAGTGCGATTTCATCACACTACTCAGAGCAGCATAAATTTAAAATTTATGAATTGCTTATTTCTGTTATTTTCCATTTAATATTTTCAGACGATGATGGGCCTGAAACCACAGGAATTGAAAATGCAGGTAACAGGGGACTACTGTAATTTCCTCTTTCTGTTCCAGGATCCCATAGTCATCATGTCTCCTTAGCCTCCTCTGGTCTATAACAGATTCTCAGGTTTTCCTTGTTTTTAACAACTTTGACAGTTTTGTACTGGCCAGATATCCTGTAGAATGTTTCCCAATCAGAGTTTACCTGATATTTTACTCATGGTTAGACTTGGGTTATGGACTTTGGGAAGATGCAGAGGTGAAGTATCTTTTCGGCAGACCGTATCAAGGGTGCATGACTTATTACTGATGATAATAACAAACACTTGGCCAGTGCAGTGTTTCACAGGTTTCTCCACTGTGAAGTTACTTCCCCTTACTTCCCATACTCTACTTTTTGGAAGCAAGTCATTATGCAGAGCCCACACTGAGGAGGATGGGGTGAGGTAAGGATTAACCTCTACTTCCTGGAGTGAGGAATGTCTAAATGATGTGTTTGGAATGCTTTTGTAAAGAAGAGCTGTCTTCTTCCTTACTCCTTTCCTCCCTATCTATCCATCTTTATCAGTTATCTATTGAGTTGGCCAAAAAATCCATTTGAGTTTTTCCATAAGATGTTACAGAAAAACCTGAACGAACTTTCTGACCAACCCAGTATCTATTCTTTGTGCCATAATATCCTGGAGCAGTAGTTGTTTAGAATAGCTATATAATTTATCATCTTTCCCAAGAAGTTTGAGTAAGCAAGGCTGGAAGGGTTTATACAGTATAAACTAGGCACAAGAAGAATTTCTTTGTGGGAAATCCTTTTGCTTTTACGTGTGCTAGTCATTCAGTGGTATCCGACTCTTTGCAACCCCATGGGCTCTGAACTCTCCAGGCTCCTCCGTCCATGTGATTTTCCAGGCAAGAATAGTGGAGTGCGCTGCCAGTTCCTTTTCCATTTACAATCATACTAGGATCATATATGGATTTCCTGACTGCCTATGCCAATGAAGGTCATAATTATATTGATTAGTTCAAGTAATTTTCAATCTGTGGATTTAAAAAAAAAACTGTTAAAAATCAAAGAACAGTTATTGAAATTCCAGCTCTGGCTATCATCTTCTGTCTTTGAAAAGTTTTCTTATTTGCAGTGATATATTATCTTCAGTGTATGAGCTATAGAAATATATCTGCCACACATCTTTATTAATAATTAATATCTAGTTACTTTTAAGACTCACTGGAATCTGGTCAACATTAATATAAATAACAGGGCACCTAGATGGCAATAAATAATTGAAACATCATATTCAGAAATGTCTGAGGAATATTGAATATGTTTGGGGGTTATAAAATTCTCAAGAGATCTAAATAATACATGTGAAACCAAGTCAACTATTGAGATTTTTAGTTTTACTTTTTATTTCTTCATTTGCTTTAGAGCTAAATTTCTCTATAGCATTATTGCTAAATGTATACAATATAATTAAATATTATACAATAGTGATAAATGGGGATTAGAAGGTATTCCCAATTACTCCTCCTTTCAATGCTATGCATTTAGGGAATGTTTTCTAGTCATCTTTTTGGCCAATAAAGGCAAACAGAAAATAGATGAAATTAGCCTAATTCTAATTAATTAGCCTGTCCACCAAATACTTTAATAATTTTCACCAATTGGCACATATTCATTCATTCATTAAAAAGGAACTCCTTGAATAGAAGGCATTGGACTAAGCACTGTGGGAAATTCAGTTCTAGAAACAAGGCTACATTAAGTCATCATTAAATGAAAGTGTTTTTCAATGGATTGTAGTAATCTTCTCTGAGGATTCATTTTGCTTTAAAGCAGTCAATCTTAGTAGCTTTGAACTACCAAAGATGACCACAATTCTTTAAAATATAGGTATAAGAATGTGGGCTCTAGAGTCAAATTGCCTGAGTTCCAGCTCCACTCCTTAATGATATGATCTTAGATAAATTATAGAAATCTCCCTATCAGTTTCCTTTCCTATCTGTATTAACCATGGGGCATAATAAGTGCCCAATTAATGTCAATGTACCTCAACACAATAACATATTGGAATAGATATTAGTGGTCATTTAATATAACTTCTCATTTGTATATCTTTATTTCACATCACTGCTATATGTGTAACATATATGGCAACCAGACTGAATTACACATAGTTCTCAACACTGGAAGATATTTAACACTTCTTATAAATTCTCTTCCTCTTCTGGATGACCTAGCAAACTTTTACCCTTCAAGTCTTAGTCCACACATCTTTCACTCATTTGGTCACTGAGTCATCATTCAACCTTTTTTTTTTTTTTTTTTTAACTCACTCTAAATGGCACCCTTTTGGAAACACAACTACCAGCAAGCTACACATAAGTAGAATTGGCAATGCTTGGAAGAGTGACTATTCCATATGCTTCTTAGACCATCTACTACTTTAGAAAATTGATCCCACCTGCTGTATGTTCTGTAAAAACTCCAGTCCCTTGCCAGTAAGATACTGTCCCCCAGTGACACACACACACACACACACACACAAAGGTATAAATGAACTTAATTGACAAAACAGAAGTAGAGTAACAGACTTAGAAAACAGACTTATGGTTACCAGGGGATAAGTGAGGAAGGGATAAACTGGGAGATGGGGCTTGTAGTATACACACACTATATAAAATATATATATATAAAAAATAGATATAAAATAGTATATAAAATAGATAATAAAGAACCTACTACATAGAACAGGGAACTCTACTCAATACTCTTTAATGGCCCATGTGGAAAAAGAAACAAAAAAAGAGTGGATATCTGTATATATGTAACTGATTTACTTTGCTGTATATCTGAGACTAACACAATATTGTGAATCAACTATACTCCAATAAAAATTTAAAAATAAAGAAAAAAACAAAAAAGAAAAACAAAAGAAAAAAAGATATTGTTCTCTGAATGTATTTATCCTGTATACTTCTGTACTCCACCAGCTCTATTCAGTTTTCAGAAAGCTTTTAGGCCCATTTCTAAGAGTAAATCAGATACATAGCTGAGACATAAAAAGTTGTTTGGAAACATTATGAGCTATGGACAAGTATGCAGTGATTAAAGGGACAAAAGCTTTAAAAACTACTTACAAAATTCCCTTTCCTTGTGAAATTTAAATATGTCACAGGAAGTTAACAATAATTACCAGACTTAATGCATGCTGAACAGAATCTTGTTTTCAAGAAAAAGGATGTAACGTGGAGGTGCATGTATCACAGAAATATACCATTTCATATGTTAACTGCAAAACATATATTTTAGAACTCTAAGGACTTCTTCAATGACACCTTGTATTAGTTAGGAATTCTTGAAAATGAACATCTGTGCAAACTTGAAGCTTAATTATATGTCTTGAAAAATAGTGCTTATCTAGATGAAAAACACGAGAAAAGGAAAACTGGAAATATGGACATGTGTTCTCATATATTTCTGACATTCTTTAAACAGCATAAAAAGTACTGTGAATAGTTTAAATTTAAAAAAAGAACACAAGCACGATTCTATACATGTTTGAATATAAGTGTGTGTGTATACATACATATATATATGCGCTTATGTTTAAGTACACATATAAACAAAGATATTTAAAACTACCCCTTTGCAAACAAAAGAAAAGAGAATTTTGCTCACCAAGTCTTTGAGGCAGCAAGGCACTGGATACTTCAGATGAAGAGATTAAGGTGGTAACAGGAGGTGCACTCAGTGCTTCAGACAGAGGAAATAAAAGATGAAAAGGGGATGCTCTGTGCTTTGGACAACCAGGCCCTTAGTTAAATGCATTTCCCGAAGAATTTTAATGAATTCTGCTTCCCATACATAGAAAAGCACTATAATCATTAACTTGGAATATTTGTTCTCTGTAACTAGCAGTGATTTTTTTACCAAGATACATGTTGACTGCATGTATTCCCTAACATCAAAAAAATCACATATAAACTAGCTTCCCCACCCCCACTTCTTTGGCGTAGTTCCTCAGTGCTATCTGAAGGCTGTCTCTGGGGCTACAGTCCTCAGTAAAACCCTGAATAAACTTTAACTCACACCTCTCATGCAGCACATTTTTCTCTAAGTTGACACCTTGGATCAACTGCATAAATCTAGTAATATAAATTACTGCAAAATTAGTTTACGGCTCTTATTACAAAATAAACAAGAAACTGTATCCAAAATTAGAACAAAAAGGCCACCCATCTATTTTCAGAGGACACTGAGCTTGTTCTCCAAAAAAAGAATAAACTTTCAGTCTTGCTCTCAAAAGGTACCAGCACATAGAGGGGAACAGATTAAGATATTAGGGAAAATAAATACATGGTTGGAACTTTAGCTTTTAGCTAGATTAACGTGGGGAAGAAGGAAAAAAAAAAAACTGCTTAGGAACTGTCCAGAGATAAAATAGTCAGTGGCTGTGGCTTTGAAGTCAGGATGTCTTTGTTTCTACAGTTTTCCGAGGTACGGTCAGCCCTGCCCACGGGGAAGAGCGCCAGTGGTCATAACGTCCATGGCCTGGTCTTTTCGTTTATCCACTAACTTCTCACGAAGAGTGCGGAGCTCCCGTCTTAGCGAGCTCAGGACTAAGAGCTGAGACCACCATTTCCCCAGGCAACAAGTCCAGCACTGTGCCTGACCTGTCTCTGAGGGGCCACATTACAATGGCGGGCTCACTTTACGTCACTCCCGGAAAGGGCATAGTGTCATTTTGGGGTGAGGGTGAAGCAGTCCTGTGGGAAAACCTAGCCCCTTAGCTCACGTTAGGCGCCCCTCCACCACCACCCCTACCCCTCCAAACCCCCTCAAGCTCTAGCTTTCCTAAATGTCCAGGGCCTGAGGGACAGAGGCAAGCCTAGGGCGGCTTTGAACACGATGACTCAGGAACTTTCTTTCCTGAGGAGCCAGAGGCTGGGCCGCGGGGGTCCAGCACCAAAGCGCAGTAGCAGCTTCCAAAGGTTGCGCTGCCACCCAAGATCAAGATCCTGGTAGCTCCCTCATTTCCTGGTTACGTGCGCGCCAGCAGAAACCAAAACCTCCACCCGCGACTTCCGCTTCCCCAGAAGGACTAATGAGCTGGGCAACAAGCAGCGTGAAACGTGCCGAACTCTCAGCGCCTCATGGCGGCGGGTGAAAGCCGGCAGTCCTGACGCCAGTTTTTCATGGCGCATGCGCAACAGGACGTGGGCGGGAACGGCCTCAGGACTCCACCCCGAGGCGGGCGGGCCTGACACCTCCCCTTGGCCAATCAGCTGGCGCATCCTCGCTGCCTCCTCCTCACCCCCGCCCCCGCCAGCCTCCCTGGGCTCCTGGTTACACGTGCTACTGTTTGCGTACGTGCGGCTGCTGCTGGGCGGAGAAAGGCGGGCCTCCTAGGGTTGGGCTGCTCCGGCCGAGCCGCAGCTGAGGCACGGCGGGGAGGGGCTGGCCCCCTAGCTCTGGTGATCTTTTAAATTCTCCGGCTCTCGGGCAGCCTGTCCACTCTTAACCTGTCCGTCTGCAGCGAGTGCCGCACTGCTCAGCTCTCCCAAGGACTCCTGTCCTCTACTTTAGGCGGGAGATGCTGCTGCTCGATTGCAACCCAGAGGTGAGATTCAGGCTGCTTTTGTCCGGCAGACTTAAGCGTACAGATGTCTGTCTTCTACAGAGGGCTAGATAGGGTGAAGGTGTACGGACCACTTGGCGCTGCTAAGTCAAGCCTCTTCAGAGTTGGAGGGGTTTTGGAGTGGCGGAGGACTTCAATCTCCGGAGGGCAGGAGCCTGGACAAAGGCGAGAAGGGGTGCTGGAGCTGTTCTTTTCTCGCAGGTGGATAGTCTGAAGCATCTGCTGGAGACCGGGGCCTCCGTCAACGCACCCCCGGATCCCTGTGAGCAGTCGCCCGTCCACTTGGCTGCAGGTGGCGGCCTTGCTTGCTTTCTTCTCTGGCAGCTGCAGACGGGCGCTGACCTCAACCAGCAGGTAACTAGGTAACTGATTGTTGCTGTGTGCAACCCTCCCCTTCACCCCAAATCCACACAAACATTTCTTAGACACCAAGATATTGTCGTTTCAGTTATTAGAAACATGACTAGCACAGTGATGCCTATAGAAGTGTGAGACACTACGTAACTTTAGTTTTCCAGTAGCCACATTAATGAAGCGAAACATTTTAGTAAACTGACACAATTAATCAAAATTACCATGTGTAATCAATATAAAACATAACTGATATATAAATATATCGGATATGCCTCCTCACCCTCCGTGTATTTTACATTGACAGCACATTTCAGTTCAGACTAGCCACATTTTAGGTGCTCATTAGCCCGATAGATGGCTGCTGGCTACTACATCGGACATTTCCAGGGTCTACCATTCATTTCCAAAGGAACTGCTCCATTACAAAATTAAGTCTCAGGGTAGCACAACTTGTAAGACATGCTCACAATCAATATAATTCCTTACAGAACTTAAGGTAGTTTGCATCTTCCATTCAATGTTAAATTTTAAATTGTAATTTTTACTTCTGTAGGATTCTATTTTGCTTTTAATCACTTAAAATTTAATGTATGTAGCTGTGACTGCACATGCTTTTATTAATGACAATTCTATATTTAATAGGGCACCAAGTGAACTTTACTTTAAAAAAGAATTAAAAGATTCAGTCCAGTACAATGCAGTTCTAACCCTACTTCCTCAAATAGCTTCCTCAAGCAATAAAGCTCACTCATCAACTTCCACAAGAGTGTTTTGGGGAGACTAAAATATGCTGTCTTGTCTGTAAGGATGTTTTTGGAGAAGCTCCACTACACAAGGCAGCAAGAGTTGGAAGCATGGAATGCCTCAGTCTACTTGTAGCCAGTGATGCCCAAATTGAGTGAGTATGGAATCAGTGACTTCAAATTTTATATTTTCTTGGGTTAATCAGACTCCTGCAGCTCAATTACATGATGCTTGCCTAATTGATAATGTAGTGGTACCATTTAAATATTAACTTAGGCTGTTAATGATTATCTGATACTATTCAAGTAAATTAAAAAATGGATCCTAAGCAATCAGAGGTACAGTTCTTTTCATGTGTCATGGCAGTATTACATCTTAGTTTTGTTTTTAAAAATCCATTCTATAGATGTTCTCACTGATTTCCTTTGTGTACTCACTCATTGTACTGAAAACAGAATACTTATTTGTGTAGAAATGAAGTGCCCATTCTGGGCTGTCCTCTGTGCTAAGGACAAATAGTGAGCAAACATGGAATTCCTCTATGCTTCCTTTACCTCTTTTATTCTGCGACCAACATTTGTATAAGCCCAAAGCACCTTTATTAGAAATATATTTTTAAAAGGCTAAAAACAACTGTCAACTTTTACTTGAACACTTTTTTTTTTTTTTTGTCTTAGTTTATGTAATAAGAATGGGCAAACAGCTGAAGATCTTGCTTGGTCATGTGGATTTCCAGAATGTGCCAAATTTCTTACAACAATTAAATGTATGCAGACAATAAAATCAAGGGAACAACCCAATAAAGATCATTGTGTTCAAGTGCTCAGACTGAAACGAAGTTTTGGAAGTGAGGAATATACAAGTGGGAAAAGGAAGTGTTGGTAAGTAATTCAGTTTCTTCCTTCTTCCTCCCTTAAGGATTTCTTATTTAAAACAGAATTTATTGTTTCATTTAAATATTGCCAGTCTTATGTCTTGTATATCTTTTCATTCTCATTAACACATTTTAATACTGGATGTAGTAACTACTGCTAGACTTTAGAGACCAAAAATTGTCCTGCATGGTAGAAGACTGGGGAGGAAAACTTTTTAAAAAAAGGTTTTAATGTCAATATGTTTTTCAACAACAGATGTATTGGTCATGAAGAGGTGAGGAGAAGGTCTTCACTTCATGCAGGTCTACCGCTCAGCTACAAGCTGTGGCTTCAGGCTCATCAAGTGTGTCTAAACTCCTTCTAAGAAGGAGGAAACCTTTCTTCTAAGCGAAGATAATGTTCAAGAATACATGTATTTACATGCCTATAATGTTCTGGTTGTGCATGCTTTGTCTCGTAACTTATTAAAAGAATGTCTAAAGAATAATTGTTTTGTGATATTTACAACCTTTGGAAAAACTCATAAAAACCATCAAACTACCCCCAGGATTTAATTTGAAATTAAATTTATTCTTTATCAACAAAGTTACAAAGTACAATTTTGATACAGTCTTTGAGTCCAGGATATTTTAAATAGTATTTGGTCTCTGAGGGAGGCATAAGTTATAGTAAGCATCCTTGTTCCAAAACTCTGGGCCCTTCCATCCACACCAGCCCTAGATGTGGGAGAAGGGAAAGGAAAACCTATTACAAAGTTACAGGACTACATAACTGAAATTGTAACATTTTACAACTGAATCTTGCAGGAAGACTGTAAATACCTATACAATGCAAGTATCTGAATTCCTATTAAGCACAGAAAAGTAGCTTATCTGGGTTCATTTCAGATAGAATTTAAAAATTTTAATTCTGTATTTAATCATAGGAATCATTTAAAAAAGGAAAAGCTTCATTATGGTACTATTACTCAATGTCATATTTTATTGATTTTTAAGATGTATGGTTTTATAATTCTGGTAGTCGATGGCATGTGATAATTTAACTGCTGCCTGGCTCCTCTGTCCATGGGATTTTCCAGGCAAGAGTACTGGAGTGGGTTGTCATTTCCTCCTCCAGGGGTCTTCCTAACCCAGAGATGGAACCCGAGTCTCCTGTGTCTCCTGCATTGGTAGGCAAATTCTTTACCACTTGAGTTATCAGGGAAGCCCACCTAACTAGGAGGCTGCTGGGCATCCTGGCAGGGACCTGAAGACAAAGGTCATAGTTCCTACAGAGGAAGGTGGTCTGTTAGCCTGTTTTTCAGTGTGGAGGGGAGAGGGTTGAATAGAGATGTTCTTTAGGTCTTTATTGTTTTTCTGATTGCAAAAATAAGATACACATAAAAAAATTCAAATGAGGTGAAAGTAAAAATTAAAAAGTCCTCTACCAGTTCTGTTCCCCCTGCCTACAGATACCACCAATTAAGTCTCATTTATTTCCATTGAGAGTCATTTCTTTACATAAAGTTCTTTTTATCATCTCATTTTTTCAGCAAAACTTTCTCTAATGAATTTCATGTCCTAAAATCTGTTTTCTTAACGATAGAAAAAGGCTTACACTTTCTGTTTTAATCTTTCACACATGTGGGCCATCTCTAGGTAACTGGTCTCAAATTTTTTTCAAGAGAAGTGGGTAGAGACAGCGCCCAAACCAGCAACTGTGGGGGTAAGGAGAGGAGCCAGACATCCTTCTTTTGAGGTGACTGGCTTAGGGAACTTACACAGGAAAGCTCCCCAAGTGGGTAGAGAGGTCAGGCAGAGGGAGGATTGTCCCTCCGGCCCCTGACATTGACTGAATGTGTCTAACACTTGTATGATGAACCCTAATCTCCAATGTGCTGGCATCTGAAGTGGGGCCTCTGGGAGCTGACTACGTTAATGACAACAGAGCCATCATTAGAGTGCCCAGAGAGCTTCCTCATCCCTTATACCACGTGGAGACAGTGAGGAAGTCTGCCGTCTTTGAACTAGAAAGTGGGCCTACCAAATCAGCCGGCACCTCCATCCTGGATTTCCCAGCCTCCAGAACTCTGAGAAATAAACCTCCGCTACTATAAGCCGCCCCCTCTACAGTGTTCTGTTACAGCACCTGTAAGGCTTCTCAGTGCCTTTAAGATAAAATCTGAACGCATGTATCTCAGCCTGGCTCTCAGTGGCCATCCTGACTTAGCTTCTGCAGATCCCTCCAGTCATCAGCCACCTCTCTCCACCAGTTCAAGTCATGTTAAAAATGCCACAGTTTTCAGAACATGCCCAGCTTCCCTTTCACTTAGAGTAATCCCTTTGCAGGGGCGGCCTTGTAAGTGCCACCGAAGACGTCATATTTTTGGGAGGAAGGAATCCTTTATTGTGGAGGAGGAAATAGCAACCCACTCCAGTATTCTTGCCTGGAGAATCCTGTAGACAGAGGAGCCTGGTGAGCTGCTGTCCATGGGGTCGCACAGAGTCGGACACAACTGACGCGACTTAGCATGCATGCATGCATTGGAGAAGGAAATGGCAACCCACTCCAGTATTCTTGCCTGGAGAATCCCAGGGATGGAGGAGCCTGGTGGGCTGCTGTCTGTGGGGTCGCCTAGAGTCAGACGTGACTGAAGCGACTTAGCAGGAGCAGCAGCAGCAGTCCTTTATGGACTCTCCTTCTTTGTCCTTCTCTACAAAGGACAAAGAGCTCTTTAAAGATCCATTTTAATACCCTCAGTGCTTAGGATAGTGGATGGTAAATATTAGGTACTTAATGAATGTCCAATGAATGAACACTTTGCTACAGAAATTGCTCCTATTTTCAGGAAGATATGTATACCAGCCAAGAACACGTCATAGACTTAGAAGTCCAAATGCCTTGAAAGAGAAAATTGTGTGTATGTGCCATTTAAAATTTTAAGAATGTGTTTATATTCTGTTAGTATTTATAGATGCACCAATAATTGGCAAAAGACTTTACTAAAGTGGGGATAAAAGAGTTCAGCTACATAAAATACTAAAAACTCTTTACATAAACATCTCATCCATAGGGCTTTACTAATCTCATATAGCTATATTCAGTTTTGAAGATCTCTCATAAGTGAATTTCAATGTTAAACCATCCATTTCCCCAGAATTCCCTACGATTTCTGATTTAAGAAATCTTTTTTATTGGTACTAATGACTTATTTGGCAAAAAATATAAAACTTTTTAAAAATTCAAGTGTGTATTATAACACTTGCCTCCAAAAGATTTAGTACAGGTTTCATGGAAATTTAGTACTAATTTCTCATTAAAACTCAGTACTAAATCTGAATTAGTTGCCTATAAATTAACGTAAATTTATACCTCCTTTAGCTGGTAGTTTGAAGTGAAGTGAAGTCGCTCAGTCGTGTCCAACTCTTAGCGACCCCATGGACTACAGCCCACCAGGCCCTCCGTCCATGGGATTTTCCAGGCAAGAGTACTGGAGTGGGGTGCCATTGCCTTCTCCAGCTGGTAGTTTAAGCATTAACAAATATTCTTAAATTTGTTTCAAATTCAAATCTTTCATAGAATGAGATTAAGTTATGTTTAAAAAAAAAAAAATATATATATATATAAAAAAGCAGTCAAGTCTCCACAATGTCCATCATACTGCCAATTTTTGGTTAATTTGAAAATTATAAACGTTATATATTTTACTCTTTTTTGAGGCATTGATAAATCTCACTATTTTCACAAAAAGCTGTAAAGTCTCCAAAGGAATATATTTATGAGTTTCAAACTCTATTACTTTAGTTCCCCTCTGCCCTTCATACCTAGAGAGAGTTACTGATCACAGGCTTAGAGTCCTTCCTTACAGTGAGGATCTCTGCTCTCAGTTTACAATCCATCTTTCTGTTAGCTTCCGGTTCTCCCTCCTGGTTTTGGGTTCTTTTCCTTGTATTTATTTGTTAAACAGACACTTACCTTTTCCAAAATAACCTGCAGATCTTCAGCACCTGTATAATGTGGATCTAAAATCAGAAATTTTATCTGTCCTGTAATTTCATTCCATGCAACTCCTAGTATTGTGTGAGCTAAAACTCCTCCCCCTATAGAAGAGGAAATAAAGAAATGAGAGGGCATATGTTACTCTCCACTTCCCATTCAATTTCAGTTGAAAAAAGATTATTTTGCCTATGAATTGATCTAACATAATATTAAAATTGATTGCCCTAAACTGGAAAAGACATAACATCAAATATACTCTGAAAAGACAAAATCACATCTTTAAGACAGAAAAGATACAATCACATCTATAATCATATTAGGTTTCTATGTCACTTTACTATTCATGGGATTACCTAAACTGGATTTAAAAAGGGTCAGAGGGTCTAAACTCCTCACAACAGGGTAACAATCATTGCTGTTGGTACTTCTCTCAGCAGACAGGCCGTGTTCTCTCTGCTCTGAGTACCTCTAATGGTGCAGCCTGTCTACTCAGTCAGTACTTTCTGTAGTTTGCTGACATCTGTCTACCTGCATTTCTTACACACCAGTCTTTAGCTTGCCTTCTGTCATCCAGGGCAAGTCTTATTTCTCATAGAATTGTGAATCTTTAGATTAGCTAATCCAATTCTCTTGTTTTACAAAGAAAGCCCAGAGAGGTTAAGCAATTTGCATAATGTCACACAGCGAGCCAAGTTCCTGACAGCCAGGACAGATGCTATACTGAGTGACCACTGTCTCTTTTCCATTCTGCTCTGATGTCTATTTGAACACAGTTATCAAATCTCTTCTTAGCCTTTACTCTTCTAGTTATTATAATCTTTTTTATAACTTTCCTCCCACCTTGGAAATTTAAAAAAATATCCAGAGGTCAGTATGCCTGATGTAAAAGCTAATTTTAATACGTTTACAAAGGACTGATATTATGTGCCATTATGTAGTTACATTAACGGTAAGTTTCACATACTCTCCATCTACCAAAAGAACACAAGATTCCAAAACACCTTACCAATCATTATTGGAGTTCCTTCACTCTGGAAATGATTAGCCAGTTCCCGTCCCTGAGAGGCCATTTCAGAACCTTGGCTAGAAAGAAACCAGTTTCTATCAGATGAACTATTCTGAAGATCAAATGAGCTTGGGAAATAATGTTTTCTACTTTTTTGGTTTCTTTTTTGGTTATTAAAAATATAGATATAAATTTAAGTAAAATTAAGTGGTAGGGAACTCAGAGCAATTGAAAGAAATACAACCTCTAAATATTTAAGGTCACTAAATGAGCTAGGAAAGAAGATCTTGATTCTTTGCTTCTAGAACTGCATAAAGAAGGTTCTGGACTTTTAACCCAAGACTGAAAGTGGTCACTTTGATACTGAGGGGATTCTTATGGGTGGATTTACTTTCAGAAGGATAGGTTTTAAATCCTGGGATTTTGTCTTCTTACCATCAAACTCATCTGTAATTCCTCATCTTTAATCTGGGACCAAAAATACCTGCCCTTCTATGTGACAGGAGATTCCAGGACTAAAACAGACAATGTCTGTGAAGCCAGTGTGAAAACTGCAAAACGTTTTCAAGTACAACATATTTTTAGGGAATATTTCAATATCATACAATTTTTACTTCTGAGAATAGAAAAGATGAAATTTTTTTTTAGAATGGAGGTGCCAGGTGGTGCTAACTAACCCTCTGCTCTTGCTTCGTGAGGAATGTATGAAGCAACATTTTCATGTGTCAAAACTTTCACTTTTTAATCACCATCTACTTCACTACTTAATCTATTACTTATTTGTTAGCACTGACTTCCATATCCAATCCAAATTCCAACTGTGAAATCAGATGTACTAAAGTACTTGGACAATAAGGATAATGACATTACAGTTATCAAGGTTGTCATAATAAATGTATTAAAAACATAAGCTCATATATAAGGAGTAAGCTAGAGATGGTCATAGAAATCAATCTTATCTAATATTTGCTCATATTTTAATACTAGAAGTGTGATTAGAATAGTAATATTCTATTTTTAATAGATAAGGAAAAGAAAATTTCCTATTATAAATTTCCTATTTATAAATTTTATATTCCTATATTATAAATTTCCTATTTCCTATATAAAATTTCCTATTATAATACATAAGGAAAAGATAAAATTATATTTGGATACATGATTAGTTTCTTAAAATCTCAGGAAGCAAAAGAGTAGGAATAAACAAAAAGGTCAGTCATAGATCAATATTTGATTTTTCCCTTCCAAGAATTCAATGACTTCTCCATTAAAAAACCAGACCTTCTGTAACTACTCAAAGTTGACATATTTCCAAGTTTTCCTCTTCCAGACTAAGACTAGGCCTAGATCGTACAAGTACATATCACGAAGTTTACTGACAAACATCTTCTAAAAAATAACAGCAAAAAAATTTAGGACTGGAAAAAATGAGATTTATAAAGCAAGGGGGCAAGGTGGAGAAAGAGAAAAGAGCAAAAACAAATTGGGGGAAAAATGCACTTTTTTCTTTCAATAAAAGTGACAAACTCTCTTTGAAATGATTTCTCAAATTTCTTAAAGTTTCCTTACCTGACAAACAGTATTTTTGAAGTCACACCAATCAAATGGTTTAGCACCAGCTGCACCTCGATAGATCCAATCCACTGCCGTGATCCAACAAATGTTGCTGGTTTGTCCCCAGCGTCAACTAGGGCCTTTATTAAAAATACAAAAAAAATCATGCACAAGACAGCTATTAAAAATTATGTATAGGGCATTTCCCTTGATTACCAGTATATATGTTTTTTCCCTTCAAAACAGAAGTCATCTGGACCATGAGGTAGGTATAATTATTTAATGGTATATTAGGGTTCATGAAACATCCATATAATTCAAAATGGCATGTTCTGTACCTGCTGGATTTCTCTGTGTGTTGGAATGGATCTCTCTGTGTATCCCTGGTGTTTGAACCAGGAGCAGATAGTCTGCAGAGACCGATAAGCACAGCCCCAGCCATTGTCATCTATTCGATCCTGCATATAATGATGGTAACCATATGTGCCCTGGACCACATAAACCTATATAAAAAGAAGAAACACAGTAAAATATTAACTGTAGATGTATATATTTGGAGAAGGCGATGGCACCCCACTCCAGTACTCTTGCCTGGAAAATCCCATGGATGGAGGAGCCTAGTGGGCTGCATTCCATAGGGTTGCGAAGAGTCGGACACGACTGAGCGACTTCACTTTCCCTTTTCCCTTTCATGCATTGGAAAAGGAAATGGCAACCCACTCCAGTGTTCTTGCCTGGAGAATCCCAGGGACGGGGAAGCCTGGTGGGCTGCCGTCTCTGGCGTCGCATAGAGTCGGACCCGACTGAAGTGACTTAGCAGCAGCAGCAGCAGATGTATATATTATATGTATACATACGGATATCATCTATTAAGATAACACTATATACATACACATGCTCGAGTCATTTACTTTTTTCAGAGCTAGATTGTTACTTTTAGTGCCTTATAAAAATTAAAAAAAAAAACTCTCCAACTCTTTCAGTGTATCAGTGTATTACTGATACAAAAGTGAAGTAAGAACAGTATGAGAAAATAAAATTATAAGATAATATCATTACATAAATGCAAAATTCTTAACAAAATATTAGCAACCTAAGTCCCGCAGAGAATAAAAAAATAATTAATCATAATCAAATATCCACTGGGCACAAGCAAAAAACAATTAATGACACTAATGATCAACCAACTCGTATAAATAATTACTAAACTCACCATACCAGTCTCTATGTTAGGTGGATTGAGATAAGTATGTGGATTTCTAATGTAACCATCTTTGTATGGTTCATCTGGAAAATGATAAGCATTAGACCTTTTGAAATAAGGTCTGTCATGAGGCAGATTGAAGACATCGTGTAATTCCTAAATAAAACCAGAATCAACAGCAAATAAGAGAAAAAAGGTTAAATGATATAGATTCCTAGTCAATAAATAAACCCAAACTAGATACAAAACAGAAAATTTACTATATACTGGGTATACAAGTTATCAGACACTTATGATTTAATTCATGAAGGTCAAAGACGATGAGATTTAAACTAAAACCAAAAAGGATTTATTTTTGTTTATCTATATATAACTAAAACCAAAAAGGATTTTTGTTTATCTATGTATATGGACAGAAACTGGAAGAGAATATAGAAAATTGAAAATAATTTGTTACAGTGAAAGAACTGAGATAATTTAAAATTACTTATTGTAACACAGTCTGCTAAAACAAATCCAGGCTAAAGACTAGTTTTTAAAGTCTTGTAAATGAGTAATTAACAATGATATAACTATACCAAAAAAATCATGCTTAGGTTTTCATTTTTAAAAATCATGCTTAGAGTATTTAACAAATATAAGGGGTAGTGATTAGATTACAGAATGGAAATTGGTGGTTTAAAGACCAATATGGCATCAAAATAAAAATAAACATATATGTTTAAAAGGCAACATATTCCTAATGTATAAAAACATGTAATAGTTACTCTGAAAGTCTGACATCTTCTTTTTGATATCTCCTATGTATTCAAACAGTTTGAATGAGATCATTAGCTTGTGTAACTGTTGCTTCTGCAAATCAATTCATTTGGCACTTAGAGAGAGGCACAGAGGGTTACAGTGTTACATCTCTTTTCAGGAACACAGATTGGGAAGATGTTTCCATGGTATAATTTGATGGGTACTAGGCAAGGCCACATATCAAAAATATATACTAACAAAAAAATATATATATATACACACACTATCGAACCAGTCGTTTGCCAATAAATCTCATTTCTTTGAATGCTGATCATGTTTTCTTCAAAACACCTCTAATAAAACCCAAATGATCCTGGGAGGTGGGGGATGGAGTACTACAAATCCTAACTAGAAATAAGATAAAATCTAATTTCCCTTCTCTAACTGTAATCTTGTCTCTTTTATAAATCTGCAACTAATGGGAAAGAAAAGGAAGTTATTAAATAGCATTCATCAGCCTCTCTAGGCATGTAAGCATCTTTTCGTTATTAAATTTCACTATAGAAAAATAACATATGAACTTCACTGAATATATGAAATTAAAATGTTATATATAATTTAGCATAATATTTTTTTAAAAAGACTTTAAAAAGTTACATGAGAATAGACATTAAGTAAGATGTAAAGCCAATAGTGTGCATCCACACTTGATAAAATTAAATCACAAAACACTATTTATTAGAAGCACAAAATTAAATACAAAATGAATATTTTTATTTTTCTAAGAATGAATTGGTTTTACCTTTCTATAGGCCTGCAGCTGACCATCTGGAATTCCTGATGGATACGAAATTGTTACAAGATTTTTTTCCCCTGGTAATAAAAAGTGCAGTGGTTCAGGAACCACAATAGATGTTCCTTTCATGTATTTCAAAATGCATTTTTCCATATCAGTTAGTTGATTATGAATTGCATCAACTAGAAGTTTACGAACTCTGTGGGGGGGAAATATACAAGTGCATTAACAAAAGTTATAATAGTTATGATACATGAAAGTGTCAAGTTTCATGTATCAATATATTCCTGATATGCCCTTGATAGGACTGGGTTTATTAAAGTAAGTCTAAATAATAAAAAGTTAATGTTAAATAAACTAAATTTCCTCTATGCAGATAAATGGAAAATTCTATAGGTTTTGCATATTATCCTACTTCCTCAATAAACACTGAATTACTAGATGACTCTTAGTTTAATAATAAACAGGGAGTAAATCACAGTAAAAAAGAACCACCACCACCCTAGATATGCCTCAATGACACTTAAAAATGGGCTTTGATTACTTTGGGGGAGGGTCCTCATTTAACGGTGGCAGTAGTATTAGAAAATACCTACTTTCCCCACGTTTCTTCTGGAGCAACAGATAAAACTGCATCAACTGGTAAAGTCATACTAACATAGTGGTGTCCTCCGCTTTCTTTTTCAATAATGGGTGTTACGGCGGCCAAAGGGGTTGACACTTCCAGCATCAGATCTATGTTTACTATTTGATGCTGCAAAGATAAACAGTAAGTTAACTTAAAGCACACTGAACGATAATATAAAAGGTAAGTAAAAGGACTTTTTAAGGACCATATAAACTATATTAAGGAAATGGCATATATAAGGAAATGGCACCCCACTCCAGTACTCCTGCCTGGAAAATCCCATGGACAGAGGAGCCTGGTAGGCTGCAGTCCATGGGGTCGCTAAGAGTCGGACACGACTGAGCTACTTTACTTTCACTTTTCACTTTCATTATTGGAGAAGGAAATGGCAACCCGCTCCAGTGTTCTTGCCTGGAGAATCCCAGGGACGGGGGAGTCTGGTGGGCTGCTGCCTCTGGGGTCGCGCAGAGTCAGACACTATTGAAGTGATTTAGCGGCAGCAGCAGCAGCAAACTATATTACAGTAAATTATTTAAAAGCACAATTCTTAGCTTAAAGAAAAATTCTTCTCTGCTTCAAAATAATCTGAGGAGAGGCACACAGTGAGTGGGAAATGAAGATGAAACCAGACCGATCATGTATCCAGAAGCATTAAAAGTTCACTATGGTTCATTGTCTTTCTTTGGGATTGGAATGAGTGCAGATGAATGCACAACTACACTCATCTCACACGCTAGTAAAGTAATGCTCAAAATTCTCCAAGCCAGGCTTCAGCAATATGTAAACCTTGAACTTCCTGATGTTCAAGCTGGTTTTAGAAAAGGCAGAGGAACCAGAGATCAAATTGCCAACATCCGCTGGAGCATAGAGAAAGCAAGAGAGTTCCAGAAAAATATCTATTTTTGCTTTATTGACTATGCCAAAGCCTTTGACTGTGTGGATCACAATAAACTGTGGAAAATTCTGAAAGAGATGGGAATACCAGACCACCTGATCTGCCTCTTGAGAAATTTGTATGCAGGTCAGGAAGCAACAGTTAGAACTGGACGTGGAACAACAGACTGGTTCCAAATAGGAAAAGGAGTTCGACAGGCTGTATATTGTCACCCTGTTTATTTAACTTATATGCAGAGTACATCATGATAAATGCTGGACTGGAAGAAGCACAAGCTGGAATCAAGATTGCCAGGAGAAATATCAATAACCTCAGATATGCAGATGACACCACCCTTATGGCAGAAAGTGAAGA
>NW_011494622.1:4673726-4690938 GCF_000754665.1 Bison bison bison
GGCTATGGTTTTTCCTGCAGCATGTATGGATGTGAGAGCTGGACTGTGAAGAAGGCTGAGCGCCGAAGAATTGATGCTTTTGAACCGTGGTGTTGGAGAAGACTCTTGAGGGTCCCTTGGACTGCAAGGAGATCCAACCAGTCCATTCTGAAGGAGATCAGCCCTGGGATTTCTTTGGAAGGAATGATGCTGAAGCTGAAACTCCAGTACTGTGGCCACCTCATGTGAAGAGTTGACTCATTGGAAAAGACTCTGATGCTGGGAGGGATTGGGGGTAGGAGGAGAAGGGGACGACAGAGGATGAGATGGCTGGATGGCATCACTGACTCGATGGACATGAGTCTCGGTGAAATCTGGGAGTTGGTGATGGACAGGGAGGCCTGGCATGCTGCAATTCATGGGGTTGCAAAGAGTTGGACATGACTGAGCGACTGATCTGATCTGATGGTTCATTGTACTATATTTGTATAGATTTAAAATTTTCAAAAAAAAAAAAGAATAAACAAGATACAATACAACAAATCAAGACAACTTTTAAACATATGTTATGACTATATACCTCTGCTCTAAAGACATACTAATAATGAACTCTATTAGAAGGTTTGATTTTGATAGTGGTATGGAAAAACAATTCTGAAAATGCTTTCTGTGTATTAAACAAATTTAGCAAAATATTAAGAGTACTGGAAGCCAGGTTTCTCACCAGGAGAAGGTTAGGAATTGTGTGAGGCTGAAGTATTACTGGGGGTATATGATTTACACGGGTAAATATTGATGTGTGCATTATATATGTATAGTATGTGTGCATACATGTCTGCCTTCCTTGGGGAAATGGCTGATTCCTGAGATGAAATAGCAAAAGTACATGAACCTGGAACATCCTTGGAAGAAAGTATGAAGTATTCAAAAGTACAGTAGCAAGAGGACACTGGAGCCAGCATGAAGTTTCTCTTGGCCAAAGCAGAAAATATGAGCATCAAAATAACTGATGACAGCTAACAGACAACTCATTGCATAAAACAGGAATCCATGCTTCCACGCAGTTAATACACAGCAAAAAGGGAAAGCTCTTCCTTTCAGTACAAAGGCATCTTGTAGATGTAAAAGGAAACAAGAGACTTAGAAAAAAATCACCACTTCGCAACCATCAGATTAATGCTAGATTCTGACAACAATTATCAATTGATGTTAGAAGTGTTGGGTAAAAACTTGATGAGGAATAGGATATATACATAAACTCAAAGCATCTTCCCGCAAGATACCTTCTAATTATTAGGGCAAAAAATAGGACCCTCACAGTAGAGAAAAGTGGCAGTTACCACATTAAGTGATCAACGTTAACGTCATTGATACGAGAACCAACTAAGCATATGCCTCTTTCACACGACGTGCTGGGGACACACGTTGCTTCTTTGGGATTCCCATCAACAGTGACCACCTGAACCCACCATAAGGCGGCTGAGAACAAACTCAAACCCAATCTGAGAAACATTCTACAGAATACCTGACCTGTAACCCTCAAGATGTCAACCTCCAATGACCGGTAACTCTCAAATCCTTATCCAAAGCCCATAGTTTTTTTGTACACTCCACATTTAAAAATCTCACAGCTCAGGTTGACACCTCACTGGTGTCTCAAACATAGTATGACCAGCACTGACCTCATGTCTTCCCCATCTCCCATCTTTACCCAAGCAAGAAGCTGGTCATCCCACATCCAATTAGTCTCCAAGTATAATCCTTTTCATTCCCTAAATATTTCTTGTATCCATTCCCTTCTCTTTATTACTATAGCTACTGGTTTTGTTCAGACTCCCCTGAGTGGTCTCTGTCCACATCTGCAACCTCATGTCCACTCTATTATTCTCACTAGTCTGGAAAAATGCTACAGTCATATTAAATATTAACTTTGTACAACTTCCTGCCTTGAAGTAGCTGCTCCGTTTTTTATCTCTAACACTTGGCAAAGTTTGTGGCATGTGGCAGATACTCAACAGTACTGGTTCAAAAATCAACAGAACCAAAACTGTGAAGAAAAGTAAATCACTTATCATTGACTATTTCATATAGCATAATGCGTCACTGTCATGTTTCAGAATGATCCCTTTTTAAGTAATCTGTAAACATACTCAAGGACAACAGTTTAGATATATAAAACAGAGGTATAACCTTGGGCATGTCACTTAATCTTTCTGGACTTGAATCATCTGATCTGAAAAAAAAAAAAAAAATAAGAACTTTCTAAGATCTCACTCAAGGCCAAATTCAAGGACTGAAAATTTTTATCACTAAGAAGACAGGTGATTTGCTTACCATGTCTGATAACTTTTTATCTTTCTTCTTTGTGAATTTTCGTTTTGTATCTTCTTCCTGTTCAAATCTAAAATTTTAACACATGGAGATGTTTATAATATGAAATGATATTGTAAAAACATTTCTAGCAATCTCCAAGCATACTCACTGAATAAAGCGCATTATGTCCGTACAGGCAGAATTGTCGGTCAGCTCTCCTGGGGTGGTGTTCATGTCGCTGTTAGGCCATACGTACACTGAACTGTGGCAAATTCTGAACACAAGGGCATTTGAAGAAAGCTTTGTTGACAGGTCACTCAGTACATGCTTTAGTGCGTTCTTGATAAAAATTTCTAAATTAAAAGAACACAAATAGAAGTTATATAAAAAACTGCAAACTTTTCAACATGAAGGCATCCAAGCACACCAAAGTAGAGCACAGTAAAAGTGACCCCCAAATATCCATTCCTCAGATTCAATAATGTACAAAAAGTTTGTTTTGTCTTTAAAAAAAATGGAGATAAAATTCATAGACCAGAAAATCCATTCTTTTAATGTGTACAATTCAGTTGCTTTTAGTATACCACAAGGTTTGCAATCACCACTATCTAATCCCAGAACATTCCGTCACCCCCAAATAAACCCTGGACTTCCCAGGAGTCATTCCCCATCCCCCCGCACTTACTTATGGCAATCACTAATCTACTTTTGGTCTCTGTAGACTGGCTTACTCTGGACACTTCATATAAATAAAATCACACATTCTGTGGCCTTTTGTGTCTGGCTTCTTTCACTCAGCCTAATATCTTCAAGAATCAACCAACTGTGAATCCATCCCTAGCATGAATTAGCACTTCACTCTTTTTTATGGCTGAATAATATTCCATTATATGAACAGAACATACTCTGTTTATTCATTTGTAAACTGATACATATTTGGGTTGTTCCTATCTTTTAGCTATCATGAATAATGGTTTTACAAATACGTGTGCAGAAGTTATTGTGTGGATATGTCTTTAATTCTTTTAGGTAATAACCCAGAAGGAACTGCTGGATCATATGGTGACTCTCTTTTTGTGGACCTGTCCAACTGCTTTCTAGAGGAACCGCATCATTTTACACTCCCATCAGCAATGGATGAGGATTCCAGTTACTCTCAAAATACCATATTATTTACAGAAATAAAACTCTGGAGTGAGATTTGAATTTCTTAGTAGTTCTCTTCCTCAAACTATATCCCACTAAGACTGTACAAAGTATTGTGTTCTTAAGTCATGTTCATTTTCCTCTATGTGGTATGTCATCAAACCTGGTATTTGTCTGACTTCAATGATTTCCTTTTTACTTAACAGAATTTTTTGAATATAAAAAACATTTTCATGGTTCCAAAGTCAAAGCTATATAAAAAGATACATCTGAAAAAGACAATATTTAAATATTTGTCCCAGTTTTATACTCCTAAATCCTAAACCTGTTTAACTCTGTGGTTAAAATATTTAACTATCACATCGATACCTTGATAAATAAATACCTTGAGGTTGTGGGAGAGAAAGATTACTTATAACAAGTCAGATATAAAGGCATCCTGATATGTTTCAGAAATCCAAATTTAAAGATTTATAGTTTCACTACAAAAGACAAACATAATTCCTGGATTACCTTCTGCCCATCCCTGAAGACCATGAAATATCTAAATAATTGTGATGTCTTTAAAGTTAAACACCTCCGTTCTCAGTATTTCCTCATTAATGATTCCCTTCAAGGAGTGTTTCAAAGAGTTGGGTACAGGAGGAGGAATACTATTAAGTCAGAAAACAAGCTCAAATACATCAATTATTTGGGTAAAAAGTATCTGCAGTCCCTATTTACATTTGAAATTACATCATTATGTCTGTTGACTGACAGATCAGTTACACTTTGCAGTTAAGTTCATAGCAAAGGATAACTTCAATTTGTAGCAAGTTGTAAAATGTAAGGCTTTATCCACAAAAGTGACACCCTGTATGGGAGCTCAGTAGTTAAGTCATGTCCGGCTCTTTGTGACACCATGGACTACAGCCTCGCCAGGCTCCTGTGTCCATGGGATCTTCCAGGCAAGAATACCGGAGTGAGCTGCCATTTCTTTCTCTAGAGGATCTTCCCAACCCAGGGATCCAACCCATGTCTCCTGCATTGGCGGATGGATTCTTCACCACTGAGCCACCAGGGAAGCCCAAGGAACAATACTTTACTGATACGACAGGCCTAAAAATGAGTTTGATTTAGTTCTTGCAAAATGATTCTCATCTTGATTGCACATTAGAGAATCAACTAAAAAACTTACTGATGCCCAAGTCTCTGTCCTTGAGACTTACTTTATTTGGCTGGGGAGTGGGGGTCAGAATGTGGACCAACACAGAGAACAATTTTTTAATATGAAGGCATGGGTCAGAAAGACCATCTTGCATTCTCTCTCTTCCTCTTTCCAAGGGGCCAGTAAATAGTCATCAGCTGGTGATCTTGGAGGAACTCTGACACTGTTTATTCCTCACCTTTCTGAACTTCTCTGTGGCTCCTGACACCCTTGATCATACTTTTCTTGAGTGATTTCATCTAATACAAGGCATTAACTATCATCCTTGGGATACATTAAGTTCTCTGTCTCCAATTCTGACCACTCTTCCCCAAGTTTCAGACTCAAATTACCAACTGCCAGCTGGGAATTCACACTTGATGTACTATGGCATTTCAAATGAAACACATCTCAAACACAGCTCCTTGTCATCCTCCTCTGATATCCTTTAGCTTGGTTTGTGGCAGCAGTCAGAAACAGGAAGACATCCTAGAGTTTGGTTTATACCAACACTGATTTTTCTCCCAGAGAACCTGCCTGCCATTCCTAAATCACACGACCTCAAGAGAATGGGTTCTGGAGTCTTACGGTGATGTACTATTTAAGCCTGCGAAGTCTAAGTCTAGCTGCTCATTTACATTATGCTCAGGGTGGATATTTATATTTATTGTCGCAATTTTCTTGGAGAGGGCAGTAAAGTTTCTTAAGGGGACACCTTAATGTGCAGAGGAGCCCCGTGGGCTAGCAGTGGTGGGGAACGCAGTGTCTAAGTTTAAATCCAATTCATATCACTTCTATTTGACTTTAGACAGTTTATTCACCCTCTCACTCAGTTTCATTTTCAAAATGGGGAGAATCTCACCATATTTCATTGCCGCTTTTATAGTAAAAAAGGAGTATCTTGGAAGACCTACCATTAGGAGTAGCTAGCTGAAAAGCTAGATCAAGGCCACCTCTTATTCTGAAGAGTATATCCATAGCCTCTGAAATAACCTAAGACAAATAAAAGCAAAATTTCATTGTAAAACAAAAGAAACTCATCCTTATATAAATTAGAATCTAACTGAATTTAGATTAAGGCATAAATTAACTGTGACTTTTCAAATTATTTTATGAATTAATTCCTTGCTTTATGGAGAAAAACACAACACCATAAATTCTGTATTAGAGGTTCTAAGCCTTTGTTCCACACTGAAATCACCTGAGGATTTTAAAGTACCCATTCCTAGGCTACACTCCCAGAGATTCTGATAAATTGGTCTGGGGAGGATATTTAAAAACTCTTCTATGTCAATGATTCTAAAGGAAAAAGGTTGAGGACCACACTGCTCTGGGACAGTATTTCTAAATTATAGTCTTCACAATCATAGGGTTTAACAATGCCATGAAAAGATCAACAGTCAAGAAATGGTTTAAGAATGGGACAGGAACACTAAACCTATTATGATAACAACTGGTGGGCAAGACAATGAGAGGAAACTAATATATCACTGATGGTGGGAGTATAAACTCTTAGAATTCATCATAGGGTGATATGGCAACAGAATCAAAAGCCTTACATTCGTATTCTTGGTCTAGTAATTCTGCATATAGATATTTAATCTAAGGAAATCTGCAAAACACACAAAGATTAGTGTATACGAATATCAGCTTGTCAACAAGAGGAAACCAATTAAATAATTACAAACATTATACAGCAATGAAAAATCATGCTTTATGTGAATATTAAATGCTGTAGGAAAATGCCTGCAACTTATAAAGGGGAAAAAAAAAAGCACTTGTAAAATGAAATTATTAGCAGTTCTTAATTTGGGTCCATATGCTGAGTTTCATGTAGTTGATGACATATGACAAAAGATATGTCATTTTGCTTGGGGAGAAGGGTGGGAAAGAGGAAGGCAACCTCTGGGAAAAGGTTTCAAAGATTTCATCAGATTCTTAAAATATGCCCCGAACAAGATGAAGAACTATACTACACACTAAGAGTCCTATTTTTAACTAAATCAGTAAGTACTACATTTACTGAGCTCTTAAAAAGTAGAAGGCACTATGCTAAATGACTGGACATATACTAACTCTGATACTCAAAATAGGTACCATTACTATTTTTCTCATTTATAATCCCTGTCATATTGTTCCAAGGGTGACTGCTTTTATTTTCCACCAAGTATAACCTATTGAAAGGCCATGCCCTGTGCCCCAGTTATACTTCTTGGAATTTATCCTAAAGAAATAATCCGGAAAGTTCAGGACAAAGTTAGCTTGAATGCTGTCCACTTATCTTACTGTTGTTCATCACAGCAAAAAACAAACAAACAAAAAAATCCCACCTAAAATGCTATCAATAAGAATCTGTTAAGTATAAGAAGTTGATTAAATGCTATGTACCTATTTGAATAAAAAATATTTAATGGCACTGAAAGATACTGAAGATTAAAGTACGAGCAACATTTCACTGTTACTTTCTGTATGACCTTGTAACTCACTCGAGTGTGTCTTTTCTGTAATACTGGAAAAATATCACAGGGTTGTTCTGAAGGTTCCATAAGAGATTTTATGTGAATACACTAGAATCTCCTTACACTTCTGAATTGAGACTCTCTCTGAAGAAATAACATTTAAACTGAGATCTGAGCAGTAAATAGATAAGAGTATTTCCAACGGAAATATTCCAAATAGTATTCCAAAATTCCAAAGGAAAGAGAGAGGTGAAAGTGGCTGAACCTTTCCCACGGAGGGGCTCTGACTGGTGAAGGCCTGCTTACAAGACCACTTAAGACACCATAGCAGATGGTTAGATCTCATGGTGCCAAGGACAAGAATAGTTAGAGACTGTGATGACTGACAACCATTTAGAGGTCAGTCCTGTCCAACTCCTTGCGACCCCATGGACTATAGAGTCCATGGAATTCTCCAGGCCAGAATACTGGAGTGGGTAGCCGTTCCCTTCTCCAGGGGATCTTCCCAAGCCAGGGATCAAATCTAGGTCTCCCGCATTGCATGCGGATTCTTTACCAGCTGAGCCACAAGGGAAGCCCAAGAATACTGGAGTGGGTAGCCTATCCCTTCGCCAAGTGATCTTCCCAACCCAGGGATGGAACCGGGGTCTCCTGCATTGCAGGTGGAGTCTTTACCAAATGAGCTATCAGGGAGGCCCCTGTAGATTCCATAGTATTTGGGACATTCCATAGATGTTCAGGAGCTGCAAAGAGGGCGATGTCAAGGATGATTTCCAGGTGTTTGGCATGAACAACGGTGCGGTGGGTGGTGGCGCAATGACCTGAGATGGGGTCACTGGAGGAAAAGCAGGGTGAGGTGGGGATGGTTAAGTCAGTTTTGAACTTGCTGAGTTTAAAATATATATGGGCCAACCAAGTGGAGGTACAGTTAGTAGATGTGCGGCTCTGGAGCTCAGAATACATCTCTAAGCTGGAGATACAAATTCTGGAGAAAGCACAGGGTGTAAAGAAAAGTACTGAACACACATCTAGGGATACCGGACTGCAGCAGAACCTGCCTGAGCAGTCAGGGGGAAACCAGGGAAGTGTTACCACCACACTGCCGAGAGAACAAGAGGTATGTGGAAAGTTACTCTTCTCTTTTCCAGGTCCACTCTTTCTTCGAAACTTTTAAAAACCTCTTATGATTCCCTCGTTCTCAAAATGCACGCACAAGGGAAGGTGCAGGGAGAACGGTGGAGCCGGGGAGTCGAAGGTCGTCCGGGGGCGGCTTCCCTCCGGCTCTACCCGGAGGGGCCAGGCCGAGGACGAGAAGGCCCAGACCAAGGCCCGGACCACCGGTCCCCGGCAGATCCAGTTCTTTCAAGGGCCGCAGAGCCCCACTTGCAGGCAGCTAGTGAGCTCGGAGGTGACCACGCAGGAGTCGGTGGCGAGCTGGGGAGGAATACTCACCATATCAGCTATGCGGCGCCGACAGCAACGCAGAAGCTCGCCCACCGCTCAGGAGGCTGGCTCGGAAGTGGTTCCGCCGGAGGGCGGGATTTGGGAGGGCCGACTACCGTTCCCAACATGCCCTGCGGCGTGCGTCACGGGGCGTACCACCACGCCAGATCTCGCGGGGGGATAACGGGGCGGGGAGCGAAAGTCCTAACGAATGATGGATGCAGGTCCTCCGCATCTTCTTGACGTCTTTCTGTTTGTGTCTTCCTCGATCCGTATGCGAACCCTCCACCGAGCCTCCCGCAACATTCATTCTCGGAATGGATTCTCCCGTAGCCGGGGCAACGCGCCACAGAAGGTCTCCGCGGCTAGGCAAGCGTGCGGACCGGCTGCGTGGCTAGGTCCAGCGCGGGAACAGCTCGCGCGGGGGTTGCTTCGTGGCGCTGGTCGCTCCTGCAGCTTGGCTTGGACTGGAGCTGGGACAATCTGATCTCTGATCTTTGTACCCTTCTCCGAGGCGACTTGGTACTCGCAGCCATCAGGTACTGTCTTTTAGATACCTAGGTACTCTGAACCTCTGTTTCCCTAATGGGACATCATTTTCCCCAGAAGTTTTCTGTCCCTCCTTCATCCCCTAGGGCACTTTATCTATAACTTTGGAAGGGTACTTGCCGTGTTCCACTGTGTTATACTTGCCTTGTCTAAGACAAGATAAGCTCCCTAACAGCAGTATCTATACCTTTTAAAATCTCAGTTTTATAACTTCTACCAGCAAGCCCTACTCAGGAGGGTTTTGCAAAACGTTAAATAAGTGAATGAGTGATTTTGCCAATGCTGTTCAAGAAGAGTTAGTTCAGTTCAGTCACTCAGTCGTGTCCGACTCTTTGTGACCCCACGAATCACAGTACGCCAGGCCTCCCTGTAGTGGAAAAATTCAAGGCAAAAACTCCCCTTTTGTTCCCTTTCCTTTCTATCCTCTGTGTCACACTTCGTTGGGTGGTTCCTATCTTCCTAGAGCCCACAATTTAGTGAGGGAAAACAGCAGTTAATTCAAGATCCTTACAATTCAGTTCAGTTCAGTCGCTCAATCATGTCCAACTCTTTGCGACCCCATGAACTGCAGCACGCCGGGCCTCCCTATCCATCACCAACTCCCAGAGTCCACCCAAACCCATGTCCATCGAGTCAATGATGCCAGCCAACCGTCTCATCCTCTGTTGTCCCCTTCTCCTGCCCTCAATCTTTCCCAGCATCAGGGTCTTTTCCAATGAGTCAGCTCTTCACATGTGGTGGCCAAAGTATTGGAGTTTCAGCTTCAACATCAGTCCTTCCAATGAACACCCAGGACTGATCTCCTTTAGGATGGGCTAGTTGGATTTCCTTGCAGTCCAAAGGACTTCAAGAGTCTTCTCCAACACCACAGTTTAAAAGCATCAATTCTTCGGTGCTCAGCTTTCTTTATAGTCCAACTCTCACATCCATACATGACCACTAGAAAAACCAAGTGAGGGAAAACAGCAGTTAATTTAAGATCCCTACAAGGTGAATGTAAAATAACCCAATATAAAATAAGCATCCATGATCAGGGCTTGGAGAGGGAAGTACATGGCGCTATGATGAAGTGAATTAAGGAAGTGAAGAATGAGCTAAACAATCAGAAGGATCAGTATTTATTGAGGAAGGAAAGGGGTAGGCACAGTGAAGTACCTGCCGAAAGTGAAACAGCATGTGCTAGTGTCCTGTGGTTGGAGAGAGGCCGACTTGAGAACTGAAAGACAGTTGGAGCTTAGGTTCCAGGGAGAGGGGTTCCCATGGTGACAGGTGAGGGTGATAGTGGCCTTATGAGCCATTTAAAGGATTTGAGCCCCTGTAGCAGCACAGGAAGACTTTAAGGTTGCAGTGGAGATGGAGCCTTGAAACATGAAACAAATTGAATTAGTGCCCTCCAACTGACTGACTTTTAGTTTTAAAGCATAGGTGATCAGAGGCAGGATGGCAAGGAGGAGGAGAGGATGAGCCACAGATTCAAATAGGCAATCCTGTCATTGAAACAGCTTGCTCTAAATTCAAGGCAGAAGTTTCTTACCTTGGATTATAAACTGGGAAGTGTAAACCAATGTTTGTTTTAATCATCAACCTATGTGTCCAGTGTCTAGATATAGTTGGCTTCAAAAATATTACCGTGAAATGGAGGCAAGTATTCTTAGCTCATTGGTCCAACTTTTTAGAACATATCTAATTAAAGGAAACATCTGAAAACGTAGTTGCATATTTAGAGTGATATTTCAAGAACTCATAGTTGCAGTCTGCTCTATAACAAATACTCTGAATTCCTTGTAGCTTTTGTTTTGCTGTTCTTCGTGTTTATCTTGCTTAGTCAATTGTCCTCTCTTCCTATCCCCGTTGTGAACTGATTTTGCCAAGTGGCACATTTGTTATATACATTTAAACTTGAAAAAATTCAAGAACTATAGGGTAATGCCTAGGTGTGTTGTACATTCTGTAAAAGTAAGTTATAATTTTTAATACAAGGGACAATGTAGTATGTTTAGATAGAAGGGTTTAAACTAAAAACGACTGCCTTATATAATTAAGATCTTTCAGTCAGCTTTGAACTTCTCAAAAGAAGGATGTTGTTTATACAGTGTTTATACCACACTGTACCGTCATAATATTACTGTTTGTGACGGATGAATGGCAGTGCCACCGATAAACATTTCTTTGTAATTTGTGGATATTTCAGCTGGAGACTCAAGGGGAAGGTTCGTGGTGATAATTTTGAGTCTCTGTTATTCCCCCTCGGCCCCACAAAGTAGATTCTTTCCCCATGTATAGCTTGGGACTGTTGTTTTATGATGTAACTATGTGCATGTTAACACTCATAGTTTGGACTGAAACTATTTTGGACTGAAAGTTAGAATCACCTTTTCCCTAAATTTTCTCCTGTATTTTTCAGTGTAGAGTAGAATTTTGCTGTAGAAGTAGCACTAAGAAACCCGCTGAAGTCACCAGCATAGAGCACCCAGCCAACAGGGAGCAGCCATGCCTGCGGAAGGAGGGAAGACGGATATGGAGAGGATTGGCCTCTTCAGTGAGATGGAATATATCACTGTGGGGGATAAATATGTGTCGCAGTTTAATCGTAAGTATAATTTGGTTTTCTTTACAGCCTAAGAGTGGATGTTCCCTCTATAAAATTTTGATTTTAATGTTTGTTAAATGATCTTTTTAAATGGTCTGTATTTTAAAGCTTTAGGTATAAAGTTGAAAACACCTGTGAAATTTTAGTAGCGGTAAGAGATCTTTTTTTTTGTAAGATCAGGAAGCTCGTTTTCTTGGACTATCCTACTTTCATATATTCTCCTCATAGGTATTTGTATTTATTTTCAAGGTGCCTGGCAGTTTTCTTCCAGAATTTTTGTTTGTTTGTTTGTTGTTGTCTAATCGCTAAGTTGTGTTCGACTCTTTTGCAAGCCCATGGACTGTAGCCCTCCAGGCTCCTCTGTCTGTGGGATTTCTCAGACAAGAATACTAGAGTGAGTTGCCATTTCCTTCTCCAGGGAGTCTTCTGGACCCAGGAATCGCCCCAATCTCCTGTCGCTCCTGCATTGGCAGGCAGGTTCTTTAGCACTGGCACCCTACCTGGAAAGCCCAAAAAGGGAATCACAACCATGAAGGGACTGAACCATTGGCTTTTTTTTTTCCCTCAGTTGGGACACTACTATACAAATAGCATTTACATTTACATCTAAAATGGCCATCCATGATCACTTTCTTGAAAATGAAGTGCCAAATAAATACCTGAGAGATTTTTAGAAGAGTCATAAATAAAACAATAAAAAAGAATATGCTGATATGGAACATCTCTAAGATAAATTGTTAAAAAGGCAAGATGCAAAACAGTTTCCTATGGGAAAGCATTGGGTTCAGTAACCTGTAAGGCCTCTTTCAGCTCTCAGATTCAGAGTTTAAGAGAATCTCAATCTAATTATTAAAATGTTTTAATGGAAATGCCTTAGTTCTTACTGTCAGTGAAGCCTTTGATATGGATCTTTCAGTGACCATTTTGAAACAGCATTTAAGAGCTCAAAACTCAATGGCTCGAGTCACATTTTGAAACTTTTCTCTGTTTCCCTGGTGTTCTAGTGGCAAGGATCAGGAAAGTTTTCTATTATTTTTCATGTCCTTTTATTAATGGTGAGCTCAAAATTGTCATATTCCTATTTTATCTTTAAAGGACCTTTTAATGAATCTGCAAGCAAAAATAGACAGATTCTACCCGGGGGATCCAAAGAAATGTCCAATCTCCAGGCAGGTTATTTTGACCCCCATTTTGTAAGGATTTTTGAAGGTGAAAGCTATGTCAATCCGAATCAAGTGAGGAGACGGTACATGATGGAAGAAGCCAAGAAAAATCTAAGCAAAGCGTTCCTCCCTAGTAATGGAGAGAAAAAGCCGTAAGTATTGGGGAGAAAATCTTAAATCTATCTCCTGCATCACTCTCTCTCCTCCAGCCTAAATTATTGATTTTTCTGTAGGACTTACTTATGTATGACTCATTTTTTAAAGTGTGACTTTTAGGTTAAGTTTGTGTTAGATGGAGACAATTATATTGGGTGATTTAAGTTGCGGGGTAATTGATTAAGTAGATTCTCATTGTCACATTAAATTTTTAGTCATCTATGTCACTATTTTCTATCAGTTTATACTAATAAAACCAACTAAATAATGAAAATAAGTTTTAGTTGAAAATTTTGCAATAGTCAGACTAGAAAAAAAATTGCCTTGGGTCATCAAGTTTGTGGCCTTGACTATTTTTTCTGCTTTTTAAAACTTTAAAAAAGTATAAATAAAAAATGTGAAATTAGGAGAAATCTTTTTTGGGTAAAAAGGATAATTTATCAAAGGTACATTGTTTAAAAATCATGATGAAGTTACATGTAGGGGCTTAACGGTATTTTAGTTGTAAAAATTGTCAGGATAAGTTTCTTTTTCTTTAACCTTTAAATCCTTAAACTGATAAAATCATATAATCTATATGATATACTATAGCTGAGTTTTATAATATGATGTTAATTCACACTCAGTAACATTGACTCTCAATCTAGAGTTTATGACAGATGAGGATTAGTTGAAAAATAATTTTGTGCTTATTTGTGATTTTGAGATTAGTAAAGCTTCAGTCTTCCAAGTTAAATTGTCTTTATTAAAAGTAGAGAATGTCTTCTTTTCTGTTATTATAGTTTATCTTTTCCTACCTTTGTACACTTTGGAGAAGTGTGAACTATTTATTATTATTATTACTACTTTTTTTGGGTTTCTTTCTTTTCTTCGTAGATGTAAATTCCAATGTGTATTTTTGGGGCTACTACTTTATTTCTTTTTCATGTAACATATGTATTTTATCCTTTAAACAACTTTTTTTGTGTTCAACTTTCCCATCCCCTGGAACTAATATAATATTGTCAATAAACTATGCTTACATAAAAAATAACTTTAGAAAAAACACAGCGGAAGAACACACAAAGGGTCTATTTATTCTTGTGGTTAATTGAACTAATGTAAACTCTTCTAACCTCCTAGAGATTACTAAAGCTTTGTTTATGTAGAACATTTAAAATGGAATTTTTGACTTTGAATAATAGGGAAAAGTAGATTAAAAAAATAACAAAAGAGTTTTTTTTTTCTTACCAAAGTTAGGCAAGTCAAATCTACTGCGTATATTTTGCTCTTCTTTCAATAATATTTTATAAATTTTGGTGAAATACATATAACACAAAATTCACTATTTGAACTTGCTTCTTTTTGTTCTCGTTACACTGTATTTAAGCTGTGGATTAGGAAGTTACTATGGAACCATAGGGGGACCAGTCCCGTTTTTCAGTGCTCAGTCTAAACCCAAAGAAAAATATGAGCCACCTGGAAAGAATTTATACACAAACCCAGGAAAGAAAGGAACTGGATATGGGTAAGATATTCCAATACTTTCATATCATTTGTTTTGAATTTAAAAAATTTAATTTCTGAACCCTGAAGTCATCATCATTATTTTCCTTCCTTAGCTATGCAAATATTACCATAGGTAAGCAGTTTTCACACTCTTCTGATCTCTATGATGCAGCAAAACTAAATAACAAGGTAAAGGAATCTCCTGTAACTTACTTCAATTTTTCTCTTATTTAGTTGACTTAGAGAATTCACTTGTGATCCAATTAGGGTTTATTTTGTTTTATCTATTTGTGTTATGTGGGCAATGGCAGATTGATGTTTAGGAATTGTAATAATTTTACCATTTTGATTTTAGATTCCCTGGCTGAGCTTTAATTCCTGCCATAGTTTATCTTCCATCTCTCTAAACTAGCTGTGAGACTTCTGTCAGTGTGGCCCGATCAACTCTGCTCTATTTTGATTCTAAGCATTGTATCCTAATCCTTAGCTGTATTCCCAACACACCGTAATATTTTGCGCCTAAGAAAGTAGTGGTAGTCCTTTTGGGCTGATCAGGCCATTATGGTGAGTGAACAGAATGGAAGAGTGTTGGGGAGAAGGGAGGAAGTGGAGACTAGAGAAGAATATAAGCTTTTAAATTTTCATTTTTTTTTCAGCATGCAGTCTTCAATAATTTTGGCTATGGTGACTTTAAATGGCAGTGAGATAGATGGAGGAGGGCATGGCAACTCACTCCAGTATTCTTGCCTGAAGAATCCCCATGGATAGAGGAGCCTAGCGGGCTATAATCCATAGGGTCGCACAGAGTCAGACACGACTGAAGTGACTTAGCATGCGTGCACACACGAGATAGAAGGATAGTGGCCAGTTTTGCAAACCCAGGAAAAGTTTTCTGTTAAATTGATAAACCTTGGTCATTTGAAAATAGTCATCTCTTGTTTCTAGTATGGACTCTTCACTTTATATAAGATTCTATGTAAACTACTTTTTACATAGAATAGAATAATATATTCTATAGGAATGATACCTAAGATATAAATACGACAAGGCAGTTTTATCAATAGCTTAGTAATTAATCTTTCATCCTAAGTTTATGGATATAAGATACTTTTCTCTCTTTAGAATAAAACTCTTTCATTCCACATTTAGAACTTACTATTCATAAGTCAGAAATTTTATGTCCCTGAATTTCCTAAAATAATATTGTAACATAAAAGTGTTGTAATTTAAAAAGTAAGTATTCCTTATTCTTAGGAGAAAAGCTGACTTTTTTTTGAAGGCCTACCGTGTGCCAGGTACTTTGAATACATAATCACATTTAATCTTTGTCGCAGCATTAAGGGTCGGGGGAATGTTACGATCGTCATTTATAATTGAAGAAAATGTGACACTGAAAGGGTCAGTAACTTTCCCAGTGTCCCTGGGAAAGGCTAGAAAGCAGGAAGGAGTTAGGGCTTGAACTAGAAACTGACTTTTATTTTTAATGCATTATATCATATTATAGAAAGTTAATAAAGATTTGCTCAAGTGATATATCTATATACATCAAATAAGTTTATATTCAAGATGAACAATCATAGCTGTGCTTCTTCCTAAGCATATCTTTTGTATCATAAAAATAGAACATAGCAAAGGAATGTTTTAAAAAAGTGAACCCAGCAGTATATACTTAAACAATCTACATGCTTATATTAAAATTTAAAGTTAAATTAACTTTATGTTACTTGCAGTGTTTAGTGATTTTTGCTATCTAATATAATTTCAAACTCCTTAATTTACAGAAAGAGAATGAAGAACATCGTCGTTTACTTAAAGGGACAGCTTTCAAATTAAATCTTTACCCAAGGGAATATTTTGATACCAATCCTTACATGTCTGAGAAACCTTTACCACCAATTAAAAAAGTAGAGAAGAAAGAAACAGTTGGAAACCCTTTTAAGCCCTCTTCTCCTGGCAAAAAGGCAAGTTAAAGTTTTTAGAATGAAAAAATATTAAGCATCATATAGAAATGTTGCCTCTTGCTGTCATATTATTTCATTTCCCATTTGTTTATATTCATGCCATGAATCATGGAACCCGTTTTGATGAAATTATGATAAGTCATAGAGTGTGGATACCATAAGGAATAATGATGCCCTTATGAAATAATTATTCACTTCAGTTCAGTTCAGTCTCTCAGTTGTGTCCAACTCTTTGCGACCCCATGAATCGCAGCACGCCAGGCCTCCCTGTCCATCACCAATTCCCAGAGTTCACTCAGACTCAAGTCCATCGAGTCAGTGATGCCATCCAGCCGTCTCATCCTCTGTCACCCCTTTCTCCTCCTGCCCCCAATCCCTCCCAGCATCAGAGTCTTTTCCAATGAGTCAACTCTTCACATGAGGTGGCCAAAGTACTGGGGTTTCAGCTTTAGCATCATTCCTTCCAAAGAAATCCCAGGGCTGATCTCCGCAGAATGGACTGGTTGGATCTCCTTGCAGTCCAAGGGACTCTTAAGAATCTTCTCCAACACTACAGTTCAAAAGCATCAATTCTTCGGCGCTCAGCCTTCTTCACAGTCCAACTCTCACATCCATACATGACCACAGGAAAAACCATAGCCTTGACTAGACGGACCTTTGTTGGCAAAGTAATGTCTCTGCTTTTGAATATGCTATCTAGGTTGGTCATAACTTTCCTTCCAAGGAGTAAGCGTCTTTTAATTTCATGGCTGCAGTCACCATCTGCAGTGATTTTGGAG
>NW_011494622.1:4691041-4712778 GCF_000754665.1 Bison bison bison
TTAAATAAGCAGCGTAACAATATACAGCCTTGACGTACTCCTTTTCCTATTTGGAACCAGTCTGTTGTTCCACGTCCAGTTCTAACTGTTGCTTCCTGACCTGTATACTGATTTCTCAAGAGGCAGGTCAGGTGGTCTGGTATTCCCATCTCTCAGAATTTTCCGCAGTTTATTGTGATCCACACAGTCAAAGGCTTTGGCATAGTCAATAAAGCAGAAATAGATATTTTTCTGGAACTCTTTTGCTTTTTCCATGATCCAGCGGATGTTGGCAATTTGATCTCTGGTTCGTTTGCCTTTTCTAAAACCAGCTTGAACATCAGGAAGTTCATGGTTCATGTATTGCTGAAATAATTATTACTCATCTCTAAAGTATTTTAATTTACAATGAATTTTCTAAGCACCTGTCTATATCTTAGGTATAGTTTTTCTCAAAACCATAAAAAGTTAGGCCATCTTTAGTTTTTGAAGGGTGGTTAAAATGAAGTGTCTCCCTTCTGCTGAGGTTTACAAGTGTGAATAAAAATCAAAATCTCCCTTATAGTTTATAGAATTAGTTTATACCTTAGTTTTTTTTTCTGTGAATTGTGTGTTCCTTTTCTTGCAAATGTTCAATTAAGATATTTGTCTTTTTCATATTGATCTGTAAGATCTTTTCATATATTAAGGATATTGTTTTATCATTTTTGTTGAAAATAATTTTTCTAGTCTGTTGAGTCTTTGACTTTGGTTATTATATTCTGTTCTATTCAGAAATAGCAATAATGATTTATCATTATAAAATATAAACTTTATAATGATAAAAACACATAAAATAATGATTTTGTCAGTCCTCTGTGCTGAGTTTGTGTCATTCTCAGAATAAATTTCCTTCCCAGCAACGTTAGTGAAATATGCATTCTTGATTTCTTAACTAGTTTTATCTTTTTGCATTTAAATTTTCATCTGGAATATATTTTGATGGTAAGAACAAGGTAAGGATCGAGCTTTTATCTTTTTCAAAATTCAGTTTTATGGACAGAAGGATGCGTTGAGGGGAGGATGTGTTCCATAGCTTGATTGCCTTTGTGGTTTCAAGGGTGTATCAGCCAGTCAGTTCAGTCGCTCAGATGTGTCTGACTCTTTGTGACCCCATGGACTGCAGCACGCCAGGCCTCCCTGTCCATCACCAACTCCCAGAGTTTACTCAAACTCATATCCATTGAGTCAGTGATGCCATCCAACCATCTCATCCTCTGTTGTCCCCTTCTCCTCCTGCCCTCAATCTTTCCCAGCATCAGGGTCTTTTCAAATGAGTCAGCTCTTTGCATCAGGTGGCCAAAGTATTGGAGTTTCAGCTTCAACATTAGTCCTTCCAATGAACACCCAGGGTGTTCATTTAGGATGACTGGTTGGGTCTCCTGGCAGTCCAAGGGACTCTCAAGAGTCTTCTCCAACACCACAGTTCAAAAGCATCAATTCTTCAGCACTCAGCTTTCTTCATAGTCCAACTCTCACATCCATACATAACTACTGGAAAAACCACGTCTGTCAAAACTCACAGAATCTGTAAACTTAAAATGGGTGCAGCTTATTATACGTGGACTTAAGTAAAAAATTTTTTTAAAGAACCAATTGTTCCTGATCTCACAGATAGAATAATTAACACCCCTGTTTTGAAATGCCACTTTATCAAATAAAAATTCCCAGTTTTAGTGTTTTTTTCCCCCTGAATTTTCATTCTATTTAATTGATATTTATTTCTATCAGTACCAAACTATTTTTAATTATTATTGCATTTTAATATTGGGTGGTCTAGTCTCTTCTTATTCTTAAAATAAGTTTATATGACTGTTTTCCAGTAGTATTATTTAGAACTTTGGAATTATTTTGTGAAGTTCTGAGGAAAAAAGACCTTTGGTGTTTTGCTCTAAATTGAGATCTTTAGATTTTAGATTGTATTAGCATTTTTATACTTTGAATCTTCTTATCTAGAATTAAGCTACTTACAGAAACCTTTATTTGTCTTGTAGATTTTTATATTTTGTTTCACATAGATTTATGTGTCATATTTATTCTTATTTTAAGGTCCTGGTCAATAGTTTCTTTTCCCCATCAATCCCCTTATATTATTTGTTCTTATTAAAACATCTGATTTTTTTAAAGTAACTGGCACTTTATTAAATTTTATATTCTAATAGGTATTTCATTGATTCTCTTTGGATCTTTAGATATATGATTATATTATCTGCAAATAATTTTGCTCCTTCCTTTCCAATATTTCTCTCTCTCATGTCATGCTTGTGCCCAGTGTTTAGACATGATATGGGGATCATGGGAGTACCTCTAGCGTTCATGTTTAAATAAATAAGACTAAATCAGGAATGTTTGTAGAATTATGTTGAATGTTTTAGTATAATCTCTCTAGACCATCTATGTTTTTCTCCATTAAGTTATTATAAGGTGAGTAAAAGTAATAGATTTCTTGAAGTGATTCTCACTTGACTGTGTTGTATTAATCTTTAAGTGTGATACTGTGTTTTATTTGTTAATATTTTATTAAGTATTTTTGTATCAATTATTATAAGTGTTGTGACTGGTTTGTATTTTTTACATTCCTTGTTCTATTTTGATATAAGTAGATGCTAGCATCTTAAAGTAAGAGTTTAATAGCATCAAATATATCTTTTCCTTGAAAATTTAAAAGACTTCTCATAGTAAATGTTCTGAGCTTAATTTCTTACATGATGTCCATCTATTTTCTGTAGGTGTCCTCTCTCTGAGTCACTTTGACAATATTTTTCTTTGAGAACCATTCATTTAATTCAGGTTTTCAAATTTGTCAATGTAGAGGTGTAAAAAAATATTATCTTACAGTTTTTGATATTCCATATATGTATAAATTTCTTCCACCTATTTCTCAATCTTTATAATATAGATTTACCTGTTAATTTTTTAAGCATCATCTGGTGAGTTGGTTTACTTACCATATGTATTTTTCCATTTTCTATTCATCTGTTTTGCTTTACATCAATTAATCAACTGTATTTTCTTTAGATTCCTTATTATTTGTTGCTTTTAAACGAATCCATATGTCTCAATCTTGATAACTTGAAAAATAACAACCATATCTTTCAAATAAATCACATTTTCTTATATATCTGGCTTAGACACTGTAAGAGAAAGGATGCCTAATTAAATGGATTATTGTGATTGAATAGACTTTTCTTGGTGACCATATATGATGAAAATCCTGTTAATATGTATCAGTTTAAAAAGTCAAAGTAAATGTTTGTTTTGCATATAGGTCAAAAATGATTGACTTCTCTTAATAGATTATAAGAAAAGTACAACGTATAGTACAGTTATTCCTCAGTATCAATGGGGGATTGGTTTCAAGACCACTGCCCGCTACCCCCAGAATACCAAAATTCAAGGATGCTCAGGTCCTTTACATAAAATGGCCTAGTATGTGTGTGTAACCTTTGCACATCCTCCTGTATAATGGAAATCATCTCTAGACTACTTACAATATCTAATACAATGCAAATACTATGTAAATAGTTTCCTGTGCATGTCAAGTTCAACTTTTCTTTTGGGGAACTTTCCGGAATTCTTCATTTAAAAAATATTTTCACCCTGAGATTGGATGAATTTGAGGATGCAGACCTTGCTGGTGTGGAGGACTGATTGTGGGTTATGTTTGCCTCTTACTCTCTTTTTCTATGTGCTTTTCCTTTATTTTTATTAAAAACTTTTTTTTCAGTATCTTCCCCATCATTTACTGATGTTTACTGAACTCGTCTTGTGCCAGGCTTCCTTTTGGATAAACCTTACTTCTGGCCTCATCTTTCGTCCTCTGGTTCTGAACCCTAACTTCTTCCTGTATCAAAATACATGTGACCTGGCTCTCACTCCCTCAGGAATGGACTCACATCCTGTGTAGTTCATAGCCTGATCTGATAAACTCACTAATATATTAACTGTTGGCAACAGTTTAGAATATTACCTTCTTATAACTATATGCATTTTAATAGAGAACTTTTGGAATTATTGTGTCTTAACCCATAAAATTGGTGGTAGGAAGACCCTTTGATGGTATTTGAATTAAACAGAATAAACAGTTTTCTTTAAATGTAAAACCAGCTCCATGTACAATACACAAATATGTATGACCGTTTTTCACATTTAATTTTTGTCAGAAGCATTTTGACAGAACCACATTAAATTGTCTCATTTTTACTTGTAGGCTGGTGGAATGAAGGCAGGAACATTTGATCCTTACCCTTCACATTCTGCTGACCCTTACGTGGTTAAATTGAAAAGCCTATCCAGCAAAAGTGCTAAGGTTTTCCATCCTCCAGGTGGACCAAAAAGCAGACCAATTGAAAGTATAATGGCTTTGAATGTCAAAAGGTAGTAATATTAGCCCATAAATTATTTCCTGCTTTTAGATTTCTTCAGAGTATTATCTTTTATTTATATATACTTTTAAAAGTTGACAAATCTGGGTGACTTTAGAAATCTCAGCTGCTTCTTTATACCTGCCCTCCCCTGTAGAAGTTCTTTCCCATCTTCTGAAATTCCCAATTGAAAAAGCTTAATTTATCTGTACCAAACAGACACAGTTTCGATCCCTGGGTTGGGAAGGTCCCCTGGAGAAGCAAATGGCAACCTACTCCAGTATTCTTGCCTGGAGAATCCCTTGAACAGAGGAGCCTGGTGGGCTACAGTCCATAGAGTCACAAAGAGTCAGACATGACTGAAGTGACTTAGCATGCATACATGCATATATATATATATATATATTTCACTTAGCAGTACATATTAACATTGTCTGTTTCTTAAAAGGATCTTTTGACTCATTAAATTGTTATCTCTGTATAGGCCCCAAACTCTCAGTAATTGTGTGGACTCTTAATGACACTTATTCTGTCTTTAACTTTTAAATAACCCTCTATGAGAACTAGAAATATTCTGATTAATTAAAAATACTTCGAGGAAAAGTATATGTATATTATTCACGTATCATAAAACTCATATCTTTCCTAGGTTTTGAGCACTCTCAAAACTGAAAAGTTCTTATAAGTTCAGAATATAATTTAGAAAAGGACAGCCTGTCATTCTTTTGTTATATGTGAAAGATCATAAATACTAATAATTCATTTGATTCCCTTTATGCCTATTCACTAAAAAAGTTTTAATGCCAATTTGACTGACTTACATATTTCTAACTTCATTGTAATCATACAATGGATTGGGAAAAGGACATCAAATTCATATGCCTTTTGTAGAAACACTAGCATCTTTATTACTTGTAGATAATGATTGTAAGAACATCATTATTATAGTCACAAAAGTAAGGCTGCCCTTCATTATTTATATAGTTTAACTGTTGTCTATAGGAATATTTTTTTGCAGGCTAGTTGGTAGAGGATTCATTTGGGAAACAAAGATGTGGAGCCTTTTTTCCATGTCCTTTGACCTTTATCCTTTGACAGCCGAACTGACAGTAAAGTTAGAATTTTCCTCAACACACTCACACTCAAATAAATGGAATTTTGTGTGGGGTGGGGAGGAGTGTGGTTTCAAGTTGTGTGGCTATCCGGAGAACAGAGGTGAGAAAATTCTATGATGCTCTAGCACACATGTTTAAAGCAAAGGAAAAAAGTATCGATTGTTCAGAAGTTTATCATTTGTTTAGTATTTTGAGTTTATTGAAATATCTTTTTTTTACATTATCACAAATGTTATCCTAAATCAAGTTTTAGCTTCTTTTAGCCTAATTTTAAAACTCTGAGAAGTAGTATTTAAAAGTAGTAGTAGTATTTAGTCTCATAAACCATTTTTTCCCTCTTATATTACATTTTAAAAGTATATCTGATATACATGAAGCTTTTTCTTTAGTGAGAAAGTTTGGTTTTGTTTGGATTGTTAACTTTTAATTGCAAAATGTTTTTTTTACAAGAATACGCAGATCTATCAAATTAAATGTGCATTTATTTTCCAATTTTAGGGCACTAAATACGAAGAACTACAAGACTGCTTCAGTACAATCCTATTAGCATATGGAAGACAAATAACCTTACAGGTCCTGACTACCAAAAATACACTATCAAGTGCTTATTATTTGAAAAAGTATATAAGATGTGTGGAACAAATAGCTCAAACATTTAGAAGAAATTTAAGGCTGTGACTCTAATGCTCTTCCTTCTTTTCCTACTGTTACATCAATAAATGACTAGTATTTGTTAATAATTGCTCTGTTTCTTGATCTGTGTTTCTGAGGAGATGTTTAGGACTGTTTGAAACTGTTATAAAATCTCAAAGTGTACTCTTTAATTTGACATATTTTGCTCCTAACATTAAGAATATTGCCGAGTTGGAGGGTAGGTATGAAAATGGGGACTGGAGGGGTAGAACGTGCACAATGAATGCTTATTTTTCTATTAAGTGGTATTGTTTTTCTGTTGTTTTTTTTTTTTCTGAGATTAATTTTTATTGGAGTGTAGTTGCTTTACAGTAGATTCTTATTTTGCTATTCCTTCTCGGAGGTATTTGGAGGTTGAGTTGACAGCTATCCAAGTGTCTCGGTCCATTAAAGCATTCTTAACATCAGGGAAGTACTGATCCAGTCTTATTTAATAGATTCTCATATACATGCGTTGTATAGTGAGGCAGATAGCTCGGTTAATGTGGTATGGTGCCTTTTATGTATATCCTGTATAAAGCATCCGATCTGCCAGTGGCAGCCCCAGGCTGAGCAGGGTTGGTGAGGGTGGGGGGGGGGGTGTGGGGGATGGGAGACTGGGGATGCACTTTCAGTTCAGTATCTTATACAAAATGGCCAGGTTTCAATGGATGAAGTTGGTCCTTGTGTTCTCTCATTCTCCTCTGTAGCTGCTTCTCTAGGTCTTATCCTTTTCCTTCCCATGTTACCTCTTCACTGGCCCTATCACTTAAAAAAAAAATCTGTTCTTAAAAGTTATGATTTAAATACATTCCTGTAATTCATAGTGAGGTATCTCTCAATAGTTCTCATTCAATTGGGGTGGGGTAGTGGTGGTATTTAAAAGGGAAGTTTAGAAAGATGGTAACAATAACCCTGTGTACGAGACAGCAAAAGAGACACTGAGCAGTCTTGTGGACTCTGTGGGAGAGGGAGAGGGTGGGAAGATTTGGGAGAATGGCATTGAAGCATGTAGAATATCATATATGAAACGAGTTGCCAGTCCAGGTTCGATGCACGATGCTGGATGCTTGGGGCTGGTGCATTGGGATGACCCAGGGGGATGGTATGGGGAGGGAGAAGGGAGCAGGGTTCAGGATGGGGAACACATGTATACCTGTGGCGGATTCATTTTGACATTTGGCAAAACTAATACAATTATGTGAAGTTTAAAAATAAAATAAAATTTAAAAAAATAAAAAAATAAAAGGGAAGTTTACAGTATCTATTAATTAAACTGTGGTGTTGGAAAAGACTCTTGAGAGTTCCTTGGACTGCAAGGAGGCCACACCAGTCAATCCTAAAGGAAATCAGTCCTGAATATTCATTGGAAGGACTGATGCTGAAGCTGAAGCCCTAATACTTTGGCCACCTGATGTGAAGAACTGACTCATTTGAAAAGACCCTCATGCTGGGAAAGATTGCAGGCAGGAAGAGAGGGGAGGAGAGAGGATGAAATGATTGGATGGCATCACTGACTTGATGAACATGAGTTTGGGTAAGCTCCAGGAGTTGGTGATGGACAGGGAAGCCTGGCGTGCTGCAGTCCATGGGGTTGCAAAGAGTCAGACACGACTGAGCGACTGAACTGAACTGATTAGTACAATGTGTTGGAGGAGTTATTTTTGATTCATGGTTTTTTTCTTAGTACTCGTCCCTCTGCCATTCTAGGCCTCCCAGAGCGGAAAATCAGAATGTGTAGAGGCTGCAGTGCTCTGCTTCTAGACCCAATTTTTTCTAACGGTGGAGAAGCCAAGTCAATCCAGATACACATGTGACTTTTGAAAGGGATTCAGAGGGTACAGAGAAGTTTTCCTGTTGTCAAACGTATATTTTTATTTCATGCCTCATCACTGTTTACTTTTTTTCTAAAAGAATAAATTTTTAAAGACTGAAAAAAGTTTTCTAAAGGAATATTTAAGATTTTTATTTCCTATCCAAAGGACAGTGTGGAATGAACATCTCAAAGACAGTATCAGGGGTATCATGAGCCTCAGATCGGAATACATTTGTCTCAGAGTAGCTAAGTTTTTTCCAGGTAGACATAAATGAATAAAAATTCATTAAGTTACATAGTGATAAATGTCACCAAACAAGCCAAGGCTAAGGTGTTCCCATCTCTCTGCATTCAGCGGTGGCTCCAGAGCTGCTAGGGTAGGCTAGAGGCTACTCTGCACCCACCCTAACAAAAGTCTAAAAAACCAGGCTCATAAGGATCTGACTGAAAGAGAATTAAGCACAACCAATTCCAACAGAAGTAAGCACAACCCAGCACAACCAGGTCCAACAATCTGTAAAGGAAGACACCAAATTCAGACGCTCGACAATGTAAAATTCACAAAAATCCGGGTTTCGCTGGTGGCTCAGTGGTGAAGAATCCACCTGGCAATACAGGAGACACAGTTGCGCGCTCTGATCTGGGAAGATCTCACATACCACGGAGCTACTAAGCCTGTGTATGTCACAGCTACTGAGCCTGTGCCCTGGAGCCCGTGAGCAGCAACTGCTGAAGCCTACATGCTAGAGTTGCCTGCGCACCGCAGCTAGAGAAAAGCCTGTGCAGCAACAAAGACCCAGCATGGCCAAAAATAAACAAGTAAATACAATTATTATTTTTTTTTAATCCATCTTCCAGTTTAAAAACAAAACACAACTACTAGACATGCCAGGAAGCAGGAAAATGTAACCCACAACCGGGAGAAAAATCAGTCAATAGAAATGAACCCCATAATGGTTCAAGATGGAATTAGCAAATAAAAACATTAAAATGGCTATTTGACCTGTTATTGTATTTAAAGGAAAAGCTCAGAGTTTTCTCTTGAACTAACCACTGTGTGACTTTTTTCATGTTGCCTGTTGGAATTGGAAGAACCCGTGGGAAAGTTCTGCCTACTGCTGTTGCTGTGAACAAGAAGCTCCTTTGTCTCTGATCCAGGATTCTCATGTCTTCCACTGGAACCCATGACACTGCGTCAGGCTATAACACATTATTAGCTTACAAACTGGATAGAGTCTCAAGGTATTTATAGTTCTTGACAGCATGAGAATATATACCTAATTCCAATTTCTAATTAAAAACTAGCCCAATCAATTATAAGGTAATCATGATCATATGTGGAGGTAAATTTAAAGCTTTTTGTTGAAAAAAGCACCTGGATGAAAGATTTTGAAATATTGTTTTCAGAAATTTATTTACATGTCTTGGATGGAAGCAGTTGATACAGTTTACTTGGAGTTCCTGGGGGAAAAAAAAAGAATTTTTGAAAAGATGGGACTGCTAAGTGTACTGTGGAAAAATAATAATTAAAAAAATTTCCTGCTTGCTACCGAAGTTGCTTTAGCCATATACAATATATAGAAGTCGTATAAATAACACATCTCATCAAAGGACCAAAATCTCTAAGTAATTCGACTATGTAATGAATTGGATACAAATCTTACAAAAATAGTGTTCACCTTCTTATTACTGTCCTCTGGCTAATGCCTGATAGACAAAAGAAATTTTAAACACATTTCTACGAATCCACCAAGATATACATACCTTTCAAACCAAGGGCTAAAGGCCTATTCCCAGGACTAGAGGTGTCTTCATAAATATCATAGATGTCAAAATGGAATTTATCTTTCCTTGAAATGTGACCCATTTTTGAGAGGTCAATATGGTGACTGCAGATTTTTTCACTTAGATTTGAATATTCTCTTTGAAGATTCCGCATCTCAAATTCCAAGGTGTCCCTTTCATTCTCTATACTTCTTACATAATTTTCTAAGAGTATTTTGTCTTCCTCAAGTCTACTGATGCTGTTTTCAAATTTTATACTTTCTTGACTATTTTTTTTTAGTTCCTCTTTTAGAAGCTGATTATCGGTCTTAATTTCCATTAACATTTTTGATAACAGTTCACATTCATTGCCCATTTCCGACAAACTATTCTTATAAATACTTGCTTCTGACTTTGCATTTTTTATCTCTTGCAGAAAATTCTCTTCCGCAGTAGATTGGTATGTTTGAATATCCTCAATTTCTCTTGCCATCATCTCTCTCGCAGCAGTAGATTCTTGTAAGGTGGTTTCAAGATTAAGCTTTTCATTTTTAACTGTTTCTACTATTTGAAGAAGTGTCTCTTGTTCGATTTTTGCCAATCTTTCTTTCTCTTTCAGCTGCGCTGTCTCTAGGCGGGTCTCTTTCAGTTCATTTTCCAGTGCCCCTTTTTCCTTTAGAAGCTGATGAGTTTTTTTCTCTAACATTTCTTTTTCCTCTTGTATCAATAGAATATTTGTTTTCATTGATTCCATTTCTATGCTCAATCGTTTGTTTTCATTATTGACAATGGCCATATCACTTTGAGTTTTGTGTTCCTTGCTTTTTAGTTGATCTAATGCTTCTATGATTTGTTGATTCTCCAAAGAAAGTTGACTGTTTTTTTCCTCGAGGGTTTTATTTTGTCCTTGGAGAACATTATAGTTACTAACTATTTTTTTCAATTCTTTAAGACATTCTTTGCCATCTTCTTCTGTTTTAGTTAACTTGGACTGGAGAGTATTCTTTTCTTCAACCAGTGTCTTAAGTTGCTTTTCATACATTTCAATTTTCTGTATCAGAGATTGTGTGGTAAAGACAAGAGGTTTAATTTTTGTTTTAAGGGTTAGGTTTTCATTCTCTAGTTTCATTACTTTTTTCTGTATTTGCATAGATTCTTTCAAGTAATTCTGTAAGTACTGAATTTTTGCTACACATTGCTCAGTAACAGAATTGACTTTGGATGTTTTCTCATTTTCAAATATTATTGATCCTTGTTTTACTGTAAATGGTTGTTTTTCTTTGTCTTTCATTTCATATTTTGTTGGGTCAATGAATGCCAGTGTATGTCTCGGGACTCTGGAATGGAGTTTTAAATCTGCAATATTCTTGTCAGTGATAGGAATTTCTTTATTGTTTTTCTCATTCCTTTTTCCCCTGTGTATTTCGCTCCTAGATAATTTTTTACATTTCCTACAAAAATTCACATGGAATTTTGACACTGTTTCCCTAAGTGGGAGCAATTTGTTTACTAATGCCTCTAATTCCAAAATTCTCTTTGATTTTATATCTTCACTTAAGTTACTTTCAATATTTTCTTCCTTAATGAAATTGTTTTTTTCTTTGTGAACAGGGGGCAGGTCATAATTCCCATGCCTTGGAACAGCTTTTAAAGTCTGCAGTTCGTTTGTAAGTGCCAGTTCCCTATTATGTGACTTTTGAAGCTCTTCCTTCATTTGTTTAATGGAATGGCAAATATCATCTAAATTTTCACAAAATCCATTCTTGAGAAAAGGCATTGTCATTCTGGACTTATCCAGAATTAGCGTCTCAGCTTGAGACATCCCATTATGAGGTACATTAGGTAGAAAATTATAAAAGTTATTATAATTCTTCAACCCGTCAGAATTTTCTGAAGCTGAATTATCTGTCGAAATTCTCAGAGGTAATGTGTCCTTGAAATGTATCTGGCATGGAACATCTATACTTTGAGGAAGACTGTCAATACTATCACTACTGAATTTTTCTTCTGCTGAATGAAGAGTTCTGGAATCCTCAAAATGATGAATTTTCTCTGTAGAAAGGGTTTCTTCTTGATTCTCTATAGGCTAGTAAAAATAAAAATCATACTATGTACTATCATTCGCCACATGACCAACAAATTAAGACAATATTTTGGGGAGGATATATTTTTACAACCAGAATGAACATTTTCTCCATTTCTGCAGCAGAGAAGCCTAACAAGTATGGTTCATTTTCTGCAGGAAACTCTACCTTTATTACAGACCTGTAACTCTGGTTTTCACAGTTTGCTTAGAAATTATACTTATTTTCTTAAGTAGTGAGATAGCAGGGCCAACCCCTCAATTTCAGAAATAGAAATCCAACATTTCTCAAGAGACCATCATACCTTGATGGGGAAGAGAGCAGCCATAGTTCAAAGGGAAGTTTAAAGAAAATGAAAAGTTTCATTCCTTCTGTATGTCAACCTTAGCTTGTCTTCCTAGTTTCAAGTGTATCTAGGGCTGTGACTGTTCTGGAAATGTGAGTTCTAATAAGTGGAGACACACAGTGAGTCTGGTTTGGACCTGTTCTAGAGAACTCAGAGGTCTAAGTCAATCCTAAAAGTAGGAGAACTCATAAGTGGCCAGAAAGGCTATAAAAGCTGCCTTGCATTTCAGTTTACTTGGGAATCTTTAGATATCTGGACTAAGTCAAATGCCCTTCCTATGCTCTTCTAAGAGAAACAAGAAAATTGTAGAAGTATGGAGGAGGAAAACATACATCTTTCAGGGTTTTCAGGACAGGAGTTTCCTTATTTTCACCTCTGACAATCCAGTCACCCTGTGAAGAAGGGGAGAATGTAAAGATGAAGATCAAAGGTTGTAACATTTCTGAAGTACCGAAATGTAGAAATGATTCTGTGCTGAAGAACATACCAAAGCCATTTCATTGTGTGTGCCGAATACTAGATTTTTTTCTGGGTTAAATTGTGGGTTTTCTACTTCAATGATACTTTTGTTCAATATTTCACTGATTTCAGACTGTACCTTTAAAAGACAAATTAAGACTATCAGACCTTGATTTATAAACTTATGAATGCACAAGAATAATAGATATTATAATTAAAAGATATCTTTAAATTTCCTACACATAAAAATTGACCATCATATAAAATATAAATTAAATTAAAATTACTGTAATCTCTATTGAAGGACTCTTTAAGAAAAGCATGCCTTTACTATGTGATTATAAAATGAGAAAGGCTTAACTGAGGAAAGCAGAATCTTCTGAATTAAAATAACTTTAGATGTTTGTTTTTTATGTTGTTGAATAAATCAGAGATCCTTGATCTTTGTCATCAGAGTGGACTCTGTTGTGTCAGCCTCAGGAGGCTTTTGTCTTCTCTTCCCGTTTCCCCGCTCTTGCTTCTAGTACAGGAATGTCAGGGTGAAGTTTATATAGGGCCTCCAGTTGTATGTGTTGTGTTCTGTACCCCCAGAATCCACACCCTGTCCTGTTAACACTACCCCTTGTTTCTTCTGGATAAAGACCCTGTGCCTTTGGCGGTGGTAGAGAGCCCCCCTCCAGCTCCAAGGGGTGAGCATGTGACCAGTTAGGGCGTTGCCTCCCTCTGAACAGGGACTGCTTTCAAGAATGCATGTGGGGCCATCAGAATCAGGACAAACTGCTAAGAGAGAAAAGCACAGTCTCTTCTCTAACTGGAGCCTGGAAAGATAAAGGCCGGAACTTTTAGCAACCCTTTTGCTACCACCTGGAGTCTGAGAATCTGATACTGTCAAAAGCAGAACCATGATAAGGAGGGAGGCTGGTTCTTGGATGATGTAGTCCTGGTCACACAGATAAAGCCATCCCCAAGTGCACTATCCCTGGGGTTTTCATTGCCAGATCTAACAAAGTGCAATTTCCCCTTACTTTGAGTTAGATTTTGTATCACTTATGACGAGAGTCCCTATTTTTAGACTGTATATAGGTAGCAGTTTAAACATACTTAAAAAAAAAAACAACAGGTATAACAATGTAGTTTCCTCCAAATTTGGAGTCTAGAATAGATTGCAGCTCTATTTTATCACATTTAGTTTCAAGTAATCAAGTGGCTAGGGGTCGTCAGCTTAGACATGTACGATGGTATCCTCAGTTTGCATATTTTCTATGTAAATTAAAAGAAACATACCATGCTAACATTTTGCAGAGTCTGTATTCGGAGAGCCTGAAATGATTCCAGTTGTTGCTGAAGGGCCTATAACAAAGTTATACAGGGATGGAATTGAACATCTGTAGGTGAACATACACTTTGTTATGGGATTCCCTAGTGGCCCAGATGGTAAAGAATCTGCCTGCAATGCAGGAGACCTGGGTCAGGAAGATCCCCTGGAGAAGGGCATGACAACCCACTCTGGTATTCTTGCCTGGAGAATCCCATGGACAGAAGAGCCTGTCAGGCTACAGTCCATGGGGTCGCACAAAGTCGGGCACGAATGAAACGACTTAGCACGCATGAATGCACACTTTGTTAGAATTAAAAAAAAATATCCCCCAAAGTTGCCTATTACAGGGATCACATGGAGGGTCAGGTGGCTGGCTTACTAATCATTCTTGCTCACTCTCAAGTATTCTGAGAAAGATCAGACTTTACACAGGTTTTCTGAGAAAATAAAATGAAATATACTCACTTTCAATGCTGATTGTGGTTGGATTTGATTTTCTGATTCTGATACACAGCCGTGTTCTAAAAAGTAAAATTGAAAAATGATGTGATTTAATTCTTAATTGTTATTTTTAAACAATGTTAATGGAAAGCAATCTCTTAGCTTTCTTGGATGGTGAGGCAAAGAGATAATGAGATGACTGATGTTCACATTAGGATAAACCCAGTGCTACCAGTATAGCGAATTAAGAAATAATTTTCATCTGACTTAAAATACTGCACCTACTTGAGGTTGTAACAGTGGTTTTACTTTAATAATAAATCATTAACTTGTAACACCAAACTTAGAATACTCTGAAACTTAGATATCTTTGTTTGTTTCAGGGATATAAGCTATATATTTTTTGGTATAAAAATGAACAATTCTCATATGATGGGAGACCCTTGGCAAAGTACTATATGGGTCTCAGTGTCTATGAAACAGCCATGTGATGTTTTTCTTCCTTAATCTGGAAAACAGTTTGGATTAATAGAACATAGGTCTTATTGTGTTCTTAAGCAAAGTGCTATATAAACATCTGTGTGTTCCTTCCTAAAAAACAGATCATAGATCTGCAGTAGAGGAGAGACTATATAATGTTTGCAAGTTTCATGACAAATGCAAAATTTTTATTTAAAAAATTTTAAAAACATGTCCTGAATGAAATGAGAGTTACATTAGAATGCTCCCCCTAGGCTGGCAATTTCTGATATTTAGGAGAAGGTTTCTAAAGAGTTCAGCATAGCTCCTTTGGAATGAAAGTCTGCCAGATGTTATAGAAACTGGTTGCAAAGCGTCTTCCCTCCCATCCCGTCCCAATCTGGCCCTTATCACTGAGAGAGCAGCTCTGGTTCACAACCTGGAGTCATTTGGCCAACTGAAGAATCCCACCTTCATCACAGAGCAGGGATGGACAGTGAGTCCATCTGATTACTGCTCAGCTTTGCATCTTACTGGGAATAAAATGGTAGTCAGAAATGTTTGTCTCAGAGAGGAAAAAAGGAACTCAAGTTAAGGTCTGGACCAGTCCTGTAAGGCATCCCAAAGTTTTTCAAACTCTAAAATAACCACTGCAATATTGTAATTAGCCTCCAATTAAAATAAATAAATAAAATAAAATAACCTCTTCTGATGAACTCAAATATTAATAGATCAAAATGCAAACGAGAAAAGAATGTATCACCTGTTGCTGCTGCTGCTAAGTCGCTTCAGTTGTGTCCGACTCTGTGCGACCCCATAGACGGCAGCCCACTAGGCTCCTCTGTCCCTGGGATTCTCCAGGCAAGAATACTGGAGTGGGTTGCCATTTCTTTCTCCAATGCGTGAAAGTGAAGTCATTCAGTAGTGCCCGACTCTTAGCGACCCCATGGACTGCAGCCTACCAGGCTCCTCCATCCATGGGATTTTCCAGGCAAGAGTACTGGAGTGGGATGCCATTGCCTTCTCCGAATATATCACTTAGAATCCCACCATCCAGAATTAAAGATGCTTGCCCCTTGGAAGGAAAGCTATGACACACCTAGGCAGCATATTAAAAGCAGAGGCATCACTTTGCCGACAAAGGTCCGTAGAGTCAAACCTATGTATGGTTTTTCCAGTAGTCATGTATGAGTGAAAGAGTTGGACCATAAAGAGGACTGAGCACTGGAAAACTGATGCTTTCAAATGGTGGTGCTGGAGAAGACTCTTGAGAGTCCCTTGGACAGCAAGGAGCTCAAACCAGTCAATCCTAAAGGAAATCAATCCTGAATATTCATTGGAAGGACCGATGCTAAAGCTGAAGCTCCAATACTTTGGCCACGTGATGCAAAGAGCCTACTCACTGGAAAAGACCCTGATGCTGGGAAAGATTAATGGCAGGAAGAGAAGGGGGTGACAGAGAATGAGATGGTTAGATAGCATCACTGACTCAATGGACATGAGTTTGAGCAAACTCCGAGGCAGTGAAGGACAGGGAAGCCTGGTGTTCTGCAGTCCATGGGGTCACAGAGAGTTAGACACGACTTAGCGACTGAAAAACAACAACAACAAAATTTTAGGTACCCACCCTTTAGTCAGCTCTCTAGACACATACATGGAAAAAAACAAATGATTTTCAATCAATGGGATCATATTATGCATTCTACTTTTAAATAATAATATTAGACTTATATTTGATAAAACCGCAAATAGTCAAATTTATTGCTAGTATTCAGATTTTTACTCACTACATGAGAGATTATTTCTTATGAGAGCCCTCTAAAATATTGGAAATGGGTCATGAAACAGATTAAGAGATTGGAAATTTTATGTTTTAAGTGGGGCTTCCCTGATGGCTCAGCAGGTAAAGAAGCCGCCTGCAAATAACATACATTTCTGATGTGAATATTCAGTGTGATTCACTCCATCCGTGCCAAAAAAGGGGGTAAATGATGAAAAAATTGGCCTCGTCCTTCCTCCCCAGTTGTCATGATGTTTGATAGTGATATTATTTTCACGTTTCATGATGTTCACACTTTGTTCTGTAACTATAATTCTCACAAAACTATTTAAACCCAAAGATAAGATATTATTGTTGTAAATATTCCCAGCCTTTGGCTTTATTCTTAATGGATTTCCTATTCACAATTTTATCTCTTCCTGCACCTGCAGCAACAGTCTCCCTTTCCTGCACAGATTTCCTTTGTCTTGTTAGGACTTGCAAGTTTACGGCTAAATATAAGGACTCCTTTTGCTAAGATGGAGTAAGAAATGTGGGGCAAAAAGAAATCCAAAGACTTGTTCAAGAGATACAGCGAATGAAGATCTTAAGGAAAGAGCATGGCCTTTCTAGACGGCTTCTACATGGACCTCCCTCCCTCCGTCTTGTTCCCCTGTGGGAGGTGGAGGTTTGTGGCACTGGAGATTATATATGTATATGCAGCATTTTCTGGTTTTACTTTGGCAGTGGATAAGGTGCCTGGCGGGGACAGGCATTTGGGGGAAGAGATATGAAGGTCCAAGAAATTTTTTAACTAGAGAGAGTCTAATCTACCTGCTTGCTGTGGAAACCATGTAGTGGAAATGGAGACGAAGAAGAATTCTGGAGAATGAGGCCAAAGTTAAGAACTACAGAATTCCAGGAGAGATACAATCTGGAGGGAATGGCCTGTGATGGAGCAGGGACAGTCCTCCCATGGAAGTGGGGGCAGCAGAGAATGCGGGGGGTGGGGGGCAGCAGAGAATGCGGGACACAGCCAGGTAGCTTAGCAGAATTTAAGGTTGAGGGTCAGGATGTTTGGGTCTGACTGCTTCTAATTTTTTCATACAGTATGAGATCATGTTGCCCTTTGAGAGGTAGTGGTGAGAGGTGCTGGAGATTTCATGAAACAAGAAAAGTGAAACAGTTATCTTGCAGAGGGCTTGATAAAGTGTTTTCTGGGGAAATAATGTAACTTTTCCAAATAGCATTGAGATCCACAGTATGACCACAGTAAAACACAGTGAGTGAGTGTTTTTCTCCACCAAAGTTCTGATGATTCAGTGAAGATACAGGGTAGGCAGAGAGAGTCATTTATTTTAAAAAGCTATCAAAAGAACTTTTTATTTTTCTTATGAGTTTCAGAGACACTGGCTGCCCCTTACTCCCAAAGGGAAGATAATTTTAAAATTCATCAATACTTAAAGAACCACATAGGATTTTGTGATTCTAGAATTGGAAGAGAAGTTATGAATGAAGCACAGGAGAGGGAACAGAATCACACGTCACAGTTTAATTAAGTCCTTGCTAAATGTACAATATTGGGAAGTATTTAGACTAAGTAGAGGATGTGGTGCCAGTCCTGAAGAGGCTTAATCTCTATTCAGATTGAAAGAAATATTATTCAGATTAGATTCAATTTAAATTCTCTAGCTGTTTCATATTTAAATGTCAGAATTTAAAAACAAGATAGTTTGCAACAGGATACTTTTTGAGATAATTTAGGTAAAGATATGGGGAATTTATTCTAAAGTCTAAAGGAGCTTATGTCATAGTAGACATATTTTTGTTGTTTAGTTGCTAAGTTATGTCTGACCCCTTGGACTGTAGCCCACCAAATTTGTCCATGGGACTTCCCAGGCAAGAAACTGCAGTGGGTTGCCGTTTCCTTCTCCAGGGCATCTTTCCCACCAAGGAATCAAACCCAAGTCTCCTGCATTGGCAGGTGGATTCTTTACCACTGAGCCACCAGGCCAGCCCATTCAACGTATAGAGAAAGTTTTAAGGACATAGCTGTAGCTAACGGAGCAGGAAGAACAAATGAATTTTTAAAATGCGATGTGGTAATAATTCTATATATGATGTTAGATACTCTGTAATTGAAGCTTTTTAATTCTCAGGTTCAAACACTGAATTTTGCTGCGGCAATTCCCATTCACTCCTAGAAGGAATTGTTTTCTGAAGCCTTGTGAGCTGCTCCATCCAAGCCTTCATTCATTCATGCAACAACTGTTTTTGAACAGCGCTATCTATCAAGTACTGTCCAAGGTGCTGGCAATCTTAAAGTTGAACAAAACATGCAACATCTCTGCCCATGTGAAGCTTCCCTTCTAGTGAGGGGCACAGAGGATAGAGTGTGTAGGACGGGAGTAACTCCTATGGGGAAATGTAGGGCACAGGGGAGGGTATGTCCCTGCACAAGGCGCTGTCCCGGGAGCTCTGCAGCCAGGCTGCCTGGGCTGGAAGCCTGACTTCACCAGACGCTTGCCGTGAGGGCTCAGTGTCTAGTTTCTAGGCAAAGCCTTACACAGTGCATGGTATACAGTAAGTACTCAAGAAAACTTTACTAATATTACTGTAGCAGCAAGGATGTTATCAATATGATGATGGTTTGGTAAATTTAAAATTTCTAATTGAGATGGAGAGCAGGGATGACTGCTCCAGTTCTCCAATGCTTCCTGGTTTGCTCAGAACAAGCCCTCTCATCCTACATGGAACTGCAAAGCCCAGTTTCCTCTCTGAACCCTCCTGCCATCCTCCTCCTCCTCCTCGCTCATTCTGCCCCTGTCGCTAGCTATTCCTCAAACATACCAGGGCTCCTCCCACCTCAGGGCCCCTGCAGCTGCTGTTCTCTCTTCCCAGAATGTTCTTTCCCCAGAAATCTGCACTGACAACTCCTTGAGCTCCTTCAGGCCTTTGCTCAGATGTCATCTGCTAATGAAGTCTCCTCCCATCCTGTTTGAAATAAAATTGCCCACTCCCCACCCACCTCTGACATTCCATATACTCCACCACTTCATATATTAACTACTTAAGTTCAGAGACCTGAGAACTATTGCAGGGCATTGTAATTCGGTGTTATTTATGCAAATCACGTTAATGTTCTGTTGGTCAGCACCCAAAGAACAGACCTCTTGGTGATGATGAAATGTAGTTAAGAGAACAGAAAGAGGGCAGGGCACACGGTCACACATCCGAGTTTCGTCTTTAGCTTTAGGCAGAAGATCCCTGCCATCCTTCATCACATCTGACTTGGAATATCTCTCACTGATTGAGCCCCTGCCCTTATACGCACCATGCTCTAGTGAGTAAGACAGGATCTCTCAGCCAAGCCTATGTGCTATTTTGTATGCAACGTCATTTTCTGTGAATTCTGGCATTTTCCTCCAGAGCCTTACATCTCGCTCACGTTAGAGAACACACAGTCTTGCCAAATTCAAGTCCTTCAGTCTCTTCTGACCTTACATGCTCTCCCTGTGGTGTGGAACTGTCTAAACAGTCTGTGAGGACTTCTCCCTGGGTCAGGACTTCTGGAACCACCCCCACCCACCCACACATTGCACAGGGGTGCCTGCCTGGCCTCCCCCCAGAAGATGGGCGGTGCTCAGAAGAGCGGAGAGGGGTCAGGTCAGCCCACTGTTCCCGTGGGGGCCACTGAGGTATGGCTTGTCCTGGTGGTCACGGGCATCCCGCTGTCTTTGTCTACAAGGGTATGGCTGTGCCAGCCCTATTTTCAGAGCCCTTGACAAAGCCTTTGTGAAGGTCCCTGGTTTCTGAAGGTGGACAAACCCTTCTTGACCTCAGATCTCCGCTTACTTCTCCCAGCCCCTCTGCGTGGGGATGGCCACGAGTCCCGCGTGGCTTAGGGGCAACCGTAGATCCGAAGGTGGCCCATCAGTTTACAGATGGCCTCCCGCCCCCAGCGCTCTGCCCCTCACCTGACATCTCTCATGAACACCAGGCCCCTCTGAGAGCCCTGGAGCCTCCTCCAGCCTCTCTGGAGGAAGCCAGACTCCAACTTCAGTGTGCTCGGATGCCCCACCCCACCCCCACACATCTTATTCATGGTTTATAAGGAGCTTGAAAACTGCAGCTCTTTAATTACTTTAAACACCCTCCCTATACACCCTTCCAGTAGTCCGCAGATATTTACCATAAAAAGTTCTTTTGGAAAGAATCCTTTTTAGTGATTGTCCATAAAAATCAGCAACTTCTTATTTGATATTCAGAGAGGCAGAAGAGTGTAGCAGGTGTGTTAAGGCCTGGACATTTGCAGCTACCCTGCTGAATACTGGCTCTGTCACTTGCTGTGTGACCTTGGGGGAGTTAGTTAACCTCTCTGTGCCTCACTCAGTTCCCTCGCCTGTAACATGAGAAGAACAGTCGTACCTACTTCATAAGGTTGTTGTGAAGATTAAGTTGATCCATTTAAGTGCTCAGGACCGTACGTGGCCCAAAGGAAATGTTCCGTGTTAGTTACTGTTAATACCAGCTGAACAGTTACCGGAAGTACACCAGTTGGGCCCGGGGATTTAGGCTGCGTACTGGTTGCTACGTCGTTTATTGTAGTTTTGCTACAGTAAAAAGGCAGAAACACTGCTGCGGCCGAGCTTGGCCGGGAGGTTTTTTTACCTGTTTCACTGCTACCATTTTCCTTTATCCCCTCAGAAGAATTTAGGATCTTGGATGCTGAAAGGAGGACGCAGTCAACCTCATCCTCTTCCTCAGGACGCTTTTCTGTAACAAAACAGCACTGGGCTTCAGCCTTTTGGCTTTGCCGGGAGGAAGGAGACGAGGCCTGGGGAGGAGGGAGACGAGGCCTGGGGATGCGGGGCGCGGGCGCGCTAAGCGGCCACCGGAGGGCGCGCTGGGCCGGAGGCTGGGCGGGCGCCTGGATGCCTTCCTCCTGGCCGGCAGAGGTGCGCGGCTGGTCCTGCAGATCCGCACCCAAGACCCGACTCGCTCTGGGGGTGAAGGGGCCGGGGTCGGGGAGGCGGCGCTCTCCAGTACCCGTCCACCTCCCAGGGCGCCCCTTCAAAGGCCAGTCCCACCACCTTACCCGGGCTCATTTCTGCTACTCAAG
>NW_011494622.1:4712970-4765564 GCF_000754665.1 Bison bison bison
AAACGCCCGCCCCGCCCGAGCGGTGCCTGCAACGGTCGCGTGTTGGGAAGGTCCCACCTTCGCTGCTGCTGCTAAGTCGCTTCAGTCGTGTCCGACTCTCTGCGACCCCATGGACAGCAGTCCACCAGGTTCCTCTGTCCATGGGATTCTCTAGGCAAGAATACTGGAGTGGGTTGCCATTACCTTCTCCACCCACCTTCGCTGTGCCCCCCAAATCCAGTGACAAACTCATTAGGGCGCCCCCCTCCCTGCCCCCCGCGTCTCCCCTGCTCATCTAGAAATTGATCAGACTCTGACTTAACGCAGCACCTGTTGAGCCTAAGTTGTGTGGACAGAGTCGGGTGTTTGGAGAGACACAGACACCTAGGAACTCCCCGCCTGCTCTGATCTCTCTGATTGCCATTTCATTGTTTTATTCTGTTCTCTTCCTCTTGTTTCAACCCATCTGTCAGGTCAGTTTCAGCGACTTGGGATTCAAGCTATCTTAGGGACATCTGTTTGCTGCGGTTAAAAGACCCCTATTTCCAGTAATGAACTTACAATACCAGCGTATTGAAATGTACACATTAGAGCTGTCGCGGAGGCGCCAATCTTCATTTGTAGAGCGTGCTGCTTTCCTGTGAACCTGGGTAAACCACTTGTAAAAGATGGTTGTTGCCTTGGAAACGGGGGCTTGTTCAAGTAAAGATCGGGCTGACTCTGGCCACAGTCAATCCCCTTGCCCGTCAGAAAATGGAGCTCTTTAAGTGAAACTATTACATGAGTATATGTTATTATTTTGTGATAACAGCCATTACAGATGGAATATAAAATAATTGAAAGTTCAGATTTTAAGTCACAGTAAGGAATTTCAAGTCATGATGGAATAATTTATTATGTAATAATTATGTGCCTCGATTTCATGGAAATGAAGTTCTTTATCATAGTTTCATTGTTTGCTAGCTGTAAATTTCTTGTTTCCTAGCCTATAGAAATGGCCTCTGGAAGATTTGGCAGTCTTTCTTGTGGTGTTGTAGACAGTTTTAGCAAACTGTAATTTTGAGAACTTAGGTTCTCCACTGATGATTGATGGTGACAAAGTTAACTTTTTCTGAAGAGCTGCAAACGTTTTCATCAATGTATCTGTCAAATTACTCTTCTGAATAAATTTCAGTATTTTGAAGGGAGAATGTACATAAAAAAGCATCACATTTTAGGAAGTTAATCACTATACTAATGAAATTTCCATAACAAATAAGAAATTACTATAAAATAGTTTATTTTATGCAACATCATATATTAATATCTCGGAGAAGGCAATGGCACCCCACTCCAGTACTCTTGCCTGGAAAATCCCATGGACGGAGGAGCCTGGTGGGCTGCAGTCCATGGGGTCGCTAAGAGTCGGACACAACTGAGCGACTTCACTTTCACTTTTCACTTTCATGCACTGGAGAAGGAAATGGCAACCCACTCCAGTGTTCTTGGCCTGGAGAATCCCAGGGACGGTGGAGCCTGGTGGGCTGCCATCTATGGGGTCGCACAGAGTCGGACACGACTGAAGCGACTTAGCAGCAGCAGCAAATATTAATATCTAATAATGTGATAATTAATATAATGTAATATTCTACAATAGCTGATTTGTCTGTGTAATGTTTGTGGGTTAGGATGGCAGATGTGCACACAGAAATTACTTGTGGATTTAAATGGGATGATTCAACCATACCGTTCAGTACAGGATATAAAAAGCAGATGATAAGAGTTACAGTATCAAAAACTCAAAGTTGGCCAGTGTGCTAATTTCAGTAGATGTCTACTCTAATTTTAAGATACTTCCCAATCAATTCATCAATGAGAGCAGCAGTTCTTTACTTAGAAGTTCAGTTGATTTTAGATGTTAGGTCAACAAGATTATTTCGGAGAAGGCAACGGCAACCCACTTCAGTACTCTTGCCTGGAAAATCCCATGGACGGAGGAGCCTGGTGGGCTGCCGTCTATGGGGTCGCACAGAGTTGGACAGGACTGAAGTGACGCAGCAGCAGCAACAAGATCATTTGGTTACAAGATTCATTTCTCTTTTGCAAACTAAAGAATAACTTTTAAAAATAATTTATTTGTCCAAAAATCATTATCATTAATATACAACAAGCTCATCTTTGGAGCCAACAAAGTTATAATACATTTTAAAAATATCTTTAATAATTAAAGTGTCTACGATATGAATGGTATCCCCTCAGAAGAGGCCCCTTGTGAGGACTTCACACCAAGAGACACATGGAGACTCTGTTCTTTGGTGAGAGAGAGAAACTGGATGGTTAAGGAGAGAAACTGTCACCCCCAAAATGGATGTATTTGGTCACATTTGGGAGTAAAGAGTCGGACACGACTGAGTGACTGATCTGATCTGATCTGATCTGCTTGCATTTGTGAATGTATGTCCAGGGAAGTCTTATCTGATTATTCGTGGCCCCACCTATCATAGTTCCTGGGCCTGTGACACTGAAAAGGTTGATCATCCCAGCTGAAATTGGTGAGCAAAGTTTAGAATAAAAACACTTACTCTGAGGGATGCTCAATTTTTTTCCCTCCCTAGTGTAATTATTGCCCCAATAATTAAGTTTTTGGTGAAATATTCTTAGCTTATACTTCATGGTACTGAGAAGTGTGGAATTTCATGGAAAAATGTTATTTTCCAGATTTGCATGGGAAAAACTGAAACATGGGAAGGTTTAGGAACTTTTCAGAAACTCTCCTAACTGGTCAGTGCTAGACTTCTTGATTCTGAAATCCTAGTTTTGCCACAAATTTATTTATTTATTTATTTTTTACCCATAGCAAATCACAGTTTTATGATATAGGACAACATTTCATCTAAATTTTACAAAAGTATAGAGGAGGTATAAATATTAATGTTAGAACTAAAAGTTTGTTTCCCTGATATGGTGTCCCATGTCACCTGTACTATTTTCTAAGTATGGTGAGACTGTTCCTATTTCATTTGACCTCATATCATGTGGAGAGTGGAGAATTTTCTGTCAGGGGATATGCCTTCTCTGGCCATACATGTCAGTCAGTCCAGAAAACTGCTGTGAAAATGTCTGATTTATTTATTTTTTTTTTATTGTGAAGCTCATTGCTAAAGGTTGGAATTAAAATCTGTACTGCCAATTTGTTTGTTTTTTTAAATCTGTGAGTCACAATATTTAAGAATCTTCAAATAGTAGCTCTTCTTACAGAATCCATTTTCACCTGTTGACTAACAGCTGCAGAATCAAGAATCTGGAACAAATTCAAGAGCTTGCACAAAAACAAGCTAGTCAAATCTATTCTTAGCAATTTATTACCAGACTGAAATACTTCTGGGGTTTTAGCTCCAGAAGAGCTTTTTAAAAACCTGAGATCACAAGGCTATCATTAATCATAGCTGAGGTCTATAGTAGTTTGAAAAAGTGACCAAGTGAGCGAGTGAAAGTCACTCAGTCCTGTCCAACTCTTTGTGACCCCATGGACTATACAGTCCATGGAATTCTTCAGGCCAGAATACTGGAGGGGGTAGCCTTTCCCTTCTCCAGGGGGTCTTCCCAACCCAGGGGTCAAACCCAGGTCTCCCACACTGCAGGTGAATTCTTACCAGCTGAGCCACAAGGGACATGGTAAATTTGGGCAATTGTCATAAGGTTAGTGCTTTGGTCAGTTAGTGCTTTGGTCAGGGGAACTTACATCTTGGATGGCTACTGGACCATCTCAAAGGCTACTACGTGCAAATGCAAATCTACAGCCATCTTTAGTTATGTTTTAGAGTTAATTTTAACCTGATTTCATCTATATAGGAGAATAAACCCCACAACTCACTAAGAATAGCCAGTAGCTTTGGCTCTTAGGAAGTTGATTGCTGCCTTAGGGGACTTACAAATAGTGGTGTAGTGGGGACACTCAGAAAGTGGAATTGATCTGCCTGTACTAAAGAGAGGATTATCAAGGGAGCTTGAGAAGGAATAGATATAAGGGAAAGAGAGAGTTTTAGCATGGTGGAGAGTATGTGAGCATGTGTGCAGGCTGAGGAGTCTATGACACAGAAAGACTGAGTGGGAAAAATAGGCACCCTCTGTAAGATGCACAAACACAGCCTTATCTAATGGAAGTGCCTCATTTCAGAGAAAGTGCATTCCCTATTTCTTCAGCCTCTGTCAGAGAGCCAAGTTCAGTATCATCATCTCTACAGATCGGACAAACCTTCCTAAGGTCAAAGAGACTGTTGGTCCGGACTTCCCTGGTGATCAGTGGTTAAGAATCTGTCTGCCAATGCAAGGGACATGGGTTCGATCCCTGGTCCGGGAAGATTCCACATGCTTTGGGGCAACTAAGCCCATGTGCCACACTATAGAGTAGTCCCCTCTCACTCGCAGCATCTAAAGAAAACCCATGTGCAGCAACAAAGACCTGCTGCTGCTGCTAAGTCACTTCAGTCGTGTCCGACTCTGTGTGACCCCATAGACAGCAGCCCACCAGGCTCCCCCGTCCCTGGGATTCTCCAGGCAAGAATACTGGAGTGGGTTGTCATTTCCTTCTCCAATGCATGAAAGTGAAAAGTAAAAGTGAAGTCACTCAGTTGTGCCCGACCCTCAGCAACCCCATGGACTGTAGCCTACCAGGCTCCTCTGTCCATAGCATAGTCAAAAAAAAAAAAAAAAAAGGAGAGAGAGACTTGGTCCTTATTGGTCCAGATCATGCCCATTACTCTATTCCTCAAGTTCTTCTTCCAACTTTCTTTTCCCATATATCTAGAATTCCTACCCTTGAAGTCTTTTTTTTTTTTTTTTTAGATTAAAGGGCTGTCTTCAGAACAAAACACAAGTATTCGGTTTGACATAAAGGGGGCAGTAGAAAATTAATAGTACTTGTTAGCGGCAATTAGTCTTTTCCATTGGCTGGCAGAAGCAGCGCTGGAATCAAGGACTGTCTTCATGTGGAGGAGCGACAAGGTTTGAGACATGAAGCAGGGTTCCGGAAGGGTCAAGGCTGAAAGCCTCAGGAACTCAGCCGCATCTGGAGCCCAGATGTGTGAAGGGGTAGGCGGAACAGCATGTGCCCCAGGCATCATGGTACACAAAGCAGGCTCTTGCATGCAACATTGGTAGCATAAGCTTGGTGCTTTAGTGAACCACAGATACACGTGCGCTTTGGCATATATACACATGACAGATAATTCACACTGGTAATTCACAGGTAATTTTTCAATCCCCTCCACTTCAGGAAAGGAGATAAAATGGGAATTTGATCTCATAAGAGGTAGGTCTGAAACTCTGCAACATATTCTTGCCCTTGGCACAGAAACAACTTGTATATAATCATTTTATGTTTTTCTGAAGTGTGATTAATAACATTACTACAAAATTTGAATGAAAGAAATTATGATAAAGCAACCACTTCTTATAGGTGCTTTGTTTTAACCTTCATCACATGAAGCATTCTAGCTAGCTTGAAAATGTCAGTTTGTAAATATAGCCAGTGTATTCAAATGTCCATTTCGTTGGGTTCAGTGTCAACATATCTTACTTGGTAGGGGGTCAACCAAGTATTGAGTGCTCTCCAACATGAATAGAAGCTTAAGACAATTATTTTGAAATATTCATGTAGATCAAGTAAATGGTTTATTTGCTTGAATTATCTGAATGCTCTCAATCTTTCTCAAATTTTGTTTTTGATGTTTAAGATTCAGATAGCACAGCATAAGGACAAAAAAAGCAAAAGAAAGGACATTAGGCCATGATGACATGGTAATAAAGAGTAATGGTTATAAAGTAGTAGTTTCTCAAGGCTAGAATCAAATCTGTTTAAAGGACAGCTTGACAAACTTTTGCAACTCAGGTTGTTAGTAGAAGAACCCCCAAGCTCCATCCTGCCTATCTTGGAATGTTCCTGTGATGGACAAACTTTAGATTATCTTATGTAGAGATAAATAAACTGTTTGCATATCATATTAGCCATTAACTTTACTTTGCTTACACAGGTGCAAATGTATGTGATAACCAGAACTGTTTTTTATTCAAACAGTTGTCCCATTGGTAGAGGGTGTAGCAACTCTATCCTGGGTTTACTCTGAAAAAAGAGCAATTTAGTTAATCATGAGCCTAGAGTTCTTAAACAGATGATTTCATTGATCACTGCTGGTTTTAATAAGCTTATAAATATAAAAACAGTGACTAATCTGTTTTCTCCAAAGATATAGTATTCTGAGAGCTAAATAAAAACGGGTTGGCATTCTTTGTTTGTGGCATGAATTCCTATATAAGCCCAGGTGTGAATTCATTATTGAAAGACAAAGTGTTAGTACAGGGAGAAATATTGCTTTCTTATTTGTTTACTTTTTTAAAAAGTTTTAATTCCTTTCCATTATAACATTGCTATTTTCACCCTGTACTTTGTATGTTTTAAAATGATTTCTATATTGCATTCATTTCTACGGGTTAATTGTCATAAAGTTATCTTTATGTTCAAATTCTAGATTTAATCATCAAAGAATAATTTTAATTAAAAATAATGGACATGCAATTTGAGAATTTGCTTCGTAAGCCTTGCGGCTTCCCAGGTAAAGAATCTGTCTGCCAATGCGGGACACACGAGTTGGATCCTGGGTAAGGAAGATCCCTTGGAGGAGGAAATGGCAACTCACTCCTGTATTCTTGCCTGGGAAATCCCATGCACAGAGGAGCCTGATGGGCTACAGTCCACGGGGTTGCAAAGAGTTGGACACGACCTAGTGACTAAACAGTAATAATCACAGACCTTAGTCACATAGACTGAATTAGCAGCTTTAAGCCATATGGCTGCAGAATTTCAGATTAGAGCCATACTACTACTATTTTTCAAACCATACTACTTTTCCCCCTCATTATTGAACATCTGAACTTAAGAACTTCATTATAAAATATGTAAAATATAATTTTAAGGAAAATACTGTCTGATACCTAACATAAAGTATGCATTAATGTATAGCATAATGTCTAATGTACACTTTTCTTCTCATGAGTCTTTCATTCTTATTTAACTTCTTTTTCAACTTTGCTTCCTGACTCCAGAGATGCTGTTTTACTTTCTCCAGATAATACGAGGCAAACTTCCACTAGGAAAGGCTATGGGTGTGTGAGAGAGGGGCAGAGAGGAGACACAGTGGGGATTAAGTGCTTCTCAAACAGCTTGTCCATGACCCTCCTTATCATTAACCCCACCTTTATCCTCTAGTCTAGAAATGCCTATGTTATCAGTTCCCTCGCCTTTTCAAGATTCTGGGTTGAGTCTTCAGTTTTCTCCATTGCTGCTTTGGATTTTAACTTTCTCAGGTTTCCTAAATCAGTTACCACTCCTTTGCTCTCTAGCTTCCAAACTTTTAAGATTATATCCTTCCCAGAAAAAAAAAATTTAAAAATAACATCTGAACCAAAAAAGTAATGTGTTTGAATATAGTCATATCTTTGATCGCATTGTTTTCTATTTTCTTGGAATTGCTCCTTGAACGAATTTGTGTTTTGGTGCAGGGGTTCCAGTTTCCATCTCAAATGGCCCGAGGGGTGGGGCAGCTGTTCTGTCTTGTGTCACTAGTTCAAAACCCCAGACTGGTCAGGGTCAGAAATAACCAGAGAAGTGTAGGAGAATCCCAGAGCAGTACAACACAGGCCCTGGTTTCCATCTGGGACAATAGGAGGGTCCTTGCTCCCAGCCCAGAGGCAGCAGCTGCAGTCGGGTAGACATGGCTTTGTGACAACGGGGTGAGACCAAGGGCCTGAGACCGTCCCCACCTCCCCAGCCTGCTGGTTCCCATGGTTTATACTTGGAGAGGACGGTTTCGTAACGTCTTCTTTGTCCCCAAGGACGAGCTTGGGAAGTAGGTAAGACATGCACGTCAGGGGGCATTGCTGTGGCACCACCATGGTGAAGGGCAAGGTGCCTGAGCTGAGCCAGGGGCCAGATGGGGTTCGTGTCTGAGAGGCAAAGAAACCATGACTCCACAGAAAGCTGAGCAGAGACTTTTGGAGGTGGTGGTAAAGCTGGGCTTGTTGCCTGGTTCCAACTATGTTGAGAAAACAGCACAAGTGGAACCATGGATTTTCAGCAGAGAATACAAGCAGGACCCCAGGAGAGCAGCAGCCTCTTTCCTCCCCAGAGGGTCCCCTGAATGTCTCCTCTTGGAGGTGCCATCTTTAGAAGGAGAAGATGGTGGTGGTGAGCTTTGAGAATAAAGAACTAGCTTTGATGGAGTCTGAATATTTATCTGAGAGACATTTAAAATGAAAGAGACTATTTCAAAGCAACAGAAACTGTTTTAATCTGAGACTGTATCACCTTTAACTAGCAAATTTAAAACTTCCCCTCCAATCAGCAGAAACTGTGGGCTCATAAGAAAGAGCAAATGAGTTATAAAAAATTAAAGAAACCAAAAAAAAAAAAAAAATTAAAGAAACCATATTTTTTTCCTGAAAATATCCGAGTTGTCACTCACGTACAACCTGAGTTGTACACGGCAAGTTAGGACTGGGTTCCCTCATTGGAATGTTGATTTTATCTGAATTCAGCAAGTGCCACTTCATTAGGTATTTTTAAAATATTTTATGTATTTATTATGTTATGTTGCATTCAGCAGTATGACTGAATATGAAACTAGAGAGATCTAGAGAATTTCTCCCTGACATGCACTGTAATTGTTGAAACAGATAACAGACACTGCAGGTTTTGTTAGAATACAAGATTGTCATTTGGTATTTACTAGAATTGCAAAATCAGCTGGTTAAGGAAAGACAATTGGACTCCCCAAATATCTTGATGTTTACATGTTTGATGGTCATAATAATATAAATGTAAACTGTGGAGAATGACAAGAAAACATTATTGCTTTAAATGCCATTAAGTTATTGCTAAGCTCCCCCCCAAACAGTTGAATGCATGTTTGTGTTACAGCAGGCAGGTACCTCCCATTCTTTCTCCTAAAAATACAGTAAGTGTCTAAAATCTTGGTTCTAGATTTGGCGTCAGCACTTTGCTATAAATCTGCCCCAAAGCCATTAATACCAGCCTGTGTGGGTGCGCGTGGGTGTGTGCGAGCTCGTTCTGCCAGGACTTAAGCTTTGGGATAAAGGGTGACTGTGTCATAGCCCTCCGGGGGCCTCATGCGGGCCCGGGCGTGAGTTTCACAGTACAGCTCCCCCTCCACGAAGAAGTAGCCCTTCTGTTTGAGGTTGAGGTTACAGTCGGCGCACACGAAGCACTCCGGATGCCGGTATTTGTCCCGCGCTTTCACAACCGCACCACTGGTGGGGAAAAAGGAGACCCTCGTGAACACACAAACACACACATAGAGCCAAAAACATGACCCAAAGGGAGACAACACTATAGATAAGGCAGGTGTTTCACATTCAGGAAAGAACAGCTATAAAACTGGGTGCAGCTGTGAAACTGATGCAGTTGCCAGGGAGAGCCAAGACAACAATAAATCTTCATGGCTTTCTCTCCGTTGTTCACGTGTCAATGTTTTTCAGATTTTTTTTTTCAAACAAATTTTCTTTTCTTTTTTTTTTTTTTTAGAGAAATGATAGGATCTTACTTCATGATCTCTCCCCATTGTTTCTTTGGAAGCAGGAGAGATGATACAGATAATCCTCTGCAAAGGAATTGGATTGTGACCAAGGTTGTTGTCTATACAACAAAAGTCCCTCTGCTTAAACTGTCTAGCTTGGTGGTCCAGCGTCCACTCTATGGAACACAGAACAGATCAAAGGGCAGAGATGGAATTTTCATGGGTGGGTACACTTGCATTTCGACAGTAAACTGTTAAAACAGTGTACTCCAACTTTGGAGCAACAGTTGTTGGATTGGCCAAAAAAAATCCTTTCGGGTTTGTCCATTGCAGTGTATGGAAAAGCCCAAACAAACTTCTTGGCCACCCCAATGCTTTAGGTAACATCACGACCTGTCCTGTGTTACGAGGTCCTCTCTGCCCCCAGCCCCCTGTCCTGCTAGTTTCTCTGTCTCCCAGCCCCCTCTGTGCTATAAGCAGGCTTATCTCCTTCCCCCACCCTCCTGGGATGCCTCCTGGGTGACTCGACTGATAGCTCCTCAGTGTGAGAGCTAGTGACAGGGGAACAGAAAAAGGGGATGGAAGACATGCTCCCACGGGCCAGGAGGTGGAGGGACTGAAATGATCTGGTTCACCTGAAGATCTGAAACTAGCAAGGATGGCTATTTACACCTAAAGCCCCTTAAAATGGAAGCTGACTTTGTGTCTAAAAAATCATATTTCAGTATTTGTGCAACTTTAAGAAATCGACTAAGGATAATGTGTTTTCATGAACAACTGGATGACCCCCATATTTGTTTTCCTGGGTTTATACAGAAAAGGAAGAATTCAAAGACTATGCATCAACAAAGGGAGGGCTTTGTGAAGTGACGTCATGATTCTCGGAAATGACTTTTAGGATATACTTCTGGGGCAGTTTCCTTTCATGAACATATACCTGAAATTATAAGTCAGGATTTCCACCTCACATTCTATGCTAATTTGGGGGTACACCTAAAGGATTTCTGGTCAGACTGCCCTAAATGTTGTGGACATTTATATTTCAGTTCGCTGAATAGAAATTTGTTTTTTGTAAAACTTCAAGTCTCTTTTAGAGGAAATAGGGAACTGACGCCAAGACTGGTGGTGAATTTGGGGTTGAAAATGAAACTTACACGATGCCACTCCCGCATTTGTCACAGAATGGCATCTTCTGCGTGCCGCCAGCACCGCCGTGGACTTTTGTAACTGGAGCTCTCACACTCCGAGTTCCAGCAGGACGGTCATCTGAAATACAAAGTGCTTCCATTTATGGCCAGGGAGCAGCTGGCTACGGTTTATACTTCGCTTCTATTTTAAGGTGTGCACTTTAACCTGAGGAATTCTTAGCCTTCACCCACAATATCATTTGGAAAGAACCAGGATTCGTTCAAGCATAATTTATTCTGAAATGGGACCTTACAAAACGAAATTAGTTAAAAAACTGTTGTTGTTGTAGGGAGCTGTTACAAAATGCCCAAAGGAACAGAGAACATTTTGCATCTTTCCTTTTTAAATTTTGGGCTCCAAAATCACTGCAGATGGTGACTGCAGCCATGAAATTAAAAAACGCTTACTCCTTGTAAGGAAAGTTATGACCAACTAGATAGCATATTCAAAAGCAGAGACATTACTTTGCCAACAAAGGTCCGTCTAGTCAAGGCTATGGTTTTTCCTGTGGTCATGTATGGATGTGAGAGTTGGACTGTGAAGAAGGCTGAGCACCGAAGAATTGATGCTTTTGAACTGTGGTGTTGGAGAAGACTCTTGAGAGTCCCTTGGACTGCAAGGAGATCCAACCAGTCCATTCTGAAGGGGATCAGCCCTGGGATTTCTTTGGAGGGAATGATGCTAAAGCTGAAACTCCAGTACTTTGGCCACCTCATGCGAAGAGCTGACTCATTGGAAAAGACTCTGATGCTGGGAGGGATTGGGGGCAGGAGGAGAAGGGGATGACAGAAGATGAGATGGCTGGATGGCATCACTGACTCGATGGACATGAGTCTGAGTGAACTCCGGGAGTTGGTGATGGACAGGGAGGCCTGGCGTGCTGCAACTCATGGGGTCGCAAAGAGTCGGACACGACTGAGTGACCGAACTGAACTGAACTGATACATAGCATAAAATGGACCATCTTCGCCATTTTAAGTGTGTAATTCAGTAGCATTAAGTATGGTCACAATTTTGTGCAACCATCACTGATACCTATTTCTAGAACATTTTCATCATCTAAAACAGAAACTCTGTAACCAGGAAACATTAACTCTGTATTTCACTCTCCTTCCAGACCCTGGTGACCTCTATTATACTTTCTGTTGCTATGACTGGACTATTCTAAGGTCCTCATATAAATGGAATCATGCAATATCTGTCTCTATGTCCCTGGTTTATTTCATTTAGCAGAATGTTTTCAAGGTTCATCCATGTTGCAGCATATATCAGAATTTTCATTCCCTTTTAAGGCTGAATAATAGTGTACTTTATGGATATATACCACATGATGTTTTTCCATTCATGTGTAAATAGACATTTGGGTTGTTCCCAACTTTTGGCTGTTGTGAATAATGCTTCTGTGGATGCTGGTGCATAAGTATTGGTTTGAGTCCCTGCTTTCAGTTCTTCTGAGTATACATCTAGGAATGGAATTGCAGGATCCCATGGTAATTCTCCTGTTTCACTTTTTGAGGAACCACCATACTGTTTTTCCCAGCGGCTGCACCATTTCACATTCCCCATCAGCAGTGCACAAGGGTCCCTATTTCTCCACATCCTCACCAACACTTAGTTTCCATTTGTTTGATAATGGCTATACTAATGGGGCATTTTGCATTTCTGTGCAACTTCTGAAGGACAGTATATATCTTTTGGACATGGAAAACCATTGGTAAGAGCATAAACTCTGAAGACCCCAGGAGTGGGCTGGAGACCCAACTCTGTTTCTTACTGGCTGTGTGGCTTTGTGCAAACCCACCCTCTCTATGCCTCATTTTCTCTTTTGTTAAATAGGGGAAATAACAGCTCCTACCTCACTGAGTTATTGTGGGGATTAAATGATCACATGTGAAAAGCAGCTCAGCACAGGATTTGGGACTGTGCTGTTCATTCCAGTGTTGTCTAAAAATTTGATGATTATGATAGCCTGGATATGGGGGAGGCTGAGAAATCTTGCAGTATTTTATGATCAATAAGCTGAACTAGCCCTTGACTACTGAGATAAGATTTATCTTTGATGCTCTTTTACCATCAAGTTGGTGGCTCCTTAAATATGCTCTGGATGTTCTCCTCCTAAACCAGGCAACACCAAATCCTTTTACAGCAAAGAGTCATTTGATGACTGATGAAAATCAATTTTTAGACTCTCATTCCCATTATGCTTGCTGCCCTCCCCTCCCCTGACCCTTGCAATAACCTCTGTCAACAACGTCTCAGCAGACATTCACGGACTGCTCACCAGCGCCATCGTTCACTAGTTCCTGGAGCACCCTGAAGGAGCCCGACTGGCGAGGCTGGGTAGGTTCATTGCGATTGTCGTGGAGCATCCGGTACACATCCGACTCGGGGGGCACGGAGGCCGTAGGTTCACTGAAACAACATGCCGCGGGAAGCCGCGTCAGGAGCGTGCGTATGCGCAGGAAGACACAAGATATCAATAAGCAGTGACTGCTGTATTTACAGCATCTCCCCAACAGAGATTCCGTATTCTCAAGTTAATCTCTATTACAGTTAAGTATAATGTGAATTCACACGGGTTGCCTTAAAAAATATCATTGATTAACCTGGGGTCACTTCAGCACTTCTCCATGTGCAAGAATCCTTTTGGAGGGCAACTGAAACGTTGTTAGGAAATAGTAATTTAAAAAACAATGCGTGCGTCTGATGGATATATAATTATAATATGAACAAAATTAACCTTTTAGAAATAAAAGACCACATACATGTGATAGAAAGTGCATGAGTGAGCCCAGTTTATCTCAGTCATAAAGATGTTAATAAAATTCAGATTCATTTTTGATATTAAACCAAAAGTGTATGGTTTAGTTTTGTTAACTCTTGAATCAAGGTAACATTTTGCCTGTAAATCGAAGAATTCAACTTCCCAGTGTTTGAAAGCGCATAATATAGTGTCTTTCACACAGAAGTCAGTTGTATAGGCTACTAAATAGCTACATTATAATTCATTTACAAAAATGATAGATGATTTATTTTAATAAACTTTCTACAAATATATTCATGTTGAACAATAAAAAAATGCCACAATAAAAATACATGTCAGGCACTGTAATATTTTACTATTTTGTCATTTAATTGCATTATCTAGAAAAGGTAGTTGCTATTTGCACAAATTTTTATTACCTATATCATATTTGGAAATAATCATCTTACCTATCTGAAGCTCCTTGCAAATGGCTTTGAAATACATTATGCTATTATTATCTTATCCCAAGGACTATCTTTGGGATATTGTTACATAACACTTGTAAGCATTATAATACTTTATAATGGTTCTATAATATTGAAAGAAGTAATAAGGTTTTATCTTCTAATAAATCTTTTTAATTGAAAAGTACTTTGAACAAATATGCATAATAAAGAAAAAATTAGTCAAAATAGAGACCAATGGAAATTAGATATCTATATTAGTAGCCTGAGATATTCACTTACAAACCCTTACTCATGGCAAAAACAGTAAATGGAAAAATAATTAACTCTTCCACAAGATGCCATTAGAAGAGACAAAAGATATCATTTCTTTTAAAACTTCTCTGAACCTCCCATCCCTTCCCCAGTTTTTGATACCCAAAGAAGAAACACAGTATCCCAGATTATAAATCACTTTTGAGAAGTACTGTACCAGACATTTGCAAAGTACATTGTAGTTTTTCAAAAGACATGTACATTTCGTCCTGCCATGATTTCATTTTATTGCTGTCACATAAAACTCTGCTTGCTTAATTTCTCAAATCACCATTATCACAAGGCCTAAAGCTTTCTTTCGATTAAGACAATGCTACAAGATAACAGTAAAGTCGACATTGCCCATGTGTTTAGTTAATATGCCCACGGTTCAGAAAGGCTCTTATTACCTCATCAAGGGTGTTTCCCCTAGAGCTGTTGAAACCTGACCCTGAAGTGTTTCCATAATATTGTCATCTGAGTACAATTGCATGGGTGTATTAAACTGAGCGTGTACAATCTTCACACCAGGAAGTTCCATTTCCAAGGGAATGTTAGGGGCCATCTTAGCAGCAACTTTCAAGTCACCTGGGCAAATAGTACTAAGAGTACTGACAGAAGAAGGGGTGCTACGCCCACTGCCGCCATCAACACCGGACGGAGTGCTGCATCCACTGTGTTAATGACCACGTCACACACAAGACGACACGGGAACCAGAAAATCCAGACAGGGGAACACAGAGAACAAGTACAGAGAGGTTAAAAGTAAGAGGTGAATTAAATCAAATGGAAAAGAAATGTTTATTTCTGGCTAGAATTTGTTTTAGAAAGGGAACACTTAAAAATTCACGATTGAAAAAAGTTTCACAGAATTAAGATACCGGTGATACTGCATTTCTTGGCTCTGCTGTACTATAAAATATGCTCTGCTAGGTGAAACCTTCATGGGAAAAGAGTTGTGTATAAAGGAAGTGGCACAGGGGAATTGCATTAGCTGGAATCCTTTTACATTTCTGAGCTGCAGTATTTAAAATATTAATGAATGATCCTACACAAATAATAATATGAATATGCAGTGTGAAGATCCAATCAAATATTTAGGCTAAACATTGCAAAATAAGTATTTTCAGAAATATAGTTGGGCTTAATTCAAAGTAATTGGCAACTTGAAGTTATCTGGTAAAGATTCCGTTTTACGACATTTTATAAATATTTGTTACTATTTTAACTTTTTCTATTTAGTTCTCTAATTTTGTGAAGACTACACTTTAAGAAATTGGTGACTTAATATAGGTCCTAGAAATAGCCAATAAATGCTTGTCACCTTGAAATTAATAATTAGAGAGCAAATAAAGTGATCTCAGACTCTTTGGATGCAACTTAGGGCTAAGATATGTATATATATTTCTTTAATACATAGCTATTTCTTGCAAAATTTTGAAAGCACATATATATTTTCATGCATATTTTTCATTTCCTTTTAAAGTCAAGTCAAAGGAACTTACTAAAACATCAGAAAGGCCAGTCATGCAATTTTAAGAACAACTACAGAAACTTCATATACTTATGAATAGAATTCTCTACAGATATGAGGTTAGTTATAACTGACATGCTGATGACTAAAAGTCATTTTTATACATGCATTTTAAATGCAGCATGACAAATGCATTTTTTTGAGAAATGGAATATATTGTTTTTTTTTTTTTTTAAAGCATAGTCATTTAAGACAAAGCCAAAGGAAACATTAGTATTGATGTCAGCTTCTATCATGTCTGCAAGTTAGTGTTGCTGTAAACTCAAGGCAGAGAACAGTTTATATGGCGTGTTTATCTCAGTCAGTGTTCCCTTAGGGCTCAAGTATGGCCCCTGCCTGCATTTACTCTTCAGGGCTATTAATGTCAACCTCAGGCCCTTTTAGAGAGCAAAAACTCCAAACCCAATATATTGAAGATTGATTTTGTTGGCTTCATCAGTGTTGCAGCCTGGTTAGTCTGGGCAACCCTTGTCACTAAATAAGTTACAAAAAATTTTTTTGTGTTGTGTTATCCAATTTGACCTGCACAGACTAAATGAAGCAGGTTAATATGAACGTGATCCTTCACTTCCTGGCTGTTGAGAACCTGTTTGAAACTCAGTCAATAAATTGGTTGATCACACACACAAATATCAAGTGGTTTATTCACCATTTTCATAGGCTTAACACTATACTGGTTGCTGAAATTGACTTCAGTTGATAAAAGAGTAGAAATGAAATTTCAGTTAGAGTGCAATTCAGTCAGGATCATATTGATTTGACCTCAGTATAATGAAGTTTATTAAATTGTAATTTACGGGTTTGAGACACTGAATTTCAGTATTGGGAGACTGGAGCTTAAAATAGTGAACCTTTTCCACAAGCATTTTATAACTACTCTGACCTTACTGTGTCCCAGGCATGGTGTTAGATAGTGGAGATGTAAACTATGGTTAACTCGGAACTTACAGATAGAACTTATTTTATAGTTGTAATTAATATTATTTTTCCCCTCTTATTAGTGTTCTTATATACATGCATGTCTGTGTATATAATTTTGTTTAAGCAGAGATTGTGTCTTCTATTTCCTAGTTTCTTAATCATTCTATTTAAGGGCTCATGTCTATCTATTCACATAGAAAATAAAACCTAAGCAAATGACAATTATCTTTTTTATACATTTCTGGAACGATTTTAAACGAGCTCTTGAACTGATGCTTAAAAAATAGTGTTCATGGACTCCAGTTACTGTGGAGATGATCATGGGTCAGCATGACCTATGCCTGTGACTTGGAAAGGTAGATACTGCTGAAATTTCATGACATTGAGCTATTGACTTGGCAACCTGTAAGGCTGATGATACACTCAATTACTATCATACAACTGGATAGATCATTAGACACAGAACTCATTTCCCTGCTGTGTATATGGACTTTTGGGGACATGCTTCTGGATGCAGCTTGTCCAAAAACCACTAACTGGATTGTATTTTATCACTTGGATCTATAAAATGCCTTGCTGAACTTTTAATGTTAGTTTTGGCTTTAAACATTTACATATTTTCATATTAAAATACTTTTCTTTTAATATGGGTCAGTTACGATGAAACCATGAAAAGAACCCTAAAGGCAATGGCACCCAACTCCAGTACTCTTGCCTGGAAAATTCCATGGATGGAGGAGCCTGGTAGGCTGCAGTCCATGGGGTCTCTAAGAGTTGGACACGACTGAGTGACTTCACTCTCACTTTTCACTTTCCTGCACTGGAGAAGGAAATGGCAACCCACTCCAGTGTTCTTGCCTGGAGAATCCCAGGGATGGGGGAGCCTTGTGGGCTGCTGTCTATGGGGTCACACAGAGTCGGACACGACTGAAGTGACTTAGCAGCAGCAGCAACTAGTATTAAGACCCAGGGAGATGACTATATTGGTATCTCCAACTTACATCTGATTCAAAAGTTGTTTATTAATGGTGTAGTTATTGCTTGATAAGTAGCCACTCAAAATTCCACCTTGATGAAGAATTATTTGGCAAGAACAAGAAATTCGGAAGCTAGAGCAAATAGTGAGGGGCCACAGGAAGACAGGGAGGATAATAGAAGCAATTTTAGAATTTTTTAAGGTTTGTTTACTGGTACCTGTTTTTTAAGCAAATCCTTTCATATCTGGTTTTCCTCTCCCCTCTTCCAAACTTAGCTAGATTGAAAGGCACCTTACAATAAAAAAATTATGAGTAGCTTGTCATTGTCACCATGTTTGAATTAAATGAAAATATTAAAGAAGGGCATTATGTACCTGAATCTCTGACTTACCCTGAATTTTGCTATTAAATGTAATTGGTCTTTAGCAGAAGCAAGATCTGTGTTACTCTAATGTATCATTTTACTCAAGCCTCATGGAGTTCTATAGCTCATGTTAGTGAGCTTACATTTATGTTAACCTCAAAAGAACGCAAGTATATCTGTTTTACTATGCTTCTTTAGGAAGATGTATGTATATATATTTATTCAATAGTAAAAGAGCATTTTAACTTCTAACCCAGTTTTTTTTTTTTTTTATGCTATTGAGAGTGGGGTTGGAAAACTGTTGAATGTGGGGAAATAGAGAAGGATGTAGAGGAGAATGAAATATGAAGGAGGAAAAAACTAAAAGAAGCCAAAAAGGATTGTTCAAAGTTGCCAGTATGCAGGAGGAATAACAGCTCCTGATTCTTCTTGCTAATCAGGAAGTCTAATTAGGCACTCTCGAGATTTTGTTCCTTTATCTAATGAACATTTGCTGAGCATTTACTGTCCTAGCCTCATTTCTTGGTAGTGGAGATACAATATGTTTATATTCTAGTGGGGTCAGATGTCTTTAGTAGTCATTGCCTTATTATTAATAGCATCTTTCTCCAGCTCTTTTACTTCATTTCCTCTTTCTGAGTCTGATATCACAAAATTGGCTTACTTTGAGGTCATTTTCTGGCCCTGAGTCTAGCTCATGGAAAGGTCTGCACATGGAAATCATATATCAAGTGATGACTGACCATCTATGGCAAGCAGCATAAACTCAGATGTCTCCAGGGGCCACGAGGGTCACACATATATGAAAATGGGCCAGGTGTCATACGCTTGGGAGTTAAGGGTATTTTGCCAAGATGGAGAGTAGATGTTCCATCTTAAGGCACTGACCTAAATTCTGTATTTTTAAACAACGGGAGGGTTAAATAAAACATTGTGAATTGACTCCACCTACAGACAAGCAATTGGGACACCTGATGTAGATCATTGTTCACTGATCTGTTAGGGTTGATCCAGCCTAACCCCCACTTCCTTCCTCTGGGCTGGTTGATGGAGCTGAGGTCAGAGGACTTCAGGTTTCCTGAAGTCACTGTTTCCTGATGTGGCAATACAGGAGGCTCATTTCTTTCCTCGTAAGTTGGAATTTAGTCTCTAGAGAAGATTTGTAAAGGATCGTCTGACGATGATCTGTCTCTCTGACAGACAAGAAGAGATCTTGCTCATTATTATTCCAGTCTATGCACAGTTATCCATGAGGGGTTACCCAGTAAATTTCCCTCCCTACCAACTCTCTCTTTATACTTATTTTCCCCAAGTGGAAACATTCCAAGTGGCCCCTCTTCCTTTGCAAGTATCCATGTGTATGTGTGTGTGTATGTATGTGTGTTAGTCTCTCAGTGTGTCCAACTCTGCGGAACCACGGACTGTGGCCTGCCAGGCTCCTCTGTCCATGGAATTCTCCAGGCAAGAATATTGGAGTGGGTGGCCATTCCCTTCTCCAGGGGTCTTCCCAACCCAGGGGATTGATCCCAGATCTCCTGCATTGCAGGCAGGTTCTTTACTATCTGAGCCACCAGGGAAGCCACACAAGTATCCATGTGTGAAAGTCGCTCAGTTGTGTCCGACTCTCTGTGACCCCATAGACTGAAGCCCACCAGGCTCCTCTGTTCATGGAATTCTCCAGGCCAGAATACTGGAGTGGGTAGCCATTTCCTCCTCCAGGGGATCTTCCCAACTCAGGAGTTGAATCCAGGTCTCCTGCATTGCAGGCGGATTCATTACCATCTGAGCCATCAGGGAAGACCAAGAATAGTGTGGGGTGGGTAGCTTATCCCTTCTCCAGGGGATTTCCCGACCCTGGGACTGAACCCAGGTCTCCTGCATTGCAAGCAGGTTCTTTACCAGCTGAGCCACCAGGGAAGCCACACAAGTATCCATAAGAATGCAAATTTATTTTTATGTAAGAGCTAGAATGAGTGGGATTACCCAGCAGGCTCTGATGACACAGTGAGAACTAGGTGCTGAGATGGGATGAATGGACTCCGTCAAACACAGAAAGCTGCACCAGCCTTTCCACCTTTGCCTCACCTGCTTCCTTACTCGAGACTGGGGGCTGGTTTTCATGTTTGTTCCTGCTGACTGGGCCATCCTGCCCTGGGACAGGGTATGTCTGCTAACTTCAAAGGTCACTGTGTTCTGGATGGGATTCTCAGAGCAGCCGGGGTATCAGTTATAAATACACACAGCGATTGCATAATATTTCACAGCTCTATAATCTTGTCAATATTTACTCTCAGAAATGGAGGTGAGTTGGCTGCTAGTCTCTGCTAGGTGAATTTGTTTCTTTTGCTTTTGCAGTAAGCTTCAAAAAAGAGAAAAGTCACTCCAAACACCTAAGAGTTATGTATCTTGGTGATTAGTAGGATTTATTAAGGAGGCATGCACTCCACACTTCACCATCTTAAAGCTTATGACCTGCTTCGGCCTGGGATTATGAAAGGTTTGGGCCGAACGTTGTGCTTGTGTTCAAAGTAGTTCACATCCTGTAAAAACAAAGCGTTAGAGAGCCCCTCAGTGGAGGATTAATAGATATATATATTTTAGATAAAATTAAATGCACAATTGTTCAGAAAGGATTATTTATCACCAGATATTGACATGAGTAAGAAGGGTGATGATGGAGCCACAGCGATTTCTTCCTCTCAACCATCTATTCACTAAACGTTCAGGAACTGGCAGACTGGACCCTAGAACCATGTTCTAGATGCTTGTCTTTAAAAGAAAAATCTGATCCGTGCCTTCAGGAAAGTAAAAATCAAACAGCAAGAGCTGGACTTTCGAAAGGAAAAGCAGCCTTACTGTCACCATTGAGAGCATGGCAGCCAGAAACCAAGTGGAATACTTACTTTTGAGGTGAACTAGGGATGAGCCCCCGCAGCTGCCCGTGAAGTGCATCTTGTATATTGCTGGTTGAATAGAGCCCAATGGGTGAGTTATAGGAAGCGCTCACTACCTGTCTTTTGTCATCAATGTTTGCTGCTGCAACAAAAGGCTGGGCCCTTCTGTTGTGTGCGGCACCAATGGGTTTGAACTCCTGTACAATGGCAGACAAAATACACAAAAGCCACAGAATGCACAACAAAGCCGTTAGCGCGCAAACCAACAGCATCGCTCTTGTTAATCAAGGCTTCTTTATCCACTACGAGATTAATGGCAGGGTTAAAGGAGGACTACATTTGCCATGAACTTCATATGTGTTGTGAACATCACCATATGTTAAGGTGCAAAGGAACTGATATTATTTGAAGTATAAAATAATGCAAATATTGTACCTGTCTGCTCGCTTCTGACTTCATCTAAGAAAGTCTCATAGGATTCATTTCAATCCAGAAATTTTGTGTCAAAAATAAGATTTTTGGCTTAGAAAAATGATTCTATGTAACACTGTCTTAAGTAGAACTTAGATAAAATTTCTCTTAACATTTCCCCCATTTTAGGAAATGGGAGACTAAATCAATCAGAAGGGAGTGAACATTTATGAATAACTGTCCTGCATCATTGTAACTAATCAAGTCTTTTTTTCCTGTTTTTTCTTAATTCCTACAACAAACAACATTCTTAATTTGCATTGAGATATAACCTTAAATGTTGAAAAAATAATAGAAACTAAAGGACTTCCATTATGAAAGAGGAAAAACATTTACAGAAAACCCTCCCTTTTTATTGTGCTGATTCCATGTTGTGGGTTCAAGTTTACTCTAGTTGCAGAAAGACTTCAGTCAGCAATTCAGAGACAGTGAATGTAGGTGATTTACGGAAGCATTTTCACTTTATTGCTCAGGGAAAAAGAACAAACTTCAATCCAAAACTCTGAGTTTGAAACATGCCTGAATGATCTGAAACTCTGTTATTATCTTTCAATGTAGGAATCAAATTTTCCAATTTTTATACAGATGGATAATTTTGTCAAGTCACTAAACTTTTTCTTCTTCTAAGCAACAGAAGAAAACCAAAAACCAATGCTAAAAGACACACAACTGATTCTCTTTCAAACTTTCTCATTTGGCAGAATTAGTTAAGATCCGTCTTTACATTATGGCACCCCACTCCAGTACTCTTGCCTGGAAAATCCCATGGACGGAGGAGGCTGGTAGGCTGCAGTCCATGGGGTCGCTAAGAGTCAGACACGACTAGGCGACTTCACTTTCACTTTTCACTTTCATGCATTGGAGAAGGAAATGGCAACCCACTCCAGTGTTCTTGCCTGGAGAATTCCAGGGACGGGGGAGCCTGGTGGGCTGCCATCTATGGGGTCACACAGAGTCGGACACGACTGAAGTGACTTAGCATAGCATAGCATTACATTATTTTCACTCACACATTCACATTAACCTCCTTTACTTTTGTGACGTCACCGACAGTGTTTCACAGAGATCTCAAATAGTACAAACATTTATGATTACTTGAAATGTTAATGGAGACTATTTTGATTTAAAAACTAAAAACATCGAGTAATATTCTTATTTGTGTCATTTTCCCCTTGTGATTATAGACGAGTAAGGTGTGGGAGTGTGCTTTTTAGAAAAAAGCTTGTGTTCCTTTCTTAGGGGTGGAGCCACAGTTTTGCGTGGATTTCGGGGAAGGCCGACAACTTACATCAGGGACCCAACCAGAACAATGCTTCTTCTTGGTTCTCCTGAGCAGGCAGTCATCACATACACTTCCTGTTCCCCCACTTGGGCCTGTTGGAAAAAGCCCACTTACAAAGTAGCTGCTGCTGCTGCTGCATCGCTTCAGTCGTGTCCGATCGGTGCGACCCCAGAGACGGCATCCCACCAGGCTCCGCCGTCCCTGGGATTCTCCAGGCAAGAACACTGGAGTGGGTTGCCATTTCCTTCTCCAATGCATGAAAGTGAAAAGTGAAAGTGAAGTCGCTCAGTTGTGCCCGACTCTTAGCGACCCCATGGACTGCAGCCTCCCAGGCTCCTCCATCCATGGGATTTTCCAGGCAAGAGTACTGGAGTGGGGTGCCATTGATGACAAGACAAATGGGGTGCAGCTTCAAACACTAGCCCTAACAGAGTCTTTGACTCCAACTGCCCCAAGTCTCATGATACCTGAAAATCTGTAGTGTGGTGAATAAGAGCTTTTCTCTCAACTACTTTGGACAGCATAGTTTAACAGCCTCCTGAACTTGAAGGTCTGTGATTCTATAGTATGATTGACTTGACTCATATCTTATTGATTCAATCTCTAATCTCCAGAATAATGGGTCACTGCCTAGGAGTTGGTTGAGTGACAATGTAGTTGCTGATATTAGAGAGAAGCATGATTGAAACAATCAAATATGGCTTTAGAAGAGTGCTGAATCCCAGAACATGTGAAAACGTGTGCAAAGATTGATATAGTGGTACCATCTGATTGCTTTGACTGATTTAATAATGAATTTGGATTGGCTGTGTTTTATGATTAACCATTATGATTAATCATTATTATGGCATGAAAAAAAGTAAATGGGAAAGAAATAATTGTAAATAATGACAATAGACATGATTCAAGCCTTTGTTACTTTGGATATGAAAAAAGACAGAAGGCTATTTGCCTAATTTAGTTTTGGTGTATTATAAATCTCTCAGGTTAATTAAAAGAGCATATAAAGAAGTACTGAAGGACTCAAGCTTTGTGGAATTCAGCTTTTTTTTTTTTTAAGTGAGAATGATATGCCTGAGAGATCTTGGTATGTAATATTGATTTTATAAAAAATTAGGTAACATAATGTGGTGGCTTTATGAGGAAAAAAAAATCTCTGCCCTTATTTCTTAGTCTTAAAACGATAAATAAACATGGATGGCAACTGACCTATAAATGAGGCATCTTCTCTGAAAATATTTGTGCAATAATAGCCCCTAGTAGTACTTCAAAAAGCAGCACATAAGTTAATTAGCTCCAAGCTTTTCGTTGCTATTTTCGGTTTTGGTTATATATTGCAAATGTCACAAAAGTGTAATTTGTTAAAATGAAACAATAAAACCCTCTCTCTTTTTTACTCAGATCCTAAAAGGAAATGTTTCTAATACAGGCTTCAAACATTTGTATTCAGGCTTTGCAAAGCATTAGTTTATGGGCTGCTGGAGTTATTCCAAAAAAGCACAATGAAGTGTATGCACTAAAGGTAAACAAAAAATTTAAATATGGCACAGAGAGGCAACATTCTATCCAAGTCTTACATCACTATCGATGGTCAAACAGAATCAAAAGATAAGACCAATTAGAAGCTTGCTATTCTACTTTAATTCCTTTTTATATTTTCCTGGAAAATCATTAGTAATGGAAAAATACTGTAAAAATTTTATCTAGCAGTTAATATAGTCCAGCTCTTGTGTTTCTTCTACCCAGACAAAAGCATCTAAATGATTCTTATCTCTTAGGAATTCAATAAGTAATTATTGCGATTAATTAGATTCTTCAATATTTTAAATGGTAGGATATCATATTAAAGAATAATATTTTGAATTAATGAAATGCTAGAGCTGCCGGAGTGAAAGCTAAGTAACTTGACAGGGATCTGCTGACACTGGGAGAATGCAGCTCTTGACAGCAATCTCCCCAGGCCTTGAAATTACCTCAGAGATGTTGTCATTCAAAAAGAGTTCACCTTTCAGTCTCTTACTTGAATAAATATTTGGTCTGAGAACTGAGGCAATAACCAGCTTTGACACAACATGCCTGATACATGTGTGACAGTATGCAGAGCTGCTTATAAGAAAAAACGGTGGCAAAATTAGGAAACAAACTATAGCAAGTGCTCAGATCAAGGTACACTTAGTAAATAATTGTATTTTATCATGGTTGAAATTTATCAACAATCCCTGTCCCATCCTCATGCTCACCCTTTAAATGAAAAACAAAACTACTCATATTTTCACTTCAGTGATCCGTTTCAAGTGTTCTCCCATAAGTCAGTGGGGAGGAGTTTGGGGAAACGAGGATTTTATGAAACCTTGTTTTGGGCAGGCTGCCATCCAGTTATCAAAACACTGCAGAATAAAGTTATTTCATGAAAATATGACAACTTCAAGCCTACTTCTGTACCCTACTTGGCTGTGCAGATAGTATGTTTTTATTGTCAAGCCTTTTATGGAAAGGATGCAGATGCAGTCTTTTCTCACTTAGAAAACAGCATTTTTATTTCTGAAAAGCATCTTTCCTGTCTTGTGATAACTACATTATAATTTTGAATAGTTCAGCTAATATTAAACAAAGATGACAGTAATGCCTTATTGGAGAATGTAACCTTTGAAGAAGGACAAAGAACTCTAACACATACCTTTTATCCTTTTCTATATAGAAAAATGCACCCATCTGCTCATAGGCATGTTCAGGATTGTCTAGAAGGAGTTTATCCAATGGCCAGGGCTTGATCTAAACAACCTCTAAAGTTTATTTTAAGCCTAAGATTGGAGTCTAAATTCATAAAATAAAAATTTAGCTAATTTAGCTATTTAATAATAGCATGGAAAAATGAAAAAAACCTAGATGTTAAAATTTAGTATCATTTATTACTATAACTGTATAAGAAAAAGTCTCCAAAGCTTAAACCTATTCCTAGGGGGAAAAGCTGAAAAAAAATAATTTAACATTTTATTATTTGTGGCTGTACTTGCATGGTAGGGTGTCATGGTTTCCACCACCACCCCACCAGTGAATATATATTGCCTTTAAAATGAAAAATAGTGTTTTACTTCAATAGCAAAGGTCACATAACTTACAACAGAAGTTTGACTTGGGTTGAGAAACAAGAACTCAACTAGTATATCACTCAAACGCAACATTTTACCATTCATATACAATGCCATTTTAAAGACTTACTGGCATTTGTTTTTCAGACTGACACACCTTTATTGCTCAGAAGGGGTTGCTTTATTTGTAGAGTTCTCATTTGGGGAAAGAAAATATATCTGTTTGCAAGATATTTCTTTGCATAACTTTGTGTTAATTTTTTTAGAAAAAGAATACAACATAAGCACAGTTTGGCCGGTTCTTCAGTCTCAGTCTACAAGTTAATTCACTCTTTGATACTTATCCCTACATTTTGTTCCAGTTTGTGCCATGGAATTTTCAGATAGCAGAGGTTATGCTGAAATTTAGCTATATTTTGTAGGAAAGGTCTTTCCTGAAGTGCCAAGTTATGTGAGCTGGTCATGCAGAAATCTGGCTGAGGGTCATAAGGAGTAGGAATATTTTGGTCCTTTAGGGGAAGAACAGAAATGGTCCTTATCTCTGAGCTCTTCAAACAGCAGCCTCTTAGAGAGAGGGTGCAAGTAAGAAGTTAGTCATGACTCAGTCTAATGGAATGTTCAAAGGCTCCATCTGACTGACTTCTGTAGCCCTTAACTCAGTCTTCACCTCTTTTTTTTTTCTTTTTAATAAAAACTATCCCATTCTTTATCTTTTCCCCATGTGTAGTATCATAAATATTTATATTGTCTGATCCCAAAATGCAGGACACATGTGCTAACAAATGATTGACAAGAGGCCAGGGTATTTAACATTTGGATTATCTTTTAAAATTAAGTCTTGGAATAACCATAGTCATAAATTAAAACTCATGGATCTGCAATAAAGAATAAAGGTCAGATAAGCTCCAAGTCTGGTCTGGGGAGATGATAGAAAAACGCAGACTCACATCAAGCTCTCAGCTTACCATGTACTTAATAAAATCCATACTTGCCGAATCATCCATGTGCCTGCGTGGGTGCTCCAACACGATCAGGGATCACTAGGGATTTGGTACTTTGGTCAAACATGTGTAGTTGGTCCCTTATTTTAGTATCAATGAAATCGGGTTTAAAAAATTAGGAGAAATTTTGAATAGAAATGTGCAGAAGGGTGCCGTACAATTTTCGATGTGTCCTCTACATGGATCAAGGAAATTCAGAATTCTATCCAGTTTGCCCTAGTGATAATAGGAGATGGGGGTGTAGATATATGCATGTATGTGAACCTTAAATTTCCTTCTTTGTTTGTTTATGTTTGTTTTTTAAAGCACCACATGTTCTCTGTTTTCCTGTGTTGCCTCTAAGAGATGAGCTGATGAGGGTTGGAGGAAGCAGGTGGGTTTGGGCATTACTGCCAAGGGCTGTCCACAAGTGACCGCTCTGCCTAGAGGACTTCGCTCTCACTCCTTCTTCCAACCTTTTCTTCTATCAAAGAAGATGTTGACGACAGGTGTTATTCACCCACCCACCTCTGACGCCAGGCTAAGCCGCCTTCAGCCTCTGTCACATAGGCAGCCTCCTATCTCACTGTCAGGAAAGGCCAGGAGCCCTTCTGATCGCAGCCTGGCAGGAGGGGGTGGGCCAGTAATAATGAGAGCGCCACTGAATTGAATCTCTCTAAGAGGAATTCAATATGCCAAGTTATTTTTATATCTTATTCTATTTCAATCTTTAGAAGCCCTATGAGACACATGTAATATGTACTCTCCATGTATTTCACCAAGAATGAAATGAATGGGGGCTTAGGCCCTCAAGTGGAAAATGTGAGGGACAAATTCAGGAGTTGATGATCCTGAAAATGGAAACCTTGCTGAAGCATAAATTATATTTTCAGTTCATTTTCATTAGATATAATCAGTTTAGTAGTGATACTTTTTTAAAAGGGACTATTCAAACTATGTCTGTCTGTCTCTCTAAATGTGGGGAGCATCTAACCAAGCAGAGGTTCCTTTTCTTGATTATACTGTCCACACAACACAATAGGGGGTCAGTTTAATTTTAGGTTTTTTTTTTTTTTTTGGAGATTTTGAAAGTAGACAGTCAGATAAGCATCAGATTATTAGATTAATTTAGCTTGTTAGAGTTGCCTGAAGGGAAAATCCTTTATCTTTTGTAATTCAGCTGCATAAGCAGAATATTATTGTGATTACATAATGCAAAACTCTCTTCCTAGAGTAAACTTAATTATAGAATGCCTGAACTGATAATTAAAGAAGGATGTAACCTAAGAGCTGGGTGAAGACCTTGAGGAATTGAAGGTCACAACAACTAATAGATTAGAGACACCTGTTTCAAATGGTCGACCCTTTTTTTGTTTTGCTTTGTTTTAACATGTTAAATTTCTTGGGTTACCTCATGGTCATTTGGCAGACGTCCATCATGAAAAATGAAAAAATAAGCAGACTGTACATAGATAAAGCCTCTTTTCCCCTAATGAGAACATATTTGTCTTTTAACAAGATATTTACCTAAGAATACTTCTCTTCATAATGTGAACATCATTTAACTCCAAAATTCATACCTGTGGTTCTGATTCTAAGTTGATTTTGAAAGGATGAGCCTTTCCATCTTCAGTTACCTGTGGAGACCACAAGCGAGCTTCCGCCCTGTAAATAAAAATAAAATTCGTAAAGCCAAATTCTAATGGGACTTCTAGTTTTAATACACTTTAATTTCCTGCGTTTGTGAATCCTGAAAACCCAACCATGCTGGCTCCCTGATGTTGAACTTTCAGCCTCCATAACTGTGAGAAATAAATGTTTGTTGCTTAAGCCAGCCAGTCTATGGTATTCGACTGTAGCAACTTGAACTAAGGCAAGGACACCGTAGAGTTTCTGGAGAAAGCGGGTCTGCCGTGCATGCGGGAAGCATAAGGGAGAGGGAGATCCTGGCGACCTGCCCTGCAGATGACCACAGGGCAACCCCCCTGGATCTCCTCAACTTCCCTCCTGTCCTATGTAGGGCACCACAGGAGGCAGTGAATGATGTGCCAGGTGGATTTGCTGCTGGCATCAAGGAAATGGGCTCCGTCCAGCTCTTCTCATGTATCTACTTGGGGGCGTGTGGCCCCTACGGAACTATGTGCTTGGCAGGAACACAGGTGATGCAGATTCAGGGACAGGGTCAGTTTCACCCCATGAAATGGCAGACTGGCCGATGGATTGTGCCCTCTGGACCACAGCAGGGAAAACTGCGGATACAACAGCAGCAGGATAAACACACTTGCTAATCACGGCAACAAATCATTCTTTTCAGAATTCAGTCCCAGATCTCGGGTCTGATGGCAAAAGATCAGGTTCGATTCCTAATATTGTTTTTGATCAGAAATGTCTCCTTGTCTAAAAACCCTCGTGTGCCCATGTCCTCTCGTACCTTGTGAGATTCTTCCGGGCTGAATTTAGTACAAAACAGAAAACAGCATACAGGACATTAGCAACCAGATTTTAATAGGATCACACTTCGGCAAGCAGAAGATTCTTTTGGGATATTCCATTCCATTCTCTACCATGTTTAGAACAGCAGCGTAGCTAGACATGCTATTCAGTGTTTATGTGGCCAGTAATATTTTCTCGGTCGACCAACTGGGTTAGTGAAGGAAAAAAAATTCTTTTAGCCTTTTTCATTATTCTGACATTCCAGAGAATTCTTTTTAGAAATCCTTTGTTAACAGCCACCAGACTGACTTCAGTGAAGGACAGACAAAGTGGCCAACATATAAAAAAGCCAGTTAAAATTCTGGGTCCTGCAATATTCTTCCTCACTGGGAGGATGAAGTCATTTATCATTCTGGTTCAGGTTCTCCTGCAAAACAGATCAAATTTTACCCCCATTAATTAAAGATCACCTGTCAATTTTGAGACAGAGCTGGTGTCCTGCTGCCTTAATCCTGTCCTGTGCATCAGCATGAGTCATGGACTCTGTCCCAAAGCCATCAATAGCCAGGATGACATCCCCAGGACACAGGTTGGCAGCTGCCGCCTTGCTTCCTGGCGTGATCTGGAAGAAATCATCGCATAGCTAAAAATCAACACCCTGCGGCATCTTGAGTTTTGTGCCTGACATTTGTACTTCACCTTGGTAACATTCTAAATGCTTCACTGGGCAGGAAACGCTGTGCTCAGTCCTCTCTGACTCTTTGTGACCCCAGGGACTGCAGCCTGCCAGGCTCCTCTATCCATGGGATTTCCCAGGCAAGAATACTGGAGTAGGTTGCCATTTCCTCCTCCAGGGGATCTTCCAGACCCAAGAATCAAACCTGAGTCTCCTGCAGCTCCTGCATGGGCAGGTGGATTCTTTACCACCGAGCCACCTGGGAAGGCCCCTGCAGAAAATATATCTAGCTTAATTCTTAATTGGCCAATTGTATTCTATTTTCCTGCTATGTGAGATAATTCCACTTCTTACCACATTTTCTCCATCATGACATTTCTAATTCTCTTTGAAAACATCTTCCATGACTCCCTGTTTGAATCATATTTTTGCTTTAAATAAAAATTTGCTTTCTTAGAGTCTTTGGTCACCCCAAACTCTCTATTTGGGAATATAACTTTACTATTAATATATTTGGGGTGCTTTTATATTTGAATTAAAACAGCTTTAGCATCCCTATAATGCACTTGGGTGGGATATAGAAAGCTGGAAAGAGAATCACTCTTGTATTAATAAGAAGCCAGATAATATGCAAAATTATAACTTCTCATGGACTCCAGAGAATGAAGTTGCAGGGCAACCAACTAGCTTGGAATCTAAGGAAAGATGGGCATCTCCAAGGAAAGACGAGATATAAGTACAGGCTCACTTGTACCAGAGCACGGAGGAAGATGGGGCCAAGTGTACAAGCTATTGAGAAGAATTTAGCTAAAATTGTGAACAAATTGCTAAAGGCCAAGTATGAGTTAAACAGTGAGAGTCTAGAACCCCTGGGAACTACAGACACAAGAGAAGTTTGTGTGCACTTACAGTCTCTTCTCCATAAACGAAGAAGAGATGGAATAAGTAGAAAACAACTAATAAGACAGCAGCTTTCAATTAAACTGTGCCACTGATTACATCGTCATAGCTGTTTTTCCAAGGAGCAAGCGTAATGATGCTTTTGATTGCTATCCCCACTCCCAGCTTTTCTGGGTAAACCCAACTGACAACGAATAGTCCTCACTTGGTGTCACCCTGCCTACTTCTCTAGCGTGGTCTCACAACGTTCTGCTCTTCTTCATCCACTGCCCTATGGCCAGATTTCCTTTGAGCTCCTCAGACAGGCCAAGCTTGCATCCTCTTCTGGGCTTTCACACACTGTTCCTTCTGCCTGAAATGCTCCGCGTGCTTGTCACCCTGATGCTCCTTCTCATCCTTTTGGTTTAGGTTTAAACATCATGAAGAGATCTCCCCAGACCTCTGATATAGCGTCTCCAGCGCCTCCCCATCGTTTTCTGCTGTGACGCTCCATTCGTTCCCTCTATGAAGACAACTTGTTCTTGCATGTTTGTTTATTTACTTGTGTATTGTGTCTTCCCAACCTCAACTTCTTGAAGGACAATACTATGTATATTCCTAATGCTTCCCAGTGTACACTCAGTGTTCCGAACTGATGAATAACTACTTGAAAGATGAATGAAATGGACATTTAATCAGAGCTTGTGAAACAAAAAAGAACTAGTCCTCACACACCCAAAGATGATGGCTATTAATGTCAATCTGTCACTGCTCCTTTTGAAAGTTCCCACTGGTTAGAGCAGGATAATATGTGGAAAGAAAGAAAAGAAAGAGCGCTAAGACATGTCCGACTTTTGCAGCCCTATGGACTGTCTTCTGTCCATGCCAGGTCTTCTGTCCATGGGATTCTCCAGGCAATAATACTGGAGTGGATTGCCATTTCCTTCTTCAGGGGATCTTCCCTACCCAGGAATCAAACCCAGGTCTCCAGCACTGAAGGAGGATTCTTTACCAACTGAGCTACGCAGGAAGCCTGGATAATATGTGGAACTTGACTTAAACCTCAAACTGCTCCAGGAATAAATTAGATCATTCCTAATGTTTAACTGAGGATCAGTCATTATTTCATTTTTTCTCCACTTGCTTAATCTAGTCATCGATATAACTAGTCATTGATTTAACTTCATGGCTCTAAGAGAGATCCATGATTCACATAATTGAATGAAGTGAAGTGAAAGTCATTCAGTCATGTCTGACTCTTTGCAATCCCATGGACTATACAGTCCATGGAATTCTCCAGCTCAGAATACTGGAATAGGTAGCTTTTCCCTTCTCCAGGGGATCATCCCAACCCAGAGATCGAACCCAGGTCTCCCACATTGCAGGAGGATTCTTTACCAACTGAGCTATGAGGGAAGCCCTGTATAAGTGAATAATTCATATAAATTTATATTCATAAGAAGAAAATAACAAATTCTCATGTGTCCTAGATCTTCAGTCTCATCAATAAAATGTTTACTGTACTTAGTTCATGTCTCTGATCATCTCACAGTAGCAATCATGATTATTTTCCAGTAGGGACAGATAATGGGGCCCTGGGTGAAGACAACTGGAGATTATTACATCTCAACTTTTGGGAGACATGCCATTTTTCCATTTAGAAATTCTCCCAGACTCACAACTGTTAGAAGAATAAGAGTTTCCATCCCCAGTGTGGCTTGTAGAGATAAAAATAACCTCAAACTTTTAATTTTATTTAGCTATAGTTCATCAAAATCAATACAGTCTATTTTTAAACTTCTAAGACCAGAATGCTTTTCTTTCAGTTAAAATATGAGAAAGCACGGCTCAATGTGTTTGCTTTTAAAGACTCTCCTAGCTTTTCTAATATACTTAAATTTGGTTTACATATAATACTCAATATTGGTTTAGAAAAGCCTAACATTATTTCTTCGGAGAAGGCAATGGCACCCCACTCCAGTACTCTTGCCTGGAAAACCCCATGGACGGAGGAGCCTGGTAGGCTGCAGTCCATGGGGTCGCTAGGAGTCGGACACAACTGAACGACTTCACTTTCACTTTTTACTTTCATGCACTGGAGAAGGAAATGGCAACCCACTCCAGTGTTCTTGCCTGGAGAATCCCAGGGACGGGGGACCTTGGTGGGTTGCCGTCTCTGGGGTCGCACAGAGTTGGACACGACTGAAGCGACTTAGCAGCAACTTAGCAGCAGCCGGAACCAGAGTCTGACTTTGCATTCAACCTGGACATTGATTTCCTGGGACCTCCAAGGTGAGAGTTGATAAGAAAGAAAAAAAGTGTGTCGAGAGATGGATGAGAGAGAAGGAAAAAACAGGATCGTCCCTTCTTGGGTCTCAAGTTCGGCAAGGCTAGTGATCAGCAAGTGACCCCTAAATTGGCCTGGTTTTAGGAAGTTAAACGATCTGTTTAATCACAAGAATCTATAATTTCCCAGTGTTACTTTATATTATTACTTTGCATTTCATTTACATTACTGCTTATAGTTTAATATTTTCCCAAATTAGGAGAAGAGAGAGGTAAAATGAGGCAAAGAGGTTTTCAGGGGATTATTATTCAGTTTCATTAGTGTCTCAAAAGTCAAAAGCCTTCAAGAGATCATTGGAAACAGTATTTCTGCCAGTCACTGAACACATGGTTTCAAACTTGTCTGATGAGAAGAATCACTGGGTAGGGGGGAGGAGAGGGGGAGTCTTTACTCAACATAAAGATTCCAGTCCAATCCAGAAGACTAGAATGGTGAAGCAGAAGCTGTAACAGAGGAACTAGGGAATCTGTGCTTTTAACAAGTCCTTCAGATGATTCCTATTTTTCACATCAATATATTACTTGGGTCTGTTCGGGAAAAAAAAACTAAATCACAGGTAAACCATCTATAAGGTCCTGTTAACTGTGGGAGACATGAAAGAAGTCCTTGGCTCTGATGGGATTTTTGTGTTAAGAATAAAAATGACTGAAACGGTTATGGAGCAAGACAAGTGTATACTGAAAGGCTGTCCTGTGGGGCGTGGATCTAAATAGTGAGAAATCCCATTGTTCAGTTGTTCTCCACTGCCTACAAATAAACTCCAATGTCTGAAAGCCCTCCACAGCACCTGGCTGCAATCTACATTTCTAGTTCAATCAGAATCTCTGCAAGTAGCAACTGGTCATGGATATTTTCAAAAATTACCTGAGCGAGTTTAACGTGCAGACATGTTTGAGAACCATGTTATACTATTATATATTATATTATATATAATTATGTTATATATTATATTATATATAATTATGTTATATATTATATTATATATAATTATGTTATATATTATAACAATGTTATACTATTGGTATTTGTCTTTTTTAAGATGAGAAAATGAATACTCAGAAAGTATAAGAAATGTGCTTAGGGTCACACATCCAGTGAAAATTTGAAATTCCTCTAACTCTGTAGCTCAAGCTCCTCCACTATCCCACAATGCCACCCCTGCAGGTACTCTCTCTTCTCTCATTCCTCCTGTCTCTTTGGTCACACTTCTTTCATGGAATCCTGGACAAGTTGTATCGTGGTAGTGTGTGTACATGTCTCTTCTGATACATGAACTTCTCAGAGGGGTAGAAACTCATTAAGTTATAACTGTATCCCCCACAGCGCTTTACATAAACAATACATTCTGCACCTGGTAGATCCTTGTGGGGTGTATGAATGTCAGGAACAGAAGAACTCGTGCTTGGATGCAGACACGTCTCTGTTAGAACAAACTTAAATACAGTCACCTCGCCAAATCCGTGGGTTCTGCATCCAGGATTCAACCAAGCAAGGATTGAAAATATTTGAAAAAGAATTCCAAAAAGTTCCAAAAAGCAAAACTGGAATTTGCCACATGCTGGCAACTACTTACATAGTATTTCCATTGTGTTAGGTATTATAAGTAACCTAGAGATGATTTCAAGTATACAGGAGGATGTACCTAGGTTATGTGCAAATACTATTTTATATAAAAAACTTGTTCATCCTGGGGTTTTGGTATCCTTGAGGGGCGATGGGGATTGGGGAGAGAGAGGGGTGGAGTCCTGGAAACAATTCCTCAAGGATACCGAGGGATACGTGGGAAAAGACCACATTCAACTGTAAACATTTCTTTCTAAAAGTTCAAATTTCCAATATAGTTTATATTAAGGTACTCTTCCGTGTTAAAGCCTAACATTTTCCATGTTGGTACCCAGGTCCATATACAGCATTCTCAGTCACAGTGATCTCAATCCTGGGTGTGCTCGGTATACAAAGGAGGGAAGAGGAAGTCAGTGGGAAGAGACATACTGGCAGGAGATGTATACAGTCATTTTACATCATGTACACAAAAGAAGCCTGTGCTTTATTCCAAACTGGACCATTTGTGAAAACAAACTGTCTGTAACTTGGCTGTGATAATAGATCCACCTTCTGGGTGGTCCAAACATTTAAGACAGAGAGAGATTTCTTAGAAACTTTTGCCAGAAAAAGAAAAGCTGCTCACTTAGAGATGTGAACCTTAAACTTCTGTGAAATACCTAGGCCAGCTGTATACAATGTTTGCAGTAATGATGCCCTCCCACGCTAAACATCCGCAACTTAAATTCACATTGCACCAAGTAAAGAGCACCTTTGCCTAGAAACTACTTTCCGACAAATCGGATCACAACCAATTTGCTCAAAAAATTTTTTGAGATTGTCGGGTATTTGATTTATCATCTGAGCCATCAGGGAAGCCCCAATTTATCTTACTTCTATTTTTTTTTTTACGATACAGAGTTTTACCTGGCTGATTAATTGGATGGTAAACAATTATTGGGTGGGGACCCTTTGTCCTAATTTTGTGAATTGTAATTTCAACTGATGGAAAGAGTTATTTTGTAAACCATGCTCCCCAGCAGAGGCGGGAGCAGAGGACCACTGTCTAAGTAGCATTGCTATCATCTGCTTTTGTAGAGTGTGAGGAAGGGAAGGGAGGGCATTGCTTGTAGGATAAAAATTGAATTGCCTTGAGGAGCATATCTCATTCATGGGACTTAGTCTGGTGTCCAGTACAGGCACTGGTGTTTTAATTCTTTGCGTGCTTAAGAACTTACATAAAACAAATCAATGAACAGTAAAAGTTTTCCTTTTTATTTATTGTGGGATATTTCTGAGAACATAACTTGCACCTACTAGGAAAACAATTATGTCAAAAGTGAACAATTTAATAACTCATATTGGGTCTATTTTTATTCTGTAACATATATGAGGTACTAGACACTGTGCTTGGCACTGAATAGCCACCCCCCCACCCCAAATTTGCTGGTTGTTGCCAAGAGGCGGGCATGCAATCTGTGGGATACAGATATATTCAAACAACTGTGGTACAAGGAGTAATGTAAGGAGATGTAGGTCAAGAGCTACAGTAATTAAGTGGATGAAATGACGGCTACAAGAATCAGGCTGGAGGAGTGGTATTTAAATAGGTTTCCAGAGGCACAGAGGATGGTGTAATGGGTGGGGAAGAGAAGTCTGGAGAAAAATGATAGCAAGAGCAAAGCCATGTTAGAGAAATCATAAGCGGTCCCGAGTATGGGCCCCACTACGTATTTATGGAGTGAGAGGAAGATAGGAGAGAGAAGAGAGGGAGGAAATGAAGTTGGACACTTGAGAGAGAAGGTGAAAGCCGTGAATGTCATGCTAAAAACCACACATTTTATTCTATAAACTGGGGATGCCACTGAAGGACTTTTAAAAATGGGGAAGATAGGATCAACCAGCACCCATCTCAGAGATGGCTGGTGAGGATATGCATGGTGAATTGAGCAGGGAGACAACTAGGTTTCAACTTATGAACTCTTGACTGGGGACAGTGGAAGAAAAAGAGGAAAGTGGTAGAGCTGAAAGAGGTCGCCTGGTGATGAGTTGGATGGCACAAAGTACCTCTTTGGAAATATCTGTACAATAAGCAGAATCTTTCATGTGTTTGGAGGATGCAGGCTTTGGAAGCAAGTCGACCTGCATCAAAGTCCATCCCACCACTCGTGGTTATCGGCAGGTTATAAATCTCTTGAAGCCTTACTCCCTTCATCTGCAGAAAGGGATATTACTACTACTACTACTACTACTACTACTACTCTGATAGGATTATTGTGAGATTCAAGTGAGTTAGTGGGTATGAAAGGCTTAGAAGAGTGCATGGCAGGCAAAAGTATACCAATGCACACACAACCTCATCCACTACCTTTTAACACAGTATAAAAATTATGAAATTAATACAATTATTCTGCCACCTAATTGTAATACTGATAAGTATGTTCATATCTTTTAGTCTTTTTCCCCAAATGATTTTTAGTATTCTAATAATTTCAGTGGAAGTACTCTCAATTAGGTGCTCATTAAGGCAAAAAAGTTCAAGTGACTATGTTTTCATTTATTGAATAAGAATCTACCATGTGAATGGCTTTGGGTACACTTGGATAATAAAGTGTACACCTATTAGAATAATAAAAGGTACACCAATTAGGATACATTTATAAAGTTATCTCAAAAGTGAATGACTTAATCACTCATATCGTGTCTACTTTTATTCTGTAACATAAGAGGTACTAGACACTGTGCTTGGCACTGAGTAGCCCCCTAAATCTGCTGGTTGTTGTCCTAAGCGGGGGAACATGCAATCTGGGATACAGGTGTATTAAAACAATTGTGGTATAAGGTGTGATGTAAGAAGAGGTTGTAGGTAAATTAAGTGGATGAAATGAATTAAGTGGATGAAAACAAAGCAGTGTAGTGGTACCTGCTGTCCTTGAGTTAAATTAATTGAAGAGAAAATCAGTAGTCAAATGAAATAATCGTATGTGTTCATATGCACTGTTATTGAACCAAGTGTCACTGTGAGTGACACAAATTAATTATGAGTTAAAAATTCAAACAGAATTGGCTTCCCAAATAATAGTTGTCATTATATCAAATATATTTACTGATAGCTCCTGCAGTCAAGTGCAAAATGTTAAGTTCTGCTTTGAAATAAACATTGTTTATAAAGTCAACAACTCAACATTTCAAGCATAAGATTAATCATATTGATATGTTCCACAGTAATAGCAAGATACTTCTTTTATAAATCACTGAAAGGATTTTTGTGACAAAGCTGTTTCCATAAGATTTACTACAATATGATTTGTTAGGATTTATAATATAAATAGGATTTGTTAGGATTCAAAAACTATACTTCAGAAACTTTAAAAATATTTCTCTGTAGAGATAATGGAAATTGTTTCCTTTGGTAAATCCATAAAAGGCATTGCTTGGCCCAGATCATTGAACCATTTTCTGCCTAATTTACTTAGGAACATTTTGGGAGTATGTTAAGTTCTTATGTCCATATGAAAACACATGTCAGATGTGTTTATGTTTTCAAAAAATGTAAAACAAAGCTTGAAATGTTCCATGCATCCGTATGTTTTGAGATATTTTTAAAAGCCATTGGTTCTTAAAACCCATAAGTAGAACAGAATTTAGAATTCTTTGTTCAAAGTCTATGTGAGTCAGATTATAAAGTATACATTTATAAAATATAGTATGAGCAGTAAGGAAGAAAATAAAGCATAGTAAAGATATAAACATGCTGAAAGTTTATGTTTTAAAATTAGGTTTAATATATATATATATTTATATGTGATAATTGAAATAATAACAATTTTCTGTTAAGACGATGTTAGAAACAAATCAACTAGACCAACTAGAATTTACTGACAGGACAGATCCTGAATTTTTTCACTTCCTTTTTTCTTAATTGGACAATACTTTAGAAAATAGTAAGTTTAAGGAAAGCTTGGCTTTAATAATGAGGTATTATCTTCAGAGTTACTAGTCTGAAAGATGGCTCTCCATCAGGTGAAGGAAACTATCCGACACGTTTTCTTTGTAGTTTGAGTTATAGGTGATGATTTCTAAGCCAAGTTCCAGCTTTGGAAAGTATTTACTCAAAATGCCTGGAAACCTAGTAATCCAAATAGTAACTTTTCCCCTGTCTGGGCTGATATGATAGATTCCAACTTGGCCAGCCCAGGTGGTGCCCTGCGAACAGCGCCCTGAACTTTTCATCCAGACAAGGAAAGCATTCAGACGCGCATCTCTCTCCAACAAAGCTTTTCTGATCCCCACCTCGTTTGTTACTGAAAGGAAACCTGGCGTCGAGAGAGAGAAGGCAGCCCACCTCGCAGGGAAACCACGCAGCCAGTCCACCCTCCTCGGAAAACTGCGGGAGGTCAAGAGGCTGCAGACAGAGACCACTAGGGCGGACGTGGTTAATTCTCTAAGCCGCTCCGCATCCTCCGAACTTTGTTCGCTAAGATGCTGCCGTCCCTCGACCTGTGAACCCGAAGCCAGGACCCACCCAGCACACCCCAGTGGCACACTGGTCGCTCTCCTCTCCCGAGGGGGCCCGGCACGCCAGAGTCCCCGACTTGCAGCCGAAGGATGGAAAACACCTACCCTGGTGATGACCAAAGGCTGGTTGAAGTCTATGCCCCCCGAGAGTCTGAAGCCCCAGGGCGCCGGCCCGGGCAGGACCACATTTTGGGGCATGGTGCCTCCTGGCACGGCCTTGCTCGGGCGGGGCCGCAGCGAGTGTCCCCGAGCGGCACGGCCCACTCCGCTCCCGGGGCAGTGTCCTCGCTGGACCGCGACCCGGGAGCTTTATCCCCGCTCCCGTGTGACGTCACTGGCCTCCCCTCCTCCCCGCCCCCTCCCACCAAGGAGAGCTCCAACTTTGGAAGAAAGAGACGTGCCAGACCCGCGGGAGTTTACAGACGCACCGGCCCGGGCGCAGCCTCCCAGACTTCTTGGGCTTAAGGCTGGAGGAGGCTTCAGGTTACAACTCCCATCCCTCTCTTAAAGTAACACCTGTCCTACTGTTTATCTCCTGCTTGGAGAGCCACAGGGAACCTCATTGGAAGTTAAAAGCAGTTAAACCACAGCCTCTATACTTCAAGTTAAAAGAAGACCAGCATCATCAACGCAATTGGTTATTGAGCAATTTTGAGTTCTTTAATGGTGGCTTACTAGTGTGTGACCCTGGCTAAGGTACTTTAATTTCTTAAGCCTCAGTTTCCCCTGCAGGGAATTATGGTCCTTCTCTGGTAGGGTTGCTGTGAGAATTAAATGAGCTATTTCTGCACATTGCTCCGCACCGCATGTGCGTGTGTACCTGTGCACTAAGTCACTTCAGTCAAGTTTGACTCTTTGCAACCCCATGGACTCTAGCCCACCAGGCTCCTCTGCCCATGGATTTCCCAGGCAAGAATAATGGAGTGGGATGCCATTTCCTACTCCAGATCTTTCCCACCCAGGGATAGAACCCACATCTCCTATGTCTCTTGCCTTGGCAGGCAGTTTTTCTTTTTTACCACTAATGCCACCTGGGAAGCCCTTATGTAATCTATGATAATATAAATATATTAAACTACTATTTTTTTAAAAAACGAAGAAATCTAAAAGTGAAAATATTATGCAAAGGTATCCAATCCAATGGGTCATCTAAAAGTGTATATGAAAAGCTAATTCGTCAGTATACTCAAAGTGTTAGTGAAAGTGTTAGTTGCTCAGTCGTGTCCAACTCTTTGCAACCCCATGGACTGTAACCTGCGCCAGGCTCCTCTGTCCATGGAATTCTCCAGGCAAGAATGCTGAGTGGGTTGCCATGCCCTCCTGCAGGGGATCTTGCCCACCCAGGGATCGAACTCAGGTATCCTGCATTGCAGGCAGATTCTTTACTGTCTGAGCCACCAGGGAACCCCAGTATACTCAAAGTATCGTTTGATTTTGATTGGAGTAATTGTACTTCCCTCAAATTCAGTCTGTAAACTTATGTTTTTGACACACGGCTGGCGAGTGTAACAGAAACCTAGGAGCTGATACTGTCCTGTGTGAGCCATGCAAGAGGACCCCTGAACAGGATGAAACTGGGTATAGAGAAAGAGGGGGGGGTGGGTGTTCAGTGAACATCTTAATTGTCCAGGTGCTGCGCTGATTGCTTTATCCCTGTCCTCTTCGTCCCCATGGCAAGCCCATCAGATTGCTCTTTTTCTTCTCAATTTTTTTTCTGGTAAAGAAGTAATTTCTTAGAAGTGACTTGCCTAGATCACATAGCTAATAAGTGATACAGTTGTGATCACAAACCCAGGTCTGCCTGACTCCAGGGTGTGGCTGGTGTAGGTCTGAAGACCAGGATAGTCTGAGGGGAGTCCTGCCTAGGCTCCGTGTGGAATCGGGTATTTCTTGTGTTATATTCCAGGATGCTCTGATTCCCAAAGAGAAGGGGAGGGACAAGGGAGGAGAAGTATGAAATGCTTAAAAAGCCCAAGGATGAGTGTCTTGGACTTCATGCCCAGTACAACAGGGCTGTCTCACTTCAGGTAAGAATAGCTGCAGTATGCTTTATTAGCAGCCTAGTCTGTTTGTATGTGGTTTTAAGACTCAGAGAGGGGACAGATTCAGGAAGCAGAGAGCAAAGTCAACCAGCCCAGAAATCATGTAAATCACAAATCCTGGGTTGGAACTACTTTGTCCACTGTGGCGGGTTATATAAAATCCTAGCGGATAGGTGTTTTCTGGTCCCAAACAGTTCTTTCATCCTTTCTTCCTTCCCTACTTCTCTTTCTGTCTTTAAAGGAAGAGTATGTGTTTAAGTCTGAGACCCCTCAGTCAGGGGTTCTGAATTTTGATGCGCATTAAGAGAGCCTGGGGAGCTTCCCTGGTAGCTCAGATGGTAAAGAATCTGCCTGCAACGCGGGAGGCCTGGGTTCTATCCCTGGCTTGGGAAGATCTCCTGGAGGAGGGCATGGAAACCCACTCCAGTATTCCTGCCTGGAGAATCCCCATGGACAGAGGAGCCTGGCGGGCTACAGTCCATGGGGTCTCAAAGAGTTGGGCACAACTGAACAACTCATCACAGCACATAGCACAAGACAGCCTGGGTGCTTATTAGAGATGTGGACTCCTGGGCTCCACTCTACAGAGATCTGAATTCAATTGCTCGGGCCAAAATCCACTGTGGGTGGTCTGTGGACCACACGTGAAGTAAGAAAAAGTAAATCAACACATAGGATTCTAATGTCTTATACTGTGGCTTCATATGTGTGGTTCATCCATTTGGAAATGTCCTCTTTTCTCTATCACAGCCCACTGCTTTTCCACATTTTCTGGGAAGACTTGATTGGCCACCAGTATCTTCCCTGGACATTTTCTTGACTTAACTCTTATTTCTTGTCAATATATCTTGATTTTGAATTCAGCTCTTCTCCAATATAACCAAGCACCTGCTAATGTGATGGATGCTGGGGTTAAACACAGGGACAAGGGATGAGTCTGGATTTTGACAGGCACATAATCTTCCAAGGATGATGTTTTATTTTGTTTTTATTTTTTACTTTTATTTGTTTATTTTTTGTCTGCTTGGCATGTGGAATCTCAATTCCCTGACCCGGGATCAAGAATTTCCCTGCATTGGAAACATAGAGTCTTAACCCCTGGCCCACCAGGGGAGTCCCAAGTTTGACATTTTCCTGAGAGTTATTTTGCATTCCCAACCAGACAATAGGTTCCTCCAGGGCAGGCATCCTATTTCATTGGAATTTACCAAAACTGCCATCTAGTACAGGGCTTTGAGGAGGTGGTTCGTAATTACTGATAAGTGTGCCGTGCTGTGCTAAGTCGCTTTAGTCGTGTCCGACTCTTTGTGACCCCATGGACTGTAGCCCGCCAGGCTCCTCTGTCCATGGGATTCTCCAGGCAAGAATACTGGACTGAGTTGCTGTGCCCTCCTCCAGGGGATCTTCCATAGGTAGAAGCAGGTTTTAGTCTTGACTGGAATTGGTTGGATTAGGGAAGCTCATTGTTCCTTCTTGATTCTCCCTTCCACAATAGTCTTACCAAGAAGCACCTTCCCTGACAGCTTCTGTTATGCTCATCGTTCACAAGGGTTTCGTCTCCCCAGCCCTACCTTGCTGGTGCAGTATTTGCGTGTCTTTGCTGGTATGGGCCACACAAACCAACTTATCCAGGGGCCCGGGCAGCCAGCCAGTGCTCCCAAGCCCTTCCCTGCATTGTATCTGACTTCCTCTTTGGTAAGAGCCCGTGTGATTTTCATGCTTTGGAGGATTTGGGCCCTTGTGAAATCTCCTCTGGAGAATAAACCACACTGAATTCCATGCTCTGTGCCTGCCCTCGGTGCTGGCAGGAGCCTCCATTGTTTCATTCCCACGTCGTCACACTCCTTGGGACCATGCGATGGTTCAGCTCAAGTTCATTTGGTATTCCCCTCTGAAATGTCACTGAGTTTTCCCACTGTTTGTACTGAATTAACTAATAACAATCAAGAGACTCATCAGTATGCTGGAAATGAGAATTGAGGCACTATAGGCTGAGTAGCAAAGAGGGGCGACTTCTGGGTACCAGCCTCTCTTACTGCTGGTGGCTGCCGTTTGCATGCTAGGGCTTTTGCAAATTGCAGTGTCATATAGAGAAAGAGAGTTGGTCAGAGGATGAGAGTTTTTTTTTGTTTGTTTTTTATCATGTTTTCCCATCGAAGCTGTTTATCTGGGGTATTTCCATCCTTACTAGATTGTCTTCTGGGTGGACTTCAAGCCGAGTGAGGGTAGGTTGCTTCCTGGCACTGGCAGCTTGAGGAAGAAGCTTCTTTCTTTGTGGACTACTTACCTGTTTCTAGTTCTGCCAAAGTGAGCTTGATCAGAAGAGCTACTATGGTGTGTCAAGCATTGTGCTAAGCATTTAACAGGCTAGTTATTTCTGATTCCTAAGACAATCCTGCAGAATAGATATTATTCTGAAATTATTATTCAGAAATAGGGACTGTGAGAAAATAAGGAAGCTACCTAAGATCTTATACCTGATAAGTGGCAGAGTTGGATTCAAGCGTAGATCTGTCCCTTTTGGCCACTTCCTGCTTCTTCTATTATTTCATAGTGCTTCTTTTTTTTTTCTTTTTGGCTGTTCTGGGTTTTTGCTGTGGTGCACAGGCTTTCTCTCTAGTTAGGGGGCCCCTGGCTCTAGAGCGTGGGCTCGGTAGTTGTGGTGCATGGGCTCAGTTGCCCTGCAGCAGGTGGGATCTTAGCTCCCTGATTAGGGATGAAGCCCATGTCCCCTGCATTGGAAGGTGGATTCTTAGCCACTGGACCACCAGGGAAGTCCCTTCATGTTGCCTCTTAATTCACATTTGCTAGGGTTTATCCAACCCAGAGAGCCTCTAACAACCTCTACTGGCCGTTCAGTGCCATGGTTTGAGGTCTTTTAGAAGCCAGAAGCTTGTTTTCCCTGGGGACCTAGGTGGAGTCACAAATCCCAGTGGAAAAGGACTCCTCAGAAAGTTGATACTGCTCACCACAACCTGTTTTTGATGTTTCAGGGTCCCTAGAAATTCCTGCCTAAATGGGTCTTGGGAAATCAAAGACCTAATCTTCAGTCAAATGGTATTTTACTTGGTAGGGTTAACTGCCCTCAGATTCTATCTAGATTTCTCTTTTTAACACACTCATGAGCCATTAGAAGAGCCAAGATAATAGTTATAGTAGAAATACATTGGAACCCATGCTTCGGTAACAGAGACCATGTGTTTTGGGGCTTTTCTGTTTGGAGTCAGTTTATCATCACTATAAAAACATTTCAGATGAGAACAGAGTGAGTGGGAACCCTGGGGAAATGTACAGGGAGCTCTAGACTTGGATGGCTGGACGCCTGGCCTGGATTTAGTCACCCAGAAGGTTTGAAGGGAAGCACTAAGGCTAGAATTTAATCTATCACAGACGCCTTGGCCATCTCCTTGAGCGTTTCCACCTGCTTCACCACTGGGCCGCGTGACTGGTGTCTGAACAAATAAAACGTGTGTGTTCTGTACTTGGTATATCAGTTTAGTCCAGATAGAACTGGGTTCCATACACAGTCATCTTAGTGGCCCCAAGTTTTCTTTTCTTAAAATTCTTTAAGACTTTTAAGATGAAAAATGGGGACAATAACTAGTGAGTAATTAGTATATACAATCTGTGTTTATATTATTTGGACAATGTTATTGCTGTTCTAGAATAATGGGCTCAGCCTCCTCTTGTGTGGAGTGGAGGAAAATGAGTACTTCTGTCCCGTTTGTCCCAGTGTTCTGGTCACACGAATGAACATTCCGGGTTCCAAGTCCTGGCCAAGCGGTTGTGGTTGGAGGAAAGCCTTCTCACTACAGGAAGGCCATTGCAAAGAACACACACTTGCTCTTCCTCCAGGATAATGAAACCTCTTAAGTTTTAGATGTAGAATTGGATGCTCCTGGTACAAACTAAAACCAATTCAGTGAAGGCTCTGGTCTACTTATTCTGTTAAAATTGTGCATCTCTTAGACCTTGTGATACCAGAATTTTCTGGATTTTTTTCTGACACGTATCACTGGAAGCTCCTGAGTTTCTTCAAAAGTCCCCTTCCATATTTGTCTCTTAAATGTCAGTGGTTCCAGGCTCATCTCATGTTCTGGAATCTCACTGCGAGGTTTTATAAAAGCCTGTGGCTTTTTTTCCTACTTAAAAATTAAAGTCTGGGGACTTCCCTGTGGTCCAGTGGTTAAGACTTCATCTTCCCATGCAGGGGGTGTGGGTTCAATCCCTGGTTGGGGAACTAAGACCCTACATGCCAAAAAACCAAGACATAAAACAGAGGCAATGTTCTAACGAATACAATAAGGACTTTAAAAATAGCATATGTAAAAAAAAAAAACAATTCTGGATGGCTGTCTGGCTTCCCTTATCAGCTAGGATGGAGGGACAGGGCCCGGAGATGGGCTCCGCAGAGCTGGAAACCTGGGGAAGGGAGTGACCGGAAACCAGAGGCGGAGGAGGAACAGTTGGAACCCAAGAGGCTGCGGCAAGAGATGGATACCCTCTGTGTACATTGCGGCCCCCGACCCCTTCAGGCCTCTGCACATAAGGAACCTTCGGGAACCTTCTCGGCACGCATGGAAACTTCTCAGCTCTGTGAGGTCGGGCGCAGTATTTTTCCAGCGAGGCCGCGGGTTTGTGAGGTGCTAGAGGGAGGTCGCAGGAGGAAAAAGCAGTCCAGGTGCCGCAAGGCCTGCGCCGAGGGCTGGGTGTGTCCTGACAAGCGAGGAGGCTTCACCGCGCGCCGCGGGCTCTCCCAGGCGCAGCCTCTGCTCCAGCACCTGCCGCATGGTACCTGGTCCCGCCCCAGCGAGCAGTCTGAGCGCCAGGTGTGCAGGCAGCGACCGAGGGGTCAGGTTGGCCGGGTCAAGGGTGAAACCGGTGTCTGTCTTACGGGTGTGGTGCGCGGACAGCATCTCCGCGTGGCAGATGGGGACTCAACCCGCCCGGACGGCTCCTGGGCCTCTGCCCGGTGACCTCCGTGTAGGAGCTGAGGGCCGGACGGCAGGGCGGCCAAGGGGACGCGGACCACTCGCCTGGTGACCGCTCAGGACCGGCCCCGCTCGGACCCAGGGCTTCTTGTCACCTGGGAGTCGGACACTCTCAGAGACCATGGAGGGCTCCTCACTGGTCAGGAGTTCTTGAGGGGCAGAGAGGGCCCTTGCTAGCTGAGCCTATCTACTGATAATGGCTATAGCCAGGTGGACGTCCATGGTGTTTATCAAACGAGGCATCTCTGGTGAGTGCTCAGACATTGGTTTTATAGGCTTTTCCATCTGCCTCCAGCTTCTGTACCTGCCTGAGTGAGGCACCTAGTTCTTAACTAGCATGACTGACTATTGCAGATGTCTGGGGTTTGTTTGTTTGTTTTATTTATTTTTAGCAGCAGTATCTAATTGAGTTCTATTGTGTTTTTTGGCTGTGCGTGGGGTGTGTGAGCTCTCCAGCTGTGGCTTGTGGGCCCCAGAGCTCAGGGGTCTCAGTAGTTGTGGTGCATAGGTTTAGTTGTCCTGATGGCGTGTGAGATCTCAGTTCCCTGCTGCTGCTGCTGCTAAGTTGCTTCAGTCGTGTCCGACTCTGTGCGACCCCATAGACGGCAGCCCACCAGGCTCCCCCGTCCCTGGGATTCTCCAGGCAAGGACACTGGAGTGGTTGCCATTTCCTTCTCCAATGCATGAAAGTGAAAAGTGAAAGTGAAGTAGCTCAGTCGTGTCTGACTCTTAGCTACCCCATGGACTGCACCCTACCAGGTTCCTCCATCCTTGGGATTTTCCAGGCAAAATTACTGGAGTGGGTTGCCATTGCCTTCTCTGCTCAGTTCCCTGACTAAGGCTCAAACTTGCATTCCCTAAGCTTAACCACTGGATCACCAGGGAAGTCCCCTAGATCTCTGTTTTGTCTTTGTTTCTTGACTGCTTGCCTCTTGCCCTCTGGGCCCCTATAAAAATCTACTTTCAGGCCCCAAGAAGAGTCTTTATTTTGAGCTAGAATGATACTGGCTAGTCTACACAAGTGTTTACTAACCATGGTACTGGGCGGTAGCAACATCCTTTTTGTTTAGAAAACATTGACAGGGACAGGGGTTAATGGGCTGGAGTGGCTTCGGAGCCTCCTTCCAAATATTTTTTTTTTAATAGAAAAAGATATATTTATATACTGTATATGCCTTTGTAGTTTATGGTGGGTGGGGATGGTCACTGGATAAGTTCCAATTTCGTCTTTGTCTCATTCACTCACCTTCACTCCTCTCTTGGTCTCAGTCCCAAGTTCAACTTATACCCTTTTCTATGTATCTGATCAACTTCTCTGGTTTCCCTGGTGGTTCAGTGGTAAGGAATCCTCCTGCAATGCAGGAGATACAGGTTTGATCCCTGGGCTGGGAAGATCCCTTGGAGAAGGAAATGGCAACCCACTCCAGTATTCTTGCCAGAAAATCCCGTTAACGGAGGCGACTAGCAGGCTACAGTTCATGGGGTCTCAAGACTTGGACACGACTCAGCAATTAAACCACCACCACCACCAATCAGTTTCTTAGGCCATGTTACTAGCAGTTATGTGATTAATTACTTACTCAGTCACTAAATGAGAACGTAGAGTGACAGTGGGCAATAGCACATGGCTCTTGGTAGACTTCTAAAAAAGAAAGATGTTGGGGCTTCCCAGGTTGTCTAGCAGTGAAAGACTTTGCCTTCCAATGTAGGGAGTGTGAGTTTGATCCCTGGTTGGGGAACCAGGATCCCACATGCCTCCAGGCCAAAAAACTGGAACGCAAACCACAGAGGCAGTGCTGTAACAAATTCGGTAAAGACTTTAAAATGATGCATGTCAAAAAAAAAAATTTTTTTTAAAGGTAGATGTTTAAGAAATAAATGTGCAGAAGGACTACAGGCATCATGACCAATGTGTAAGAGGGGTGGAGTGGGGCCATGGGAAGCATGGTTGATTCCTTCTGGGTAGGTAAGCCATGCGCTCAATGTGGAACTGATTTCTGATCAGAGGCTTCTGAGATGGGTCAGTTTTCACCAAGTCTTTCAGATCATTTCTGAAATCTGAAAGAACCTATGTATGTATGAATGAAGATTCCACTGTGTCCAACTCTTTGCGACGCCATGGACTGTAGCCCATGAGGCTCCTCTGTCCATGGGGTTCTCCAGGCAAGAATACCAGAGTGGGTTGCCATTTCCTCCTCCAGGGAATCTTCCTTATCCAGGGATTGAACTTGCATCTTTTGAGTCTCCTGCATTGCCGGCAGATTCTTTACCCACTGAGCCACTGCAGAAGCCCCAAAGAGCTTAGTGTACTCCTATAATTGCAAACAAAACTCCATGGATATAGAGTGTTGGGTCAAGACCATGGTAAAGGTAGGCAAAGCCTGGGAAGTATTTGTGTACATGTGGTATCCCTGTGGTGCACTTATACATGTTGTCTACGCTTAGACAAGGAGGGATTCACAGACAGTGTGCAGAGTAGCTCTAGAGGTGACAGAGAATCCCTGTAAGCCCCTAGGGGGAGGTGAAAATTGAGGTGTCACCATAAACCATACGGCCTCATAATAGATTAAAATTCTGGTCAGTACCCCGGCTTTTAAACTTACAGGAAGTATTAGAGTGATAATAATAAATAATTGAGTTTCGAAACAAAAATGAAAGTCTGTCTCCCCCAATGAGATATATATCCTGTCATTACTTTCTTTTTCTGGATGTAAGAGCTATATATCGAAGTGTCTGTTAACCTTTTCCCTCAGAGAAAGGCAGGCTCAGCTTGTCCAAACTTTGAATCCTCTGCCTCTTTCTCTTCCTCTCCCCTCCGTTCTGGTGAGGAGCACCCCCAATGTTCCTAGTCAAGGCTTGGACCTAGGTGTTGGCTCCCCTTCTCCTCTCAGCCACTGCAAGTAATGAGCACACCCCACATGTTGTATGATTCCACTTATCTGAATATTCAGAACAGCCAAATCCATAGAGACAGAAAGCAGATTAGTTGTGTCTGGGGCTGGAGACTGTGGGAAACGGGGAGTGACTATTTCATGGGTGCAGGATTTCCTTTTGGGGGAGATGAAAAGATTCTGGAACTCAATAGTGGTGGTGATTGTACAACAGAGAATGCCCCTACTGCCACCAAATCTGCAATCTGGATGAACTTGGATGTCATTATGTTAAGTGACATAAACCGGTCACAAAAGGACAAATACTATGTAACGTTACTTAGATGTGTGTGTGTGTATGTGTGTGTGTGTGTGTGTGTTTGTGTGTGAAAGTTGCTCAGTCGTGTCTGACTCTTTTGCAACCCCATGGACTATCTAGTCCATGGAATTCTCCAGGCCAGAATACTGGAGTGGGTAGCCTTTCCCTTCTGCAGGGGATCTTCCCAACCCAGGGATCGAACGCAGGTCTCCCGCATTGCAGGAGGATTCTTTACCAGCTGAGCCATGAGGGCATGAGGGAAATTTAGATGAGATAAAATAGTCAAACCCACAGAAACTCATAGAAACAGGGGCCTGAGGGGAGGAGGAAATGAGGAACTGCTGTTAAGTGGGAGTGACATTTCAGTTATGTAAGGTGAATAAGTTCTGGGTCTGTTGTACAACACTGTGCCTCTAGTTAGCAATTCCATACTGTACGCTTGAAACTTTGCTAAGAGGGTAGATCTCGTATTAAGTGTCCTTACCACACAAAAAAGTTAACTTGAATCATGAACGAGATCAGATCCATAATTCACATGTCATTAATCAGCTTACCAAAGATGATGAGCGAGGCAACTGGAGTTCTTCCATGCTTTTGATAAACTCTCCACTCTGATACTCAGCCAGAGTCTGTAGTCTTCTTTGAAGGTTTTCTGAATTCCTACATCAAGGAGTACTATCTTCTTGGAGCTGTTTGCTTGAAAGTTAATGAGGCACATGAAATTGGTGAACATTTTCTGTTCTCAGGATAATGAATGGTAGGTAGCATTATTCTTGGGGTCATCTATATTCTTAGAAATTAGAAGAGGTAGATATAATTATGCATTTCTTTAGGTGAAAAAATGAATTCCTTTCAAGAGGTCATGGGCTTTGGGGAGTTTTCTATCAGTGGTTATGCATTTTTGCTGTTCTGTACATACATGCATGCTCAGTCATGTCCGACTCTTTTGTGACGCCATGGACTGTAGCCCACCAGGCTCATCTGTCCATGGGATTTCCCAGACAAGAATACTGGAGTGCGCTGCCTTTTATTCCTCCAGGGGATCTTTCCGACCCGAGGATCGAACCTGCATCTCCTGCATTGCAGGCAGATTCTTTACCAACTGCTGAGCCATCAGGGAAACTGTACATACATTTTGTCTAATTTCCCTGTTACTGGGTATGTGCATACTTTAGGTGGTTGGCTGGGCTCATGGAGTGGTCTGAGGGCATGAAATAGATTATAGCCAGCTTGTTAATATGGCAACTGAATCCTTTGATTTATATTTCCCTAAATTCTACCCTCCAGCTAGCAAATTGACCAACCGTAGATTAAAAGCTTCCTGAAAATGAAACCATGAAAGGATTTAAAAACTATTTTGAAATGTGTCAAATACTGAAAAATGTTAGTTGATTGTGTATTTCTTAAGATATATATATATATTTCGTAAGATTGTGTATTTCTTAAAAATCTGAGTGAAACAGTTTGATTATGCTAGTCTGCAAGTGAAACATAAATAATGAATTGTACATTTACCTGGCAGCATGACGTTTAAAAGAAGCCAACACGAAAAAGAAAACACTGCATCTGTGGATGTCACAGAGACTCTACTATAAAGACTGCCTGCCATTCATATTTTACATGCTCATCTGTTTAGTGGAGACATACCCTTTTGTCCTAGGAAAACACCGTAGTTTTTCTCTCTCTTTCCTGGGTTAAATTTAGCACATCTCCACCCATAGCTTATGGTATACTTTTAAATAACACAGGGCCCCACTGGAAGCGAGATATCCCTTTAGCTAAATATTTTTTGAAGGTGGATGAAATGGTGATTGACTTGAGAGGTTGGTGGGAGGCTTAGCAGGCATTCTTAGAATTGCAGGCATGTCTGATTTCATTTTACCAAGCAGTTTAAAATAGATGACGAAGAATTAGTCTGTCTGCGGGGGCTTTCATATCGCCTGGTCCTCCAGCTGTGATGAGGAGTGGGTGGAGCAGTGACAAGCAGGGCATCCACATCTGACAGCAGTGTATCTTCTTGTGGGTCTTTCTCTGTGACCCTCAAATTAGAAAAGCACTCTTATACCAGACTTGTCAAAGAGACTTGTCACAGACTTGTCCTGTGATCCTTACATTGTGATATCTGGTTATGAAATTCAAATTCCAATTAATTACTGTGGTATTCAATGAATTGTAAGAAATTCGAAACTTCTTTTCTTGATACTAACTTTCTGTACCATATTCTGTTAAGGTTTTGGTGGGTTTTCTCAGAATTAGGACACAGGTTTTAACTTCTTTAAAGAAGATGTGAAGTTACTTCTAGAGACACCCACAAAAGAAACAAAGAAAAACAAAATTGCCAAGTAGTGAAAATTGAGCTGGTTCAGTTCAGTTCATTTCAGTCGCTCAGTTGTGTCCGACTCTGCAACCCCGTGAATTGCAGCACGCCAGGCCTCCCTGTCCATAGCCTATGCTTTTTGGAACTCAAGTTTTGAACTTCTAGGTTTGTCCACCACTTGGCGTCAATAAAGATAAGACCATTTCTTATTGTCTTTGAAGTAAATACTCTTAAAAAAAGAAAACACATCGTTGTAGCAGGCAGGCCATGGAATTCCAGATTGTCTGCATATATAAAGGACTCATGAGCTGACCAGGCACTGAAGTGTTAGTTGCTGTCTACTAGGTGCTAAGTGGATTTTTAAATGAAGAGTAGTTGCATGTAGTTCGGGCTTCCCTGGTGGCTCAGATTGTAAAGAATGTGTCTTCAGTGCAGGAGACCCAGGTTCCATCCCTGGGTTGGGAGGATCCCCTGGAGAAGGGAATGGCTACCCACTCCAGTATTCTTGCCTGGAGAGTTCCACGGACAGAGGAGCCTGTTGGGTAGTTGTGGTGAGTAACCCCTTCTGAAGAAATTGATCCCAGAGCAAGAGAGAATAAGAAATTGGATAATACTCACAGGTTTGGTGCAAGTCCATAAGTTAAGTTCAGTCATTCAGTCATGTCCGATTCTTTGTGACCCCATGAACCACAGCATGACAGGCCTCCCTACCCATCACCAACTCCCAGAGTCCACCCAAACCCATGTCCATCGAGTCGGTGATGCCATCCAGCCATCTCATCCTCTGTCGTCCCCTTCTCCTCCATCCCTCAATCTTTCCTAGCATCAGGGTCTTTTCCAATAAGTCAGCTCTTTGCATCAGGTGGCCAAAGTATTGGAGTTTCAGCTTCAGCATCAGTCCTTCCAAT
>NW_011494622.1:4765664-4766115 GCF_000754665.1 Bison bison bison
GCCTTGACTAGACGGACCTTTGTTGACAAAGTAATGTCTCTGCTTTTCAATATGCTATCTAGATTGGTCATAACTTTCCTTCCAAGGAGTAAGCGTCTTTTAATTTCATGGTTGCAGTCACCATCTGCAGTGATTTTGGAGCCCAGAAAAATAGTCAGCCACTGTTGCCCCATCTATTTGCCATAAAGTGATGGAACCGGATCACATGATCTTAGTTTTCTGAATGTTGAGCTTTAAGCCAACTTTTTCACTCTCCTCTTTCACTTTCATCAAGAGGCTCTTTAGTTCTTCTTCATTTTCTGCATAAGGGTGGCATCATCTGCATATCTGAGGTTATTGTTATTTCTCCCGGCAATCTTGATTCCAGCTTGTGCTTCCTCCAGCCCAGGGTTTCTCATGATGTACTCTGCATGTAAATTAAATAAGCAGGGTGATAATATATAGCCTTGAC
>NW_011494622.1:4766215-4767383 GCF_000754665.1 Bison bison bison
TCTCCCGGCAATCTTGATTCCAGCTTGTGCTTCCTCCAGCCCAGGGTTTCTCATGATGTACTCTGCATGTAAATTAAATAAGCAGGGTGATAATATATAGCCTTGACATACTCCTTTTCCTATTTGGAACCAGTCTGTTGTTCCATGTCCAGTTCTAACTGTTGCTTCCTGACCTGAGTACAGGTTTCTCAAGAGGCAGGTCAGGTGATCTGGTATTCCCATCTCTTTCAGGATTTTCCACAGTTTACCATGATCCATACAGTCAGAGGCTTTGGCATAGTCAGTAAAGCAGAAATAGATGTCTTTCTGGAACTCTTGCTTTTTCAATGATCCATCGGTTGTTGGCAATTTGAACTCTGGTTCCTCTGCCTTTTCTAAAACCAGCTTGAGCATCTGGAAGTTCACGGTTCACGTATTGCTGAAGCCTGGCTTGGAGAATTTAAAAGGGTGGGGGTGTTGTACTTAGTAGTTATCATTTCAGGTCAGCCACACTAATCAATATCAAAACATATATCAATGGGTGTCAAAGCCCTAAGGCAAGAAGTTATAAGAATGACAAAGAGTGATCTCATGAAAATGTCAGTGTGATTTAAGACACATACTGCCAGTTACAGGCTTCCCTGGTGGCTCAGTGGTAAAGAATCTGCCTGCTAATGCAGAAGACATGGGTTTGATCTCTGGGTCAAGAAGATCCCCTGAAGAAGGAAATGGCAACCCAGTCCAACATTCTTGCCTGGAAAATTCCATAGACAGAGGAGCCTGGCAGGCTACAGTCCATGGAGTCACAGAAGAATCAGACACAACTTAGTTACTAAACAACAACCACTGACAGTTACTCTAGTGTGAACAAACTGGTAGCTTCAGAGGGCAACTTCGTTAGCCAGCAGTACCCTCAACGCTGGGCATGGTTCACTCCTGGGGACTGGTGGCCCAACAACATAAGTAGACATTAGCAGTAATGTCATTGCTTCTGGGAGGGAGCAAGCACATTGTCGACTTGGTGTAGCTGTATTGCCCACTCTTCTTGGAACTGTTATTTGGATCAGTGACTCAGTGGGCATAGGCAGGAGTGATGGCAGCTTCTCTGGGCATTGGTGGTTTCGACTTCATCATGTTACATTGGCAGAAGCTGTCATTTTCAGTGTAAACAGTTCTAGGAAGCAGACCA
>NW_011494622.1:4767483-4777363 GCF_000754665.1 Bison bison bison
GTTCTCCCCAGGAGTACCTCACTTGACCATGAAAGAAGGCATCATGGTGTACAAGTGAGGTACTCCTGGGGAGAACAGGGAAGCTGGGAGGACTGCCCAGTCGTGGGGGCAGAGTCACATAGTAGTCTCCTGCCATTGAGTGTGGCCTTCTTTTTAATCTCACATTAAAGCAACCTGAGAATGAGATTTGACCAGTTTGGGCCAGATAATCAGCTTACGTTTTGAAGTTTTAGGCATCTAGAGGGAACCAGTGAATAATCGAGAAGGGAGAATTATAAAGCATTCCTTCTGTTCCTGTTTTCTTTCCATCTTTCTTCTGTTTCTGTTAGAAATGTTTAAAATTTACTTAATTTCAAGAAACTTTCAACTTAACTTTACATTGAAAGAAACTTTTGTAAAACTAAATATTCTGTTTACATTCTTTACACACGTGTAAAAAGAATATAAATGAGGATGAGATTTACTGAAGCCCTATCGGCCAAAGCCAACTAGATAGATCCTTTAAAAATACATTATGGCTGTTCCTCTGGAAATCGGGCGTCATTATTTTCCATTCTGTCATTTTCTCCTCAGTGGCTCAGTGCCATATTGATCGTTAGAATCAAACGTCATCTCCAAGTTTGGCAAACAGCTGCCCTGACTTGGTTTAGGGCTAAGGCCTATTCTGGCAAAGAAGATGGATCTGCTCATTCCAGATGAGAAGATTTGGATGGAAATGGTGGGCCGTCAGCCAGAGCTTCAGGGATCAGAGCAAGGGCCGCAGTTCACGTACAATGTGAGCTGGACCCAGGAGTGCGGATGGAATCTACAGTCTCGGGAGCCTATGTGCCTGTGAGCAAATGTTGAGCTCTCCAGCCAGCAAAATCCGCTCATGGAACAATTGCATGGCCTTGAATCTAGGTATGTTGCATCATCTCCTCTGAAAATACTTACACATGGCAAAGGTCAGTCATATTTCAGTTCTCTTAGCAGAAGAAAATTAGCTTGGTTTTTCATAAAATTCCCTGTCCATATATCATACTTAATTGGAATAGTAGTTTATTATTCCTGCTGAAAATGTTTTGGATAATACTGTGTTAGATTAGCCTTTAAGCAGCCATTCTGAATCTGCCAGGTTCTCGATTATTCATTTATTTTAAAAACTCCTATGTGTCTCGCATTGGATAATGACAGAAAAAAATGGAATGTAAGATGACATTCCCTGTCTTTGAGAAGACACATATGGTTGTACAAAACAACTTGAGATCAGTAAATGGGTCAAATGAGTGTTAGTGGTTTCAAAAGTTAAAGACAATTCTGAACAACAGTCTCAAGGATGGGAAATAGTCAGGAAAGGATTCCTGGGTGTTTTGTACATTGTGAAGAGTATGTTTGATCTTAGTTGGCAGAGAAGAGAAGATTTGGCTTTGCAGGCTGGTAAACATTAGCAAAAACTACTAGGTGGTGGAACTACTACAAAAACTACTAGGTAGGTGGAAAAACGCATCTTGTGTGATTAAAGGTAAAAGAAGAGGCAGTGGGGAGCTTGGAAAATGGTTGGAGTGGGAGGAGAAAGACTGAGTAAGAAGACCAGCCTAAAATTTGTCTTGTGAAGGTTATTGGAAGAAAACGTTGGATAGAATGGATGGATCCATCTGATGGAGGTTCTTACAATGTCTGTCAGGGGCCTTTGAGTTATTATTTATTCATGCATTTGTTCATTTATTTATCAAATGTTTATATGTGAGGCATTGGACAAGACATTGGAGATGAACATACCCGTTGCTTACTCTAATGACTTGACATTAGGGTAAAGAGGCACATAGACAGTCACTGCAACATAATAAAGGTCTGTTGGAAATAACAATACAGAAGATTCATTTTGCCTGGAATAGAGGCAGGGCTGAAAAATCTTTGGAAAATAGAAATTCTTAAGCAGGTGGAACTGATGAAGCAGGCTCTGGAAGCTGTTGCAGAATAACAGAAATCGAGACACAATGAGAGGAGTGCACGCTCTAACACAAATTGCAGTGGGTGCTAGCAGTCAAGGACAGAAGAAACACCCTAAAGATGTGTGCAGTTTAGGTGTGTAGTTGGCCTGGGGTTGGGCTGCTGGGAAGAGGCAGTGACACAGAGCAGTTTGGTGCTTACAGTTAGAAAGTGCTGACACTGAAGGCAGAGATGAATTCCTGGAATCACTGTGAGTAGCAGCACGCTGCGTGGGCTGGCCGCTGAACTGCCACCGAAGTCCCCATTCACAGAGACAGCAGTCTTGGTCGTTTTCTTTGCTGGCCCTCCAACACTTCAGATATTATTTTGTGCATCTCGATCTGTGAGTATTTCACTCCTCTCCCCGTCTACCACCTGAAAGCCCTCATTCTTCTGGAGAAATCCTATTCATGTTTCAAATGTCATTTCTCTGACACCCCAAGGAACTCCTCACTCCTGTAGATAAGTATCTCTACTTAGTCTACAGCTCTACCTTGGCACTTACATCTTATTTTATTTAGTCATTTACTTGTGAACCTTTACTGTGGATTATTCATTCTTCAAGGACAGAGCTTGTGTTTATAGCAAAAGCAGGATTAAGCCTAGTTTTGACTTCAAGTCCCTGCCTTACCACATATTAGCTCTATAACCTTACAAAACATGGTTAATCTGTCTTTATTTCTCATTTAAAAAACAGGGCAAATTGTATGTACTTAATAAGGTCTCTAATAAAAAGTTATTAAGAGAATATATGTAAAACACTATCAGAGTGGTTTATTCATGAACACTCAATAAACATTAATTTTTTTCTTCCTCCTTTTTTGTCATTTGTATTCTCAGTGCTCAGCCATGTATAGGAGTTTACCACATCCAGGCACTGTTCTAAGCACTTAGATATATGTTAACTCATTTAATACTCTCTGTAACACCATGAAGAAAACACTTAATATCCTTCTTTTGTTTATGAGGAATCCAGGACACAAAAATGTTAAGTACTTATTGAGGCAAGTCCAGGGAATAAATGGTAGAGGCAAGATATTTTAAAAATATAATTTATTCATTTTTGGCTGTGCTGGGTCTTTGTTGCTGCGTGAGCTTGTCTCTAGTTGTGGCGAGTGGGGGTTTCTCATTGTGGTGCCTTCTCTTGTTGCGGAGCACGGGCTCTGGGGCCCTGGGGCCCTGGGGCTTCAGCAGCTGCAGCACCTGGGCTCCATAGTTGAGACTCATGCTCTAGAGTGCTGGCTCTGTAGTTGTGGTATGTGGGCTTAGTTGTTCTGCAGCATATAGGATCTTCCTGGATTGGGCATCGAACCCTTGTCTCCTGCACTGGCAGGCAGATTCTTTACCACTGAGTCACCAAGGGATACCCAGATTCAAGATTTGAATCCAGGTAGATGCAACTCTGAAGTCCATGCTCTGATCTTAACCTTGATTCTATACATAGTTTAAATTTGATGTTGAACCTTCTGGAAATTTTCTCATGGTGATGAGCTGGCCCCCTCAATAGAGTTCCAAAAGTAGGACTGCCCTGTGCCTTGAGCAAACCCGCTCCTATTATGCTCTTTCAAGGACTTCTGACTGCTCTTAAATTCTTGAGAAATTATTTCCCAAATAAAAAAGAGTCAGTTCTTTCTTTCATGGGAACTCCCTCACCCACATGGACATCCATTCAGATTAGAATATGAATGAACTAAGTAGCTTATTCGTCTGAGTCCTACGTAGAGGTTGCTTAATTGTTGTTAAGCTACAGAGGTGTAAGACATGGCAGTTGCCCTTGTCTTGGTGTTGGTGTTATGGAAATATTTTGGAGTAAGTTCTGCTATAGCTTCATCTTGCAGCTGAGAAAGTTGAAGCTCACAGAAGTAACTCATTCTCCATGGTCATAGAGACAGCAAATATTTATACCTAGGTTTTCCTGACTCGGGCACTACTGGGAATGCAAAAGCAACATAATTAGAGAAGCTGGGTGATGGTTCTGTAGTAGCTTGTCCATGGTTTGTCTCAAGAGGAGAGAATGCAGTGTACGTTATCAGTACTCTCCTGGGAAGTTTTCAGTATCTGTGTGTCCAAGATATCAGGCAGGATGTCTTGGGTTTGAGCCTGGAATCTCCACTCAAGTCTCCTAACTCCTTGGTTTATTTAAAAAAAGTGAGAATAATAATGGCACTCACCCCAAAGGGCTGTTTTGAGGATTAGTTGACATTACGAAGATGCTTCAGTAAGGTAAGGCACTTTTGAGGACATTTATTGTTTTGTCTGTCCAGCTTGTATGAGATAGAGACATTCACTTATGAGTGGGAGCGTAAGTAGAACAGATATATGGGCATGAAGTAGGAGAGTCCTGAAGAAACCATGAGTACGAGGAGCCAAAATGCAGAGAGTCAAGGATGTGGGGTGCTTATCGCACATGGGTTGGTAGCATCGTCATATTGCTATCCCTGAGGGGCAAGACGGTAACTAACACAGTAGTCTTCTATTGTTGAATATCAAACGAGCACAGACTCAGCTGCTTAAGACAAGGAAATCTATTTTACCACGATTTCTGTGGATCAAAAGTCTAGGCACAGCTTAGCGGGGTCCTCTGCTCAGGCTCTCACAGGCTGAAGTCAAGGTGTCGGCAGGGCTGTGGTTAGATGAGGCTCAGGGTCTTCCAGGCTCATTGGTTGTTGGCAGAATTCAGTTCCTGTGGCTGTAGGACTGAGGCTCTCAGCTCCCAGAAGTTGCCTGCCACTCCCTGCTGCATGGCCATCTCCGCACTTGGCAGTATGCTTCTTCAAGCCCTACATGGGGATTTCACTCCAGTCTTCTACTCAGTGTCTTATGTAACAGTGTAATCATGAGTGACTGTCTTACCATACTCACTGCTCCACATTCAAGAGGAGGGGATTACACAGGGTGTGTACTCCGGGGAGTGGGAGTCTTTGGGGCCACCTTAGGATTCTGCCTACCACTCTCAGTCTAGTCCCAACGGCCCCTCGCTGTGCTCTACCTTCCTGGGTTCCCACACAATTCCTGTCTGTCATCACTAAATATTGTAATTCCTTGAGTGAATCAAAGACCCTATTTAACATATAGGAAGGAAGCGTAAGAAAAACTATTATCTTCTGAGAAATGATCATTTTTAGTGAAAAAGAAAAAAGTGCACATCAAACATTTTAATTATTCCTGATTTAACTATTAGTTTAATATGAATTTTGATTTCAGCAAAATAGTGGTTCTATGGCCTATAGTTCCTCTAAGTCAGATTTTTTCATGAAGAAAAATAGAAAGCTTAAAAATCAATTTATTTTCTGACTATTCAGATGGAAGAATATTTTTCTGTAAGAGATTTTACTTTAAAATTAACAAATGGGGCTACAATAGTTTTCGGGTTTTTTTCTAGCTCACAATATAACTTTTCAATTTGTGGGGAGGCCAGAAGATGAATTTCTTTTTAGGAAATGAAACAAAACATAAATATTTTCTCAAAAGAGGCCTGCACAGACAATATTAATTATTAGTGATGAAATGGTATAACCTTATGACATCTAATTTTGGTTGTGTTTCAGAGTATTGATTGATGGAATTCAATTTCCTTTTTGCTTTATTTAAACCCATTTTATAGTTCCTGAGCAAAGGCTTGAAAGCCAGCAAACATGATAAATAAGACTAATGTACACCAAGTACATATTCCTTTCCAAACTGGAAAGTACATACATTCCTTTTTTCTTTTTTTCTCTTGAGGGGGTTACTTGGCCAGATAAGCACAGACTGTACTTATGACTAAGTCAAGAATAAAGTCATAAACTTATAAACTTCAGGAGAGCAGTGTTGAAAATGAATAGATATATGTGAATTTCCACGTAGATGACATGGGACAGACTCCATGGGAAGTCAGTTCAGATGCCCAGCACAGAGAGGACTGGGTCTCGCTCCCCTGGCTCCGGTGCCCTGGGGCCCTTCCCTCTCACTGGCATTAGTGTGCTGCTGGAGTCCGCGGAGAGCGATTCCCCCAGGCCTCTGTCGCTGGGAGAATGTGGGGCAGACATGCGCCAAGGTTTCTAATGTTATTATTTTTGCAGTGGGCCTGGGTCTCTTTTCTTCAGACACTAACCCTCAACACAGTAGGACCAATCTGGCCAATTTGCTCTTTCTTGGTCTCTTCCTTTCATCGTGAAGGCAGTCCTTATACAGGTGTTGAGAAAACACCTGCTTCTGTTTTGTTCCAGGAGGCACTGGTACTTAAGTGATGGTGTTTAAATAACAGGTAGACCCATGGGGCTCCTGGGATGATGGAGCCTCTGGGCTGGATGCTAGCACTTCTGGTCCAGGCACCTTCTGGTCTCCGTGGTCACCAGCATCTCTGCCTCCCAAGGGGACTGACTGGACTTTTTACTTCTCGTGGTTCCTTAAGCCTATATTCAGCCAAGAATATCCCACAACAAACCTCCTTGACAACAAAACACCAAAGCCTTCTAGCTCTAATGACACATCTCTTTCCATTACCATGAGTACCATTTGCCTTTTAACACACACATTGGGACAGTGTGGCTGGAGCATCAGCTACACTCCTGGCTGGGGATCAGCAGTTTTTCTACCTAGGCCCCGCTGTTGTGTCTGGATCCATCCTCCAGACACCCTTTTCCCATCATGATGATAAATGTCTACCACGGTCTTTTGCTGTTCTTGGGACACACATAAGATTATGCTAGTTCAGCAGGCAGATTTTGAAATTCTTTGGCTTTTAAACAGAAAGAATCAGGCCGCTAATCAATTGTCTTCTTGGTCCTCTGCCCCTTAGTTGCTCGTGGTTGCAAAATGATACACGGGGAAAGGCAGCACTCTGTAACTTTACCAGCCGAAATGCAGATAGATATTTTGGTGGATGGTGACATCTGTCTCCTACACCAGTGGTGTCCAGGACTCAAGATCTTGCCATGCTCTATGTAATGTGAGGACAGCGAAGGGATTTGAGCTGCATCCATATGCGATGAGCAAGTGCTCACAACATTCCGGGTATGGTGCTGCTTACTTGCAGGGAACAGTGTTTCTGCTCTCAATAGTCCCCTCTGACTAGGTTCCCTTTATTTTCTCTGTGATGTGCTGAAAACTCCTGCAGTTGCCGAGAGGCTTGGTGTGACTTGTTTATCAAGTGGTGTGATGACAGAGGGATTTATCTCCAAAGCACTGCCATCATAGCTGGGTTCTCTCGCTCTCTTGATTCCAGAGCAATGCCTTTGTGTTGAAGTGACATTTCTTCCTGGAACATGTGCTCTTTGTCTCCTTAGACATGGACCTGTTCCTCTGAATGATAAAATTCAGGTTTGGAGACCTTAACAGCATTTTCTTCAATGTTCCTTTCCCATATTTCTGAAGCAAACCCCTTCTGGTTCTGAGGGAACCACACACCCCTCTGCATGCAGAGGGCATTTGCCAGTGCCTGCTCCTTGGGATCAGAGATGAGCTTCCGAAAAAATATAGACATCCTGGGGCCAAGGAGGAGCTTAGTCAGCAGTTACCAACTAGCTTGAGAAACGAAAAGTCCATTTATCAAGGATAAAATCGTATTACCCTGTAAGTATCTCTCTCTCTCTTCTTTTCTGTCTCTATAGATTAACTTTTCCTGGACATTACACAAATGCAGTCATGTAATATGTGGTCTTTTTCTCAATCTTCGAGGAAACAGCATTGTCTTTCACCAATAAGTGTGATGGTAGCTGCAGATTTTTCAAAGAATCCTTTTATCAAGTTGACAAAATTCTTTCCATCTCTAGTTTTGAGTCTTATCATGACTGAGTGTTAGATATTGACAAATGCTTTTTTTCTATGTGTTGACATGATCATATGGTTTTGTCCTTTATTCATATTAATTAAAATTACTTTACATTGACTTTTAGATATTAAGTCAACTTTGTACTCATACTGAGTCATGGTGTATAATCCTTTTGATATGTTGCTGAGTTCAGCTTGCTGACATTTTGTTGAGAATTTTTGCATTTAGACTTGTGAAGAATGTTGGCCTGTAGTTTTCTTTTCTTGTGATGTCTTTGTCGGGTTTTAGTATTAGGGGAATACTAGCCTTGAGTGACTAGTTCTCTTTTGTGTTTTGTGGAAGAGTTTTGAAGGAGTGGTGGTGTTTGTCCTGTAGATATTTTATAGCATACACCTGTGAAGACATCTGGACCCAGCCTTTTATTTGAAGAAAGATTTTCAATTACTAATTTAAATTCTTTATTTGTGATGGATCTGTTCATATTTTATCCTTTTCACTTAGTCAATTTTGTTACTGTGTACCTTTTTTGAATCTTCTTATTTCATCTAAATTGCCTAATTTGTTAGCATAAAAGTATTCATAGCATGTCCTTGTAATCCTTTTATTTTCTGTAGGATTGGTAGTGATGTCTCATCTTTCATTCCTGAGTTTAGTAATTTGAGTCTTCTCACTTCTTGGTTGGTCAGACTGGCTCAGGTTTCTCAACCTCAGCACTATTGATATTTGGGCCCAATAGTTTTTATTATGCGGGGGCTTTCATGCTATGTAAGATGTTTGGCAGCATCTCTCCCTGGCCTTGGGCAACCACTCATCTGCTTTTTGTCTCAATGACTTTGTTCATGTTTTCTAGAATTTTATATAAATGGTCTCATGCAGTATGGACTCTTTTGTGTTTGGCTTCTTTCATTTAGCATAATGATTTTAAGATTCACCTATATTGTTGTATCAGTTGTCCATTCTTCCTCCTCCTCTGTTATTTTTTTTCCTTAGTAGTATTCTATACTGTGGATATTGCACAGTTTGTTTATCTTTACCTATTGATGAAAAATTGTTTTTTTTTTCCCCTCAGTTTGGGGTTATTATGAATAATACTGCTTTGAACACTTACATTTAACTCTTTGTGGACTTACGTTTTCATTTGTGAATTCCTAGGAGTGGACCTATGGAAGGTGTATAGTTAACTTAAGAGACGGATAAATAGTTTTTCTATGTGGTTGTTCCATTTTGCATTCCTACTAGCAGTGTATGGGACCAGTTACTCTATATCCTTGCTAGCATTTGGTATTGTCAGTATATACCACATTTTATTCAAGTATAAATTCATGTAAATGAGTGGTTGCAAATAATTCAGTTCAGTTCAGTCGCTCAGTCATGTCCGACTCTTTGCGACCCCATAAATCGCAGCACGCCAGGCCTCCCTGTCCATCACAAACTCCCAGAGTTCACTCAGACTCAAGTCCATCGAGTCAGTGATGCCATCCAGCCATCTCATCCTCTGGCGTCCCCTTCTCCTCCATCCCTCAATCCCTCCCAGCATCAGAGTCTTTTCCAATGAGTCAACTCTTTGCATGAGGTGGCCAAAGTACTGGAGTTTCAGCTTTAGCATCATTCCTTCCAAAGAAATCCCAGGGCTGATCTCCTTCAGAATGGACCGGTTGGATCTCCTTGCAGTCCAAGGGACTCTCAAGAGTCTTCTCCAACACCACAGTTCAAAAGCATCAATTCTTCGGCGCTTAGCCTTCTTCACAGTCCAACTCTCACATCTATACATGACCACAGGAAAAACCATAGCCTTGACTAGACGGACCTTTGTTGGCAAAGTAATGTCTCTGCTTTTCAATATGCTATCTAGATTGGTCATAACTTTCCTTCCAAGGAGTAAGCGTCTTTTAATTTCATGGCTGCAATCACTATCTGCAGTGATCTTGGAGCCACAAAAAATAAAGTCTGACACTGTTTCCAGTGTTTCCCCATCTATTTGCCATGAAGTGGTGGGACCAGATGCCATGATCTTCGTTTTCTGAATGTTGAGCTTTAAGCCAACTTTTTCACTCTCCACTTTCACTTTCATCAAGAGGCTTTTTAGTTCCTCTTCACTTTCTGCCATAAGGGTGGTGTCATCTGCACATCTGAGGTTATTGATATTTCTCCCGGCAATCT
>NW_011494622.1:4777463-4788071 GCF_000754665.1 Bison bison bison
TCTTCCAGTCCAGCGTTTCTCATGATGTACTCTGCATATAAGTTAAATAACCAGGGTGACAATATACAGCCTTGATGTACTCCTTTTCCTATTTGGAACCAGTCTGTTGTTCCATGTCCAGTTCTAACTGTTGCTTCCTGACCTGCATACAGATTTCTCAAGAGGCAGATCAGGTGGTCTGGTATTCCCATCTCTTAATTACATGTATTGAAAATAATCTTGAAGAATTATTATGTTTTTGTAACTAAAGTGCTTCCCAGGTGGCGCAGGGATAAAATATCTGCCTGCCAATGCAGGAGATGTGGGTTTGATCTCTGGGTCTGGAAGATCCCTTGAATTAGTAAAGGGCAACCCACTCCAGTATTCTTGCCATGGACACAGTCCATGGGGTTACAAAGAGTCAAACATGACTAAGCACACAGGCAACTGAAGTAGTTTATAGATCTCCCTCTTTTTTTGTTCTCTTATGTTGTATTAAGTCAATTTCTTTTCACTAAGGAAAGGAAGTTCATATTCTAGTCACTACTGCCGCTGCCGCCGCTGCTGCTAAGTCGCTTCAGTCGTGTCCGACTCTGTGTAACCCCGTAGACGCTAGTGGACAGTTAAACCCATTGTAGCTGAGGTTAATGAAAAGCACTGCTATTAGTATCCTGGCAGAAAAAAAGAAATCTCTAAATTACAATTGGGGAAAAATGGAGAAGGAACAACAAGTGATTAAATATTGTATGTGAAACTGAGGGACTAGGTTAGAATATGGTGATTTTCACAGTAGTTCTGATCATATATGGTCACATTGCTGTCCCCAGACCAGAGTTCTACCTTTAGATTTCAGAAGCTGGGCAGCCAAATCACACCAAACCTATCTCTTAATGGTGAGTGTGCTTTCCACTCAGTTTTCCATTTCCCACCATCACTCTCTGGCCGTGTTAACAGGGCCTCCTAGAAGACCAGAGGTCATGAGAAATTGGCAATAGCTGTGACGGATTCCCCAGTTTTCCCTGAGGCTGCCCGTCTGCTGCCTTTACTATTTAGTTATCAGCAAACAAAGCAGCTGGAGTCAGGCTGGGCAAGGAGGAGGATGTGGGTGGGGTGGTCATTACTGGCCACAGCGAGTACCCTGGGAAGTCCAGAGTTCATGAGCTTCCTTTTACTCTTGGGGCTCCAGTGTAAGTTGAGTGTGTAAAAGTGGAGAGAGAAAGAAGAAAAGAGGAAGAGAAAAAAAAAGACAAAATTTGTGACCAAGGAAAAGAGCTTTAAAAAAATACAAACAGTATACAACAAAGTTTCCCATTTTTACAGTAAAAATGCTCACTATGCCCTCTGCCTGTTCGTGCAGTGGCCTGTTCTGATGGGGGTAGGACCAGCACCATGAGAGTGGCTTGTTGTATCCACACATGTCACTGCAGCCTTACCTGAATCAGTACGTGCAGGATGGAGGCTGGATGAAGGGGAGGAGCAGTCCTGGCTTAGGCTGGAAGCCTGGCTCTGATGCTTACAGACCTCAGCTCCTCTGGGCCTCAGTTTCCTCATGTGTAATGCAGTGGAGATAATATCCTTCTATGTGTGCGTGCCTGCTTGGTCGCTTCAGTCATGTCCGACTCTTTGCAACCCTATGAACTGTAGCCCACCAGGCTCCTCTGTCCTTGGGATTCTCCAGCAAGAATACTGGAGTGGGTTACCATGCCCTCCTTCAGTGGATCTTTCTAACTCTGGGATCGAACCTGCATCTCCTGCATTGCAGCTAATTCTTTACTGTTGAGCTACCGGGGAAGCCCAAATAATATCCTTATCAATGAGCTATTGTGGGGATCAAAATGAGCATGAAAGTTGGCATTCAATATAAAAACTCTGTTCACAATATTTTTGCTTTTTCCAATTTTGAAACGTTATTTATGAGAGTTAGTTCTTAACTATCTCTAAAATGTCATATGTCTTCAAGGACATGGTGGGAATATAGGATTAAATAATTTCTTCTGGGTGTCTTTTACTTTCATTGCTTTGATGATTAGCATCCCAGATACTTGCCCACAGGCAGCACTTGAAGGATCGTGGCTCACAGAAGTTTAATTCTTTCACTCAATTACTGAAGCTTAGCGTATTTTAGTTACTCTCAGTTTAGGTTTCACACTCTCTGGCCTTGCAGTATTGCACCAAACTATCCTTCCCTCTTGAGGATTCTCCACAGTTTTTCCTCCATTAAACCCAGTAATGAGTTTTGTTACCAAGATGCCTGCTGTTTCCATGCCTACAAGTCCTGTTTTCCAAACTGGCTGTTCTCAGGCTGGCGAGAGTGAACTGATTTAACTCCAGAAACATTTTCAACTTCCTGAAAGCTTCAATGGCCAGGGGTGCTCCCACAGATCCTCTGCGGTAATTTTTTTTTTTTTTTTAAGTTTCTGCTTTCTTTACAGACATGATGATTTTCTGTAATGCTCTCTAAAATGTAGCATCCATCATGTTGTTCTGTGGTTATCAACAAAAACCTCCCTATCTCCTCCCTGCTCCTTCTTTCCAGAATCTCTTGAATGCTTTGATCTCCAGCTGCTTTTTCGGTCATTTTGGTTTCCAGAACTTTTACCTGTTCTGGAGGAACATGTCATCCTTGAACTGCCTTGGCGATGACTTTCCATGGTGTCTGACACCAAAGACTAAAAATAGCAAGATGAAGCCCAAAGCATTCTCCAAAGAAGTAAAATTGAATAACGTAACCAGATTATTCTTGGTTATCTTGCAGATATCCGTGTGACCAGACGTCTACAAATGGCGGTGAGATCATTTCTAGTCGCCCTTTAATCTGTTGGCAGCTGGCTTCTGAAAGCTTCTTGTGAATTTTTTTCTTTGTTTTCGCCCAAGCCAAAGGCAGCCAGCAGTATTTGAAACTTTCGGTGCTGGATTGTCCTTCTGACTTTCACATGGACCTTGGTCAGTTCCCTTTTCCTTTCTTTCCTCATTTCAGGCTTGTTTTGGAGGTGGGGGAAGGGAGTGTTCTACGTTTTCACAGTGGTTGCTAAGAAAGCATCTTCTCTGTTTATAGGCCCCTAACAAATAGTGACAGCTGAAAGACAAATATGGTATGGTGTTTGCAGGAGGAGGATGGAAGGCGGCCAGCAATTAGCAGCTCCGAGCACCAGCGCTCACAATGAGGCCTTTGAGAGCGGGGATTGGCATTATGCTTCCACAGATTGCTTGCAATAATTTAAAAAGGGGCTTGCCTCATGCCTTCAATGACAAACTTATTTCCAGAAATCAGCCAGGGTTGTATAACTTGATAGGGTTGTAAAATAACATAGTCTTTTCTTTCTCAAAGAAGCCTTTCTTATGAACGGGAGCCAAATCTCCATTCTCTAAATCTCCAATATCCATTTTCACAACAGGGTTCTTGAACCTTCTAGTCAGAGGCTGGAGTGTCACCAGCCAGAAAAGTAAGCCAGGTGTAGTGTCCTTCATGTTCATCCTTCGTTTGGGAGCCTTTATTCCATTCTGGTGGAGTGGTCCTAGGGTAGGAGTTTGGAAAAGCATTGTGCAAAGAAAAGAAAAATGAAGTTGTCTTTCTATCTAATACTGATATCTCATAGGAATTTAGGTTCTTCATTTCCTAATTTTAAAGTATAAAAGAAACGGTTGTGTGTGTGTTGCTCAGTCACTCAGTCGTGCCTGACTCTTTGCGACCCTATGGACTGTAGCCTGCCAGGCTCTTCTCTTCATGGAATTCTCCAGGCAAGACTACTGGAGAGGATTGCCATTTCCTCCTCCAGGGGATTTTTCCGACTCAGGGAACGAACCTGCATCTCCTCCATTGCAGGTGGATTCTTTACCACTGAGCCACAAGGGAAGCCCCCAAAAGAAATGGTTCAGTTCAGTTTCTCAGTTGTGTCCGACTCTTTGCAACCCCATGGGCTGCAGCACACCAGGCCTCCCTGTCCATCACCAAGTCCCGAAGCTTGCTCAAAATCATGTCCATTGAGTTGGTGATGCCATCCAACCATTTCATCTTCTGTCATCCCCTTCTCCTCGTGCCTTCAATCTTTCCCAGCATCAGTGTCTTGTCCAATAACTCAGTTCTTTGCATCAGGTAGCCAAAGATTTGGAGTTTCAGTTTCAGCATCAGTCCTTCCAGTGAATACTTAGGACTGATTTCCTTTAGGATGGACCGGTTGGATCTGCTTGCTGTCCAAGGGACTCTCAAGAGTCTTCTCCAACACCACAGTTCAAAACCATCAATTCTTTGGCATTTAGCTTGCTTTATAGTCCAACTCTCACATCCATACATGACTCCTGGAAAAACCATAGCTTTGACTAGATGGACCTTTGTTGGCAAATAATGTCTCTGCTTTTGAATATGCTATCTAGGTTGGTCATAAGTTTTCTTCCAAGGAGCAAGTGTCTTTTAATTTCATGGCTGCAGTCACCATCTGCAGTGATTTTGGAGCCCCAAAAAATAAAGCCTGTCACTGTTTCCACTGTTTCCCCATCTATTTGCCATGAAGTGATGGGACCAGATACCATGATCTTAGTTTTCTCAGTGTTGAGTTTTAAGCCAACTTTTTCACTCTTCTCTTTCACTTTCATCAAGAGGCTCTTAGTTCTTCTTCACTTTCTGCCATAAGGGTGGTGTCATCTGCATATCTGAGGTTATTGATATGTCTCCCAGCAATCTTGAATTCAGCTTGTGCTTCATCCAGTCCAGTAATTCTCATGATGTACTCTGCACATAAGTTAAATAAGCAGGGTGACAATATACAGGCTTTGAGTTACTCCTTACCCAATCTCGAACCGGTCTGTTGTTCCATGTCCAGTGCTAACTGTTGCTTCTTGACCTGCATACAGATTTCTCAGGAAGCAGGTCAGGTGATCTGGTATTCCCATCTCTTGAAGAATTTTCCACAGTTTGTTGTGATCACACAGTCAAAGGCTTTGGCATAGTCAATAAAGCAGAAGTAGATGTTTTTTCTGGAACTCTCTTGCATTTTTGATGATCCAGTGGGTGTTACAATTTGATCTCTGGTTCCTCTGCCTTTTCTAAAACCAGCTTGAACATCTGAAAATTCACGGTTCATATACTATTGAAGCCTGGCTTGGAGAATTTTGAGCATTACTTTGCTAGCGTGTGAGATGAGTGCAATTATGTGGTAGTTTGAGTGTTCTTTGGCATTGCCTTTCTTTGGGATTGGAATGAAAACTGACCCTTTCCAGTCTTGTGGCCACTGCTAAATTTTCCAAATTTTCTGGCATATTGACTGTAGCACTTTCACAGCAGGAGGGAACACAGCCCCACTATTTAACAGAAAATTGAATTAAAAATTTACTGAGCATGGCCCCACCCATCAGAACAAGACCCAGTTTCCCCCTCAGTCAGTCTCTCCCATCAGGAATCTTCTGTAAGCCATTTATCCTTCTCTTATCTTCTCTATCCTTCTCTGGGCAGACAGACTGAAGACCACAATCTCAGAAAACTAACCAATCTGATCACATGGACCACAGCCTTGTATAATTCAATGAAACTATGAGCCATGCTGTGTAGGGCCACCCAAGATGGATGGGTCATGGTGGAGAGTTCTGACAAAACATGGTCCACTGGTGAGGTGAATGGCAAACCACTTCAGTATTCTTGCCTTGAAAACCCCATGAACAGTATGAAAAGGCAAAAAGATAGGACACTGAAAGATGAACTCCCCAGGTCGTTAGGTACCCAAATGCTACTGGAGAAGAGTGGAGAAATAATTCCAGAAAGAATGAAGAGATGGAGCCAAAGAGAAAACAACACCCAGTTGTGGATGGGACTGGTGATGGAAGTAAAGTCCGATTCTGTAAAGAGCAATATTGCATAGGAACCTGGAATGTTAGGTCCATGAATCAAGGCAAATTGAAAGTGGTCAAACAGGAGATGGCAAGAGTGAACGTTGACATTTTAGGAGTCAGTGAACTCAAATGGACCGGAATGGGTGAATTTAACTCAGATGACCATTGTATCTACTACTGTGGGCAAGAATCCCTTAGAAGAAATGGAGTAGCCATCACAGGCAACAAAAGAGTCTGAAATGCAGTACTTGGATGCAATCTCAAAAATGACAGAATGATCTCTGTTCATTTCCAAGGCAAAGAAAGAAATGGTTATCTGGGATAAAATAGAAGGCTATGAGATAATACTTATTGGAAAGGAGGCCATAGTAGACAGATGAGGAACAGACAGTGATGTGAAGGAACAGAGACAATGATGAATGATGGAGGGGATGACGACAGGACCCCTTCTAATGTCCTTCACACATATATCAACTTTGCTGTCATGCACACCCCACCCCCTCCCCCAGCCCTAGCCATAGGTCCCATAATGATCTCAGTTTACAAGGGAACAGACGAAGGCATACATTACCTGCCCAGGATACGCAGTGGATGGTGGAGCTGTGGTCTGAATACAGGCGGCTTGATTCAGAACCAGTGCTCAGAACCCTGGCTCTCTGTTGACTCCGTTGGGAGGCCTCCATTCTCCAAGCCTCAGCTTGTGTTCTCCATCTTTTAGTTTGATCAACAGCACTTTTCGTTCTGGGGAAACTGCCTGGAGAAAACTTTTCTGCCCATTTAGTAGGAAGACCACCTAGCTTGCCTGTCTTCTTTTTCCGTAAGCCTCCTCTAAGGGGACATTGCGTATGAAAAATTCTGAAGTGACTTTAGAGAAAACAGAGGACATGTTGATATGGAAAGAATAATAAAATTCTCAGTGTTAATTCTTTTCCCAACTCAGTGTACCATTCACAATCTGAACGTCTCAGTTCAGTACCACCATCTTCAGATTTTCTTGAACCCACAAGTGCTTAGATTTAATTTTTCTGGAATCCAAATTATGTCAGAAACCATCCATAGGCAGGTCCTATCAGGTAATCAGTGGAGAAAAATTCAAATACTTATCAGAAAGATTTCATTCCGTTGGAGAACTAAGATACATATTTGTTGATAGAACTGATTAGGCAGAGTTTGTCCTTGGCTTCAGGAGGAAATTCAAATTTCTCACCCTCAAGGGCCCTACTTGCCTCTTCATCCTCTGGTGCGGTGCGTGAGTCTGCAAATGCAATACTCTCTGCCTTTATATCCTTCTTGGCCTCTTCACTTAGGAACCTCTAGTGTAAATTTTCTCCTTTACTAACTCAGGTTATTAGGCATTACTTTACTCACTTAAAAAGAAATTTGAAGAGTTTCAATACTGGCTCTTGAAATTATTTGGGGTTGAATGGAGACTTTTTTTTTCATTTTATACCCATATGATTTATTTTGTAAAATTTCCATATTATTATTTCTGAAAAGAAATCTAATTTAAAATGACAAGGCTTTAATTACTTTAAATGTTTATGGAGCATACTTTAAAAAAATTTATTTCTAAGTGAAGGATAATTGCTTTACAGTATTGTGTCGATTTCTACCAAATATCAATGTGAATCAGCAGCTGTAGGTTTACCCATGTCCCCTCCCTCCTCCCCTCTCCCTCCCTATCCCACCCCTCTAGGTTGTCACTAAACCCCTGTTTGAGTTCCCTGAGTCCTACAACAATTTCCCACTGGCTATCTATTTTGCATATGGTAATGTATGTTTCCATGTTAGTCTCTCCATACATCCCACCCTCTCTTTCCTCCCCTGCCAGCTGTGTCCATAAGCCTGTTCTCTATGTGTGTGTCTCCATGGGGGTATGGAGCATATTTTTTATGTGGCAAGGATCTGAGGGCGGCCTTGGGAAGCTCGTCCCCTGGGCAGTGAGGGGCAGTGGAATTTTTATCGTGTGAGAGATGATACCCATACAGTGGTTATGATACAGCCTGCCCCACTGGCAGCAAGATCCACTTGTTACGGGAGCACAGAACAAACAGTGGAGGGTGAGAAGGGGTGGCAGCATTAAAGAAAGGTTTATAGAAGAGATAATATTTTAGTTGGATTTTGAAGGATGTATTCACCTTCATTCAACAATATTGTTGAATGCCTGTTCTATGTAGGCTCCATGACAGGCACAGGGTGTGAAGAGGGGGGAAAAAGGCTCACCCTCTGTGGATTCAGAAGCCAGGAGTTGGCATTGGCGACTGCCATGGGCAGTGATCTGGGTGGCGGGAGGCAGTGTCAGGCTCAGATGTCAGCAACGAGGGAAGGCATCGTCTGCCCAGTCCAGCGCGGACCAGTTGTCCCGAGGGGCACAGATCCAGAGTCCAGCCTCATCAGGCTGCCGCCCTGCAGAGGCCAGCAGAGGACGACGTCTGCCCCCACCATTGCTAGGAGGATCCTCAGGTTTCCCTTGGACCCAGAGCAATTCGGGAAGGAAGAGGGAAGGGAGAAAAAACCAGTTAGCCAGTGTGCTTTGCGCTTAATGAGTCTTTACCAAAATTAAATTGTCTTAAACCAGAAATGTCTGAGATGCTAATTGCTAAGTTTGAGCTAAAGTAAATTTTTACTGCTGCTCAACAGGGTAAGAGTTCTTGGGGCAGTTTGGTTGGCTACACAGTCTATGATCTAATTGGTAAGAAATATCTGAAATAGGCATATTCATAGAGACAGAAAGTACCATTAGGTACCATCCTAATCTGGTACCATGTTGCTTAACAGACTACATATAGCTTTACATTATTTCTACCAAAGAATAAACTTCAAACAGAAACACAACTGGTAATCATAGATAGCTCTGCAAAAATAAAGCAATCCACAAGGTGTATAAACTCAGTGTGAGATGACACTTACAAATTCAAACACTTTGGGTCAAGTCAGTGTTTTATCTTTTTGATTTCTCTTATACTTCAAAGATAACAAATGGCATGTTATGTTCTAAATCAGAGTGCATCTCACAACTATTAAGTATACTGATTCAGAACAAATTTTTTAAAATTTTCATTTTCACTTGTACGTCTATTGATATTGTTATCACAGAAAACTTTTATGTGGAAAATAAATTACCATCGCTGTTTTTTAAGAGCAAGACTGGAAGTGGGCCACTTCTCGTATTGTTTTTATCATTCCTGCAGTTGACTTGGCTTGGAGCCGCATAGCTGTCATGGACCCCACCATTTCCTTTGATCCTTAACCCAGTCATTGGCCAAGTCTTGCTTCTTTTATTTTTGTAACTCCTCTGACGTTTTCCATGGCTGCTGCCTTGCTGTAGACTCTCCTCTCCCCCCACCTGGACCATCATGGCTGCCGGCTTCTTGGCTTCCGTCTCACCCCCTCTAACGGCTCCCGGGTCGTCTTCTTAAGCTTCGTGTCATGTCGCCCAGCTCACTTCCCACATGCCCTTCACCATGCTTTCCTTGATTGAATCTTCATTTTTCTCTCATACTTTGGTCTGTCTTCTTTACACAGCGATATCATCTCCAACATTTCTTTCTTCTTTTTCTGTGTGAACTAGAGAGTTTACACCTTTAATGCTTCTAAAAAGAAGAAACATTCTTTTCTTTTTTTTTTTTTTTGAAGCTCTTTAATCATATACCATTCATTTTTCCTGTAGGCTGAGAGTTATCCCTGTCAGCTGCTTGGAATCCTTTCTGGAACAAGAGAGCAGAGAAATAAACCATGGACATGGGTGTCTTAATTATTTATCCTGGTCTCCAGAAAGTGTCATGCCCGCAGCAGGAAGATTGTGCGTAGCATAATTACTTCTCTATGAAGCAACATGAGTATGTAGAGAAAGTACACAAAGTACGCAGGATGTTTTCTTTCTTCTTCTTCTTTATTTTTTTAGAAGACGGTATTTTATTTAATTTATTTTTTGTCCATGCCACAGGGCATGTGGAATCTGAGTTCCCTGACCAGAGATCAAACCCATAACCCCCTGCACTGGAGGTGCAGAGTCTTCACCACTTGACTTCCAGAGGAATTTCAGACATTTTAGTTTTTATCTCTCACATTTTCTCTATATTTTGCACTGATTTATCTTAATTCCCTTCATTAACATCCAGCATCCTCCAAGTCTCAGTTCATCCTTTCCTGGCATCTCTCTGTTTTATCTAGGTATGTAGTAATATTTAGGCTGACTCTTTTTTTTTTTAATAGCTTTATTATGGAGGTAAAGTTTTAAAATATTTAATTTTTTGCTTTCTTCAGTCAAACACCTTTGCTGCTTCTACCCTCAGTATTCATTTAAATATAATTTCTATAGGAGAAATACCAAGAGAAAGACCAAGGTAATATTCATTATTATGATTGAAAAACAGAATGATATAAACTACTGTCTTGCAAGCAGTTTCTTGAGAAAGGCTTCCTACTTCCTATTATCAGATTAATAACTGAGCATAGAGGGTTCAGATTAATAACTGAGCATAGAGGCTTCAGTTCAGAGAGATTTTTAATAGTGCAGAGAAGAGGGCTCAGTTGCTTCAGTCATGTCTGACTCTTTGTGACCCCATGGACTATAGCCTGCCAGGTTCCTCTGTCCATGGGGATTCTCCAGGCAAGAATACTGGAGTGGGTAGCCCTTTCCTTCTTCTGCAGAGAAGAGACCCCTGCATATTTAGGTGGAGTAGGTAGGCGGGAACGGGCTGGGTATAAAGGAAGAGAAAGAAAAGCCAGGCCATGTGCTGTCCTGGGAAATGAAATGAAAGAAAGATGGAGAAAGAGAGAAAGGGTGAAGAAAGTGGGATGTCTCTT
>NW_011494622.1:4788171-4795228 GCF_000754665.1 Bison bison bison
CACTGGAGGCCTATGCTTTCAGGTGAATTAGCAATCTGGGCCTTGGGCATATCACAAGTAAGCTGGGCAAAGCAGTGTGGTCAGGCAGATGGGGGGCCCTGGGTTTGAGTTTTGCCCTGCTACCATAATTCTTTATCTGATGGGGATGCAGAGTTGAGAATGGAGAGATCTCATCGTGATGCACACGATGGTAAGGTGAGGTGACCTCTGAGGCAGAGGCTGAAGGAAGGACATGGCAATTGTTCAGTTAGCCTGCAGAAGCTAACACAAGCCTGAGTCAGCCAGGAAGTGACCATTTGGAGCAAACCAAGGCAGATCAGATCGCTAGCCACACCATCCTCAGATTTCAGCCCTGGAGGCCAGGGGACACCCAGGGGACAAGGGATGCAGCCCTGGAGACCAGAAGAGGTAGAGGACATCTTCTCCCAGACCCTGGATCTTGCCCACCATCATGAGGATGTTAGATGCTCCTTCTTCCCATTCACCTGGGAACTGTCTTGGGAAGGAAGCCTAGGAGGGGAGGCTAGCCTGAAGGTCCAAGCGTTTTCATCCTGATGAATGATTCTTTGGGGAAGTGTTTTCCCTAAAGACTTCATGGACAGCTCAGAAACGAAAGGAACTCAATGATTCCGTTGATATTCTTCACTTTATCAGTGAGGATATTGACGTTTTGGCCATTCCAGTAGCTTTCAATGTCACAGATCACACGAGGACAGAATTCAGGCTCCATAGTGCTGTTCTAGACGTCTAGTCTGGTTGTATATCCATCACCCCCCAGTCCCACTAGGGTTTCTGCAGATGAACTAGATCTCTGTGTTGGAACTGTCTGAATAACTCATGGTTGGTAGCACTTCATCCACATTTCCTGCTCTGTTATTTTTCTGTTTCTAGCTTTTAGCTCTGTTTTTATGTCATTTCCTTCTTAAGAACAATTAGCTTATATGAAAAATTATAATACCTGTTTTATATAAAATATGCTTTAAAATATTATTTATTTAAAATGTTTTTTAGTGCTATATTCTGACTGTCCTCTTAAAACATCTAGACTCTGAAACTTAGTAGTGCAGCCAAGAGGCGTATCTATAAGTAAATCCAAATATTCGCTGCTAATTAGAATCAGCCAAAATGGTAACTTCGAAAGGAAAAGAAGGCCAAGGAACTAGCCTTTATTTAGGGTCAACTGTGTGTTCAATTCTGCTTGTATATTTTTATCTCATTTACTTCTCAGATATGCTTTATGTGATTTTTAAAAATTGTATCCATTTACAAGCTAACTGAAGTTGTCACTAGTTCAGGGCAACTTCCTTAGAAACCTAAGCAAGTCTGAATTTGAACAATGTGCTTTTCATACTGTTTTACTGATTTGTGTTGGCAAAGCAAGGCATTCATTCTCTTATGCTTTTTCTTTTGATTAATCCTGAATTCCAGAATGATCCTCAAGAAATATGTCATTATCAGCACCTACAGAGTCAAAAAGTCGCCATGTTTGAATTTGAAGTTTACACCGTGTTCCTTGTTGCTTCTTTAAATCTTTTCTTGCCAGGGAAAATAGGTCCTGAGGTAGGAAGATTATTCATGAACCCATTTAGAAAGCAGGTCATCTCATCTATGCATCATCAGTGTTGAGAAGTATGCTGTGGTTTTCAATACAGCTGTCTAGTGATTTATCTTTAATAGTGAAAGAAATACCAAGCCCATTAATCCAGGGGCAGATGTATGCTAAGCTTGTTGTCATACCGTCTGACAGCTGACCAAAGGCTAACTGTTTGTTGGGGGGGGGTGGTGGTGGTGGTGGTGGGAAGTCTAGATAGCAGTAGCTCAGAATTCATAAGCATTTTGAGATTCCTCCATTAGAAGAAAGAAGGAAGGGAAAGGGAGAGAAGATGATATTTTAGGGGCTTCATTGTAAATACTTTGAACAAATAGTACCAGTGTTTTTCTTAGGGAGTAGGTCAAAGATCAACTTGCTAGTTCCAACTCATTTCTGTCCACCAGTAACTATCTTTCTTAGCTGATGAGTTGGGGGAAAATGCCAGTAATTCTAGGCAGAAGCCTATGCTATCAGCAACTCTGATAAGCTATCTAATAACTGCCTGGTTTTTACAGGAGCAGACTTCCAAGGAGGGATTTTCTTACTAGCAAAGTAAGCCTACAGATGGTCAACAGACACATGAAAAGATGTTCAACATCACTCAACATCAGGGAAATGCAGATCAAAACCACAATGAGGTATCACATCACACCTGTCAGAATGGTTATCATCAAAAAGCCAGGAAATAACAAGCATTGATGAGGGTGTAGAGAAAAGGGAACTTGTGTGCACTGTTGGTGGGAATGTAAATCAGTGCAACCACTGTGGGAAATAGTATGGAAGTTCCTCAAAATTATTAAAAAGTAAAACTACCAAATGACACAGCAATTCCATTTCTAGGTATTTACCTGAAGAAAACAACAGTAATTTGGAAAGATATCCACACCCCCATGTTCATTGCAGCATTATTTACAATAACCAAGACACGGAAGCAACCTAGGTGTTCACTGACAGACAAATGCATGAAGAGGATACGGTGTATATATGCAATGGAAGATTACTCAGCCATAGCAAGAATGAAATTTGTGCTATTTGTGACGACATGGATGGACCCAGAGGATATTATGCCAAGTGAAATTAGAGAAAGAAGAATACCACAAGATCTCATTTACATGTAGAATCTAAAAAACAAAACAAATGAACAAATGAAAACCAGGCTTATAGAGAACAGATGAAGTGTTGCTGATGGGGAGAAGGGTAGGGGACTGGGCGAAATAGGTAAAGGAGATTAATAGTTGCAAATTTTCAGTTACATAATAAGTCACAAGGATGTAGTATGTAGCAGACAGTAATACTGTAATACAGATAATAATGCCATAATAATTTTGCAGGTGATGAGTAGTTACTAAGCTTGTTGTGGTCATCTTGTAATGTGTTTGTCAGATCACTAGGTTGTACACCTGAAATGAACATAATACTGTACATCAACTATACTTCAGAAAAATTTTAAAAAGTAATACAATATTGTAAAGTTAAAAAAAAAAAAAGTAATCAAGCCTCATGTCCCAGGTCTGGTCTATGGTGACACACACAGGTTCTGAATAGCTCTACGACTAAGTATGTATTTGTTTTGTTTTGAGTTAAATATCTTCTATAGATAATGAGTCCCCAAACGAGCCCAGTGGAATGATCAACAGCAGTCGTGTCTGGCCGTGTCAGAGCTCTGGGTCTCAGGCCCCAGGGGAGCTTAGTTGAGATATTGGCAGCTTGCAGTCAGGAATCTTCAAGCCAGGATGCCTTGAATATGTGGTCTTGATAGCCTATTCCTTGTATCAAAGCTCATCTGCAGAAAAAAAGCCAGGGGCACAGGCTCAGATATAGACTAATGGTTTTGAGCAATGACAGTAGAAAGAGTCCTATGGGTTGATGTTCATTAGAGACCCAATAAAGCCAATATTTATTCCTATCTAATTTTGAGACCAGTTTTAGTTGACGTGGTTAAATAGTGAGTGAGTCTTTAGAAAAAGTATGTTGATTCCTTGCCATTTTGTCTAAGGGAATTTCTCTAGAATAAATATTATCTGTAAACTCTTGAGCTTATACCTCATCATGGCTTTATCAGTACTTACACCCTCAGGAGAAACATTGGTATTTTATATCCAGTCAACAACTGGAGCCAATTGCACCCCCACTTGTGACAACCAAAAATGTCTTCATACATTGCCTGATGTCCCCTGGGAGAGGGACAAAATTGCTCTTGGTGAGAAGCACTGTGCTAGTACATTATGAAAATGTTTTAGATCTAACTTTTCTGGAATATATCTACTTTCAAAATAAATTATTATCCGTTCTCTCAGTTTTGATTCAAAACTTGTGTACTCAGCTAACTCCCAGGACAGTTTGGATGTTGTATCCAACTCCTGTGTAGTTCATACATTTCTCATTTGAATCTCTCTCTTCCTTTAGCCACCCCTTAGCTATAAAAATGCCTAATGCATGTGGTGGCTTATGGCAGGGAGATAATAAATATTATTTCTTCTCTCTCTTGATCTTTTCTTTCTTTCATTTACCAATTCCTTGGATTGCAGCAGATTTTCTAGCCTAGTGGTAATTCTGTAGTTCTTGCCTCTTGGCTTTGTGTTCATTACATTTTCATGAATCCTGGGGTTGACTTTGACTTTTTCTCACAGGTTTTGTAAACCTTGGTAATGTTGAATTGAAATACTATTTATTTAGTATTTCAGAGTCCTGTTCAATGTTAAATGTCAAGTAATATGTTCAGTATGATTCCATCTTTTTTTTCACACACACACATATGCACACACATACAACAGGCTAATACACATGTACAGAAAAACATTATGGAGGGATATATTCCAAATGATAATCTTTACCCTGAATGAGATCCTGAGTGATTCAGTGTTTTTTCTTTCTGCTCATTTATATTTTCTAATTTTTCCTACAATACACATTTGGCTTGTAAATTAAAAAAGACAAAAATGTTTGCAAAGTCATTCTCCAGCTTTCTGTCTGATCAGTGCAAGAGTTGACACTCACCCACGGGTGTTGTTAATGGTAACCAGAGTTTTGTTTTCAGTGGTGCTTATTTTTGGAAGACACCAGGACAACTGAGTCACCCATCGTATTTTAGGGAAAAGGATGAAACAAGAAACCCCAAAGGAACAGGTGAAGATTCGCTAGGCAGATTTCTGCCTTGTACTGAAAGTCTTTTGGGTCAAGATATATGTACGTGCATGAGCTCAGATGGAACTTTCCTGAGCCATGGCGGGGCTGAATTTAGCCGTGAGCTAAGGCTCTCAGTCACTCAGACTGTCATCCAGCAGAGAATGGCTAGTGTATCCTGGGGCTTTGTTTATTGAAAAGAGGTCCAATAAGCACACCATGTTCTTAGAGCATGCTGGCCTTGCTCTTCTCCAAATGGCTCCACAATACTAAGCATCTCCCTGAGCACCATCAGCTGCTGACGTGACTCATCATCAACAGCCTCTAGGACCTTCATGAATCACAGCTCACGGGCAGGATCTTGCTCAGCTGAGACATGCCAATAATTGAAGTTATAGCCTCACTGGTTACTGTGTACTTTTAGAAACCCAAATTAGCTTTCCTCAGGGAAACACTATGGTGGTGGGCAAAAGCAGACGCCTCTTTGTCATCTTGGGCACAGCTTGATGCTGCTGTGAGTGGCTGGCTGTTGCTAATGGCAGAGTTCGCGAGAGGGAAGTGATAGGGAGGGAGCTGGGTGGATGTAGCTGTTTGACTCTGACTGCACACGATCTGATCAAAAGTGTATAGCACCAGGCTCAGCTGGCTTAGAAGAAGGAGTACAAGCTTGGTAGATAGACCCCAGAGTCTGAATTCAGCTTCCATTGCATATTTTGTATTAACTTCTCATAGCCTCAATGTCCTCATCTGTAAAATGGTCATAGAGATTTCCTCTTAGATCTGTTGTGAGGATGAAGAAAGAATGCTTGTAAATGACAGTCTGGTATACAGCAGACATTCAGCTTTCCTTTCTCTCTAGTTGGTTTCCAGGTTTGTGACTGACGATTTGAATAGATGAGGGGTTCACAGTTTTTTGTTTTGTTTTTTTTTCCTATAAAGGGACAGAGAGCAAGTATTTCAGGTTTTGTGGTCCAGGAAGCAAGATTGAGGATATTATGTACCTATTTACATGGATGGAGGTTCGTGACGTTGTACAGGAGACAGGAATCAAGACCATCCCCAAGAAATAGAAATGCAAACAAGAAAAATGGCTGTCTGAGGAGGCCTTACAAATAGCTAAGAAAAGAGAAGCAAAAAGCAAAGGAGAAGAGGAAAGATATACCCATTTGAATGCAGAGTTCCAAAGAATAGCAAGGAGAGATAAGGAAGCCTTCCTCAGCGATCAATGCAAAGAAATAGAGGAAAACAATAGAATGGGAAAGACTGGAGATCTCTTCAAGAAAATTAGAGATACCAAGGGAAAATTTCATGCAAAGATGGGCTCAATAAAGGACAGAAATGGTATGGACCTAACAAAAGCAGAAGATATTAAGAAGAGGTGGCAAGAATACACAGAAGAACTGTACAAAATAGATCTTCATGACCCAGATAATCACGATGGTGTGATCACTCACACTCACCAAGAACCAGACATCCTGGAATGCGAAGTCAAGTGGGCCTTAGGAAGCATCACTACGAACAAAGCTAGTGGAGGTGATGGAATTCCAGTTGAGCTATTTCAAATCCTAAAAGATGATGCTGTGAAAGTGCTGCACTCAATATGTCAGCAAATTTGGAAAACTCAGCAGTGGCCACAAGACTAGAAAAGGTCAGTTTTCATTCCAATCCCAAAGAAAGGCAATGCCAAAGAATGATCAAACTACTGCACAATTGCACTCATCTCACATGCTAGTAAAGTAATGCTCAAAATTCTCCAAGCCAGGCTTCAGCAATATATGAACCGTGAACTTCCAGATGTTCAAGTTGGTTTTAGAAAAGGCAGAGGAACCAGAGATCAAATTGCCAACATCCGCTGGATCATGGAAAAAGCAAGAGAGTTCCAGAAAAACATCTGTTTATGCTTTATTGACTATGCCAAAGCTTTTGACTGTGTGGATCACAATGAACTGTGGAAAATTCTGAAGGAGATGGGAATACCAGACCACCTGACCTGCCTCTTGAGAAACCTGTACTAGGTCAGGAAGCAACAGTTAGAACTGGACTTGGAACAATAGACTGGTCCCAAATAGGAAAAGGAGTACGTCAAGGCTGTATATTGTCACCCTGCTTATTTAACTTATATGCAGAGTACATCATGAGAAATGCTGGACTGGAGGAAGCACAAGCTGGAATCAAGATTGCTGGGAGAAATATCAATAACCTCAGATATGCAGATGACACCACCCTCATGCAGAAAATGAAGAAGAACTAAAGAGCCTCTTGATGAAAGTGAAAGTGGAGAGTGAAAAAGTTGGCTTAAAGCCCAACATTCAGAAAACTAAGATCATGGGATCTGGTCCCATC
>NW_011494622.1:4795328-4818278 GCF_000754665.1 Bison bison bison
GGCTGACTTTATTTTTTGGGCTCCAAAATCACTACAGATGGTGACTGCAGCCATGAAATTAAAAGACGCTTACTCCTTGGAAGGAAAGTTATGACCAACCTAGATAGCATATTCAAAAGCAGAGACATTACTTTGCCAACAAAGGTCTGTCTAGTCAAGGCTATGGTTTTTCCAGTAGTCATGTATGGATGTGAGAGTTGGACTATAAAGAAAGCTGAGTGCTGAAGAATTTATGTGTTGGAGAAGACTCTTGAGAGTCCCTTGGACTGCAAGGAGATCCAGTCCATCCTAAAGGAGATCAGTCCTGCGTGTTCATTGAAAGGACTGATGTTGAAGCTGAAACTCCAATACTTTGACCACATTATGCAAAGAGCTGACTCGTTGGAAAAGACCCTGATGCTGGGAAAGATTGAGGGCAGGAGAAGGGGGCAACAGAGGATGAGATGGTTGGATGGCATCACCAACTCAATGGACATGAGTTTGAGTGGACTCGGGAGTTGGTGATAGACAGGGAGGACTGGTGTGCCGCGGTTCATGGGATTGCAAAGAGTCGGACACAACTGAGCAACTGAACTGAATTTACATTACAGAGAGAAAACTAATTTCTACCAATTTTGAATTGATGAAATCCAAATATAATAACAGAATAAAGTTTCTCTAATATAGACCTACCATTGAAAAGAAAGGGATTCTTTTTCTGGGGAGAAACGTCTGACTTAATTGGGGCTCCAAGTCAGTGCTCCTTATCATCAAATCGATTGCCCATGTTCATCTGTACAAACCATTCTTAACTTGCAGACCAAATAAACACAGGCAGCAGGCTGAATTTGGTCCGCAGACCATAGTTTACAGTTTCTTATTGTAGACTCTCTACAACTAATGCTAGTCTCTGCTTGTGGTCTAACCCAGTCATCCATGATGAGTAAATAATTTGAAATCATAATTGCTACATAAACAACAATTGAAGGGCTACAATCTGGAAAGGAAGATGAAATAGTTCAATCTGTAAATAGGCTTTTGGAAGCTGACAAAGTGCTTATTCTATCTGATCCATTTGTGGCTGAAATCAGAAAAACAGTAGGAAGAAGTGATCAGGCCACACAAACTGACCACCTACACACAGAGATCAAGCCGTGGATCATCATGGCAACAGACAGTTACTCTGTCAGGTTCTTTCTGCTGCTTATCAAATAAGAAGTGGACATGCATATTTGTATTCATTCCCACCCCCTCAGTGCAAAGGAGGGATTAAAATTTGGCACATAAAACGTCAGAGGGTCCCTTCCTGCTGCCCCTCCCTTGACCCGGCTGGCTGGTTGGTGCACGGGTGTGAGTCCGCAGCCCACTGAGGCCGACGAGTAGAGACAGTGCTCTACGGGGCTTATTGTGTTGGTTTCACAACAAAATGGATCCTATTCTACCTACCAAGGCAACCATTAATGGCGTAAATGAGGAATTTCATTGATGATCGTGCATTGACATAAAATCAAGTAAAATAGGTCACTAAGCATCAATTTTGGAACAAAAAAAATAATTCAGCATTCAACCCAGAGAGTGAGGAAGCACGGCAGGAGGGCTGAGTGCTGGTTATGGCCAGTCTGCATCTGACAGCAGTGCTGGCGTGGCTGAGTCAGAAGTCTGGGCAAAATGCAAAGCTGTTTAGGAATTCTTTGTACTATTTTCATTCTTCTTTTTTTTTTTTTTTCGCCTGTGCCATGTGGCATACAGGATCCCTGACCAAGGATCAAACCCATGCCTCCTGCACTGACAGCATGGATATCTATCACTGGTTGAGAATCACTGAACCACCAGGGAAGTCCCTGTTTAGGCATTCTTGAGCTTGGGCTTTGACAGAGTTGCTGGGGCATCTCAACAGATTCTGCAGAGTAGCACAGATGATAAAATTCTCCAGTGAGACAAGGAAGTCCAGATTTTGATGCACGTGGTTTATAAAATCCCAGATTTATGTATTTAGAGTGCCGATCATTTGGCAGATTCTCTTGCAGAAAGTTCACCAACAGCATCCTGCATTTGATCAGATTCACCTGGTTAAATTACCCATCAATGTTCTCACAAAACCAGGGACTAGAATAATAATATAGCGTGTATTCTTCCTACAATGGAAACATACTTTTGTGGAAAGCTAATACATGGTGGAAACTACCCAGTGGAATAGAGGGGATCAGGGTGGGTTTTAGGGTGAAGCTACACGATAAGACAACATTGATAACTAAATTGCCAACAGAGGAATGTCCGTGTTTCTGAGTATGTGAGTGATAGATATGGAAGAGGGCTGAAGCACATAGAGCCAGAAAGGACTCCAGTTTATTAGAAAGGATCCAAGTGGGAGAGCTGGCTGCTTACTATCTGTTGAGATAAAGGAATGACAGTCAATGGCAACACATAATTTGAGATTCATTGAGCACTTGTGAGTATTAACAGTTTGCCATGCCAATGGTGATAAAGCTTTTTGGGGCAAGGATGTTGAACTTAAGATTGTTGAATTTGTAAAGTGCTTACAACTTCTTATAATTAACTTGTCCTTGGAAAAAATAGCTATTTTTGAGGCAGAAATATTTTAAAATGTGTTGTTTTAGCTGAAGAACAATCTTTAGCCAAAGGGTATTTAGCAAAGGAGCTTTGGTGATGGTGTTAAAAAATATTTCTTATCTGAGCTGATCCAAATGCATCTTTTCTCCATTTGTGTGTCAAGAGAACACAGAGCAAATGCATGTTATCTGAGTTTATCTAACCAGTTGGAATAAAGTACACAATTCATGTAAGGATAAATGTCAAGAAGAAAAGCTGAAGTATATGTCCAAGCAAAATTTATTAGATGTCTATTCAAGAAAAACACAATGACCTTTGCTTGTAAGAATTTGAAGTCAATTACCTAAAAGCTTGGTATGAATATTTTTCCTTTTAAAATCAGATACAGAGAGTAGAAACATTAATTTTTCTTAAGTATGACAGGCAACAGATATTGAAGTCTTCTCTCATAAATGGCATCAAAGGTAATTATTCATTTATCAGCAAAGCTGCATGCAGTTGACCTAATTTCAAACCCAAAGCCTTTAAAATATAAAGCTGGCTGTGAACTTGACAATAATCAAAGTAGGCTACTCAAAGATGTTTCTTTACCTTCTTCCTAGTGAAATTCCTCTATAATCAGTATTTATATACATTTTAGTTTGGCTGCTAAAATCTTATATTCATAAACTTTTGCAAAAGTGCTATCTTACAGAATCGCACTGTTGAGTCATAATAATGATTTGTGGGAGATGTAAAGGATGCTCTGTTGAAGGTGTTTTAGCTTAGTTTAAATGAAGGATAAAGACCAAATTAGGAAATTCCCCTGTCTTCTCAACAACTAAATAGTCTGTACAAAAAAAAGAGCAAATGTATGTACAAAATTCTAGAGTCTACATACATTGTGAAAAGATCAATCACTGTCCACAGAAGAAATGCTGTAAAAAGTTTTATCTATAAGGTGCTGAAGATCCAAATATGAATAGTTCTTATGCAAAGTCATAAGAAATACAAAGCTAGTTCTCAGGGTATGCGTAATTCAGGCACTGTTAACCACGTTAAATCTTTCAGGTCCTAATATCATCTCGTAGGTTTCTACTTCAGGGCAGAAAATATAACCTGAATGATTTAACATTGTCTCTCAAAAGTGCCTAATGTATTCCGAGGAAATAGTTTACACACACCAGGAAAATCAGGCTCAACATATTCCTGTCCTCAAATGTAGCCAGGATTCTGAGTTCCAGAGAAGAAAAATAATTATCATAGTAAAAATAATTGTATTGATCATAATCCTTACTAAAACCAGCCTTAATACTTGTGATGCTTCCAAAGTACTCTATGTCTATAAAATAATGTGTGAGATTCTTCTACATTTCCATAAAATGTACAACATAGCATATGGATTGTCTGTTTTCATACAATCTCAGATGTGCATGTGTACACACAGTGAAATCTTACCTATGAATATTGCTCACACATACTTTCAAGTGTCTATGTTAGAATAATTCATTGCCTCTGTCACTAACACTGCTTTTATTTAACTTTTATCAGATAAATAAAACACTAAGAGCTCATTGTTCATTATGCTGATTATTACATTTTAATATAAAATAGCAATGCAACTTTACAACACAATAGTTATTTTTTTTTGTAGTCTAGCTAAACCTCTTATATTCTCATGATTATTACCAAAGGCTCTTATTCACTTATTGTTTGCACTTCTAAAAAGTACAAAAAGAAAACCTGCAGGAAAAGACTCCTACTGGAAACTCACATTCAATTCAACAAAATCACACTCATTCGAATTAACTTTCCTACTCTTACTTTAGATTTTGTAATCACTGTGCATATTACAACAGATAAGTGCAGGCAAACAATAGTTGAAGTACAGTTGTCATATCGTGTAAACCAGGACACTAGGCAAACTCGTGAAAGGAAAATATACTGCCAAGCTAAGAAGGTGAAAATGCGAACCACAGCGAGTAGTAAGAAACAATCTTCTGGTTGCCTGAAGGGAGGGCAGCTTCCAAAGTGGACCGGGGAGCCTCCTTGAGACACTTATTTTTTTGCCTCAACTGCTCAACCCTTATTAAGCATAGGGTTTTCTTTCTGATGCCACACACCCACTTTTCCAAGTTTAGAGCAGAAAGCAGGAATATGCACTTTCACACGGAGGCTAATCCACCCATCTCCCCAAGGCGTGGCAGTTCAGTTGCTGGTGGTCTGGTGGCAGGTGGAGATGGTGACGGTGGGTGACTTCTGTTGGAAATGGAAGGCATTACAGCAGGAGCCCTGCGGGATCTCTCAGGCAAGGTTATGCAGATGTGCTGCTGAAATGCGGCATAAATAACCAGGAGAGTGATTCACAGCCTCTTGACATAGTTTCCGGGAAAAGTACCAAAGAATCTGGTTCTTCTAGAGGTTCCTGAAAATAGAAATGATAAAGGAAATGGGTGGGGGATGGGTAACAACCGTGAGATACCAGTTCATCAGTTCAAGTGGGCTTGAAAACTCACTAAGAGAGCAAGCCCTCAGAGTTTGGAAAAGAAGAGAGACTCATTGAAGGGATGGGATGACAGAGTCGGCAGTCTAATCTCTACTGCCTGATGCCTTCATCACTTCTTAAGCTTAAAGGCTTCACTCCCATCAGTTGAGTTGAGTTCAGTTCAGTTGCTCAGTCGTGTCTGACTCTCTGCGATCCCATGGACTGCAGCACGCCAGGCTTCCCTGTCCATCACCAACTCCTGGAGAGCTTGCTCAAACTCATGTCCATCAAGTCGGTGATGCCATCCAACTGCTCCCATCACACCAGGCTAAAGAGAAAAGCTCAGCCTCTTGGTCTGAGGGGAGAGACAGTCTCGCTGAGGAGGTGGGTTTTTAAGAACAAGGATACTTGAGTATGATGGGGCTCCATCACTGAGGCTGCTAGACAGGAGTGAGGAGCGGAAGAGGAAATGCATGTGGGTACAATCTTCTCAATAAAGATGGGGCTGGCCGTGGGATAGGATGGACTGGAAAAGGCCCACACCAAGGCTTGGTTCTGTGAGCAGGAGGTCTGTCACGGCTCCTTAGCACAGTGTAACACAAAAGCTTTATCAGGGATGCCGTCACCACCCAGGTTTGTTATTTCATAGAAGATCGTGCTGAATGCCACAGCATTCATTTACAAATAGCCCTGCCAGGGTCCTTCATAAAATATAGAAAATTTGAACAACTTACCAAATCACTAAAGAAAAAAAGGCAGACCACCGTTAGCGGGCGAGGGTTCTATCATTGGGGAAGTTTCTAATATGAGGAGTAAAACCAAATGCATAAAGGACCATCATGATGATCGCCTTTGGATTCAAATATCATAATTCCTTTGAAGCTTTTTGGAAGAGCAAGTGTACCAAATTCTTCCTTAGGTTTTCCAGCTCATGAAGAGTGAACACAGTCTTTGTACTTCCCTTTCTCATTTACCCTCTAGAGCTTACTGTCCTGGTTTGATGACTGATCTTCTTTATCCCTGTACAGGTAAGCCATTTTACTCTTCTCAGTGGGGAATTAATATAAACAGAGGCAGAGGCTTGTGGCTGCTAATGTGGTCTTTGCTCCTTTATTTCCCCACAGCTGGACTGTCTACAGAAAGCCTTCGTACCTCCATCAGCTGTATCCTTCATCTTCCTACGTCTGTTTCCTTTTTATCTCTTTCCTCTGTGACTTAGTGTATGGTATGCTTGTCTACAAAAAATTTCTCAGAAAACCTCTAGTTTTCTTTCAAGATGGTAAGAATGGGGTTGTTTTGTATGTGGTAAGAATGGAACTTCTCTCTACTTGGACCACATATTGAAGCTAAGGTGGATCAGTGAATTCTTAAGAAAAGCTATGACAAACCTAGATAATGTATTCAAAAGGAGAGACCTCACTTTGCCAATAAAGGTTCCTCTAGTCAAAGTTAAGGTTTTTCCAGTAGACGTGAGAGTCAGACCATAAAGAAGGCTGAGTGCCTAAGAATCGATGCTTTTGAACTGTGATGCTAGAGAAGTCTCCTGAGAATCCCTTGGACAGCAAGGAGATCAAACCAGTCAATCCTAAAGGAAATCAACCCCGAGTCTTCATCGGAAGGACTGATGCTGAAGCTGAAGCTCCAATACTTTGGCCACCTGATGTGAAGAGCCGACTCATTGGAAAAGACCCTGATGCTGGGAGGGATTGAGGGCAGGAGGAGAAGGGGGCAACAGAGGATGAGATGGTTGGATGGCATCACCAACTCAATGACATGAGTTTGAGCAAGCTCTGGGAGATACTGAAGGACAGGGAAGCCTGGCATGCTGTAGTCCACGGGGTCACAAAGAGTGGGACACAACCGAGTGACCGAACAACAATGAAGGGCACCTCCAGCAGACCTAGTCAAGCATGAGTTGTTCATTTCGTCTGTTTTCTCAGATTAGATCCTCACTGCTGATGACCAGCATTCTGTGCTGAATAGAATATTCGTGTTTCTCATCTAGGGGACAGCTCGTTGTTGTTCTCAGATCTCAGCCTTTACTGATTGGTGCTATTTAGAGAAATCTTCTTTCAGTTAACTTGGAAATAAAACCAGCAGGAAACCACATATACCTGAAGCAGTAATACTAAATTCTATTCAAAATGCAGTTGCCCTAGGATTACATAATGCATATGGATGTGTGAAAGATAAAGGCATTATGAAATCAAAGAAAGCTTGACTATCACATCCAACCATGCACGGGAGCAAACATAAGCAAATTATAAAATGGCCAAATGCCTGAAAGGAAATGTACACATACCCACAAACCATCCATCATCACATTTTTCCATCACATCAATGACATCACTTTCTCTGAGCTCCAGCTCATCTTCATTCCTAGGAGTATAGTTATACAGAGCCTGAAACCTTAAACAAGACAAATGCACGTGTTAAAAAATTTTTTTGCACTTCTATGAAACTACCGAAAGAATATAATATTTATTTTACTTTGAACCTATCCTTAACATATTAATTAGGTAGTATAAGTTTTTGGTAAGGTTGTAAAGTAAGTAGAGGTAGTTAAGTTTTCATAAGAATTAGACCACTCTAACAGCATTTCAGAACTCACAATGAGGACAATTTATGGGAGATTCTAATATTCATGAGTTGTATTAAAACATTTTAACATTTATAAATTTGATCTGCACTTCAATTGTACAGTCATAGATAGCTATCATTTGGACATTAAAAAATAATACAGACCCTAAGAGAAGTGGTATGTGTACTTTTCAGCTATATAAAACAAGAAGGAATTATGGTTTTAGCCATATTCAGAAGCAAGGAACTGCAACTTGCAAGTGGAATTTTCAAATGATTCTAAATTGAGATGTACAAAATGTCTCAGATAAAGCTTTTATATTGCTATATGGAAATTACTATAAAAGAGAAGTTTATTTTTTTTTCCTGGGAGGAAGTCTTTAAAATAGTTTAATTTCGTAGTTTGCATCAGTGTAAGTGGTGATCTCAAGCAGTAGATTTAGAGACATAAGTTCTTTTTTAAAAGGTCTTGGAAAAATTGTGCTTAATGTAAAAACTCTCTCTTGAAATAAATGTATGTAAAAGTATTACTGAATGAATGCTGCCACTTTTCTTTCTTTCTTTGAATTCTTTGAGAGCATATATTTTGGTGGCATCAATCAGTAATAAACTCAGAGAATTGGGGGTAATAAAATAGCATGCATATTAATATGGACTGGCATTTTGGAAGGACACTGATTCTAACAGTTTAGAGGGTCAGGAAGTATTTGATATGCAGTTAACATGAAAATGACATATTACTACTAAAATATTACCAGTATTGTGAGGGGGATTTTTTTTTTTTTTTAAGTTAATGAATTTGTTTCTGCTGTTCTTCTTAACAGTTAACGTGATTTTGGAAAAGTAGGAAATAAGAACCACATTTCAGGGCACTTTGGATTTTTTCACGCCAACTTTAAAAGGCTGATAATATTGGATATTGCTCAGGAACAAGAATGATTTGTTTTGATTACTTCATTCAGTCAAGAGAATAATCCTTTGGTAGAACAAAACTATTCCCTCACCTGAACTCAAATGTCATGTGACAAATCAGAGACAGGCTGCATTGGCTTCTCTAAACTTTTCAGGATGGGGGAGGAGGGAGTCTGGATAAAGCTGGACTGGGGGAGGGTGTACTGGGGAAAGACCTGGTAAGAAGATGTGTCTAACAGCCTCACCTAGAAAACATTATCTTCTCTGGCCTGAGAGCAAAGCCTGGAATTCCAATGTTAGAGATTTCTTCCCCTGTTAACATTGTTTTCTCTGGGTAAACCTTTTTAGCCACTTGGGGTTTTGAAGTCTTCTACAGAGAAAGGATTCTGCTTGTGGGGAAGGGCTAAGAAAGATAGCCTAAATCCTAGAGCAGTGGCAAAATAGGGAGGTCTTGAGTACCAACATTCCTGAATTTGGATGTTTGCATGGGGCCAGCCCTGGTTGGAGAGGTCGGATTATTTTATTGTTTGATTTGAAGATGCCCAGGTGAAGGAATGGTACCTTTTGTCCATCCCTGGGGGAAGCTAGTCTCACCACCGTTCCTTTTCTGGTCTCACGTTTGAGGGAGATAGGCATTCCTGGGCTGCCAAGTCTATGAATATACATTGCATCTCTCACTTTGGGAAACACTGGATCTCTTCAGGCTTCAGCCTTGACCCAGGCCCATCTCCAACCACTCCCAGAAATGAGCCTATTTAAGGCCATAAATCCCAGCTGCTTGAAGAATCTCAAGGTCCCAAGAGTGAAAAAAAAAAAAATTGGCACGAACTCCTACTTCACTTTAACATGATGAAAACCAGCGTGCTTGTGAAAGTTTACTTACCATTCTGGTTTAATTAGACCACAAAAAAAAAAAAAAAAATTGGAAGTTTCATGGAAACATAAACAAACCTTTCAGAAATACTCCTGCCTCTGTTGGCTTTCAAAATCAGTTTTGCACGACAGGAAATGCAGTCGAATTACAATTAAAAAAAAAAAAATGCTGTTTTGAAGGATGTGTTGGTGAGATGAATGATGGTGGTGGGGCCAGGATGCCTCAGAAAGAAATTTGTCTTTAAAACAGAAAATGCTCGGCCAATCATGAAACTCTGTCTATAACTTGCAGCTTTTTCTGTAACATATTTTACCATACTTCTGAATTGGAGTGACATGATAACATTTTGTTCCTATTTTCAATCAAAACCTGTTTCTTAAATGAAAGAGATTAAGTGATACCCTGCAGTCCATGGGGTCACAAACAGTCGGACATGACTGAACGACTGAACAACAAGCAGCTATACTTGGCATTGTAATCAAATAGAAACTTAATAAAGAATTTTTATAATGTTCAAAGCGGGACATTGAAAATGTGCCCTCTCCCACCTGTGAGCTCATAAACACATGCGAGTATTAACTCCGTATGATATGAAACAGAGTAATATCACCTATATCCTAATTCATAAATTGATTAAAAGCTTCTAATATAATGCATTGATGATGCAGGGCAGTAAACCTAATCAGTCTTGGATTTATTCTCTGTGATTCATCTCATAGTCAGTTGTGTAAAAAAGAACACAAAGTCAACCTTTAGACTTAAAAGGATTATATTTAAACTTTTTTTTCCCCCAACTAAATGAAATTTTAAATGATTTGTTCCTCCAAACCTTTTCTTTTCATTAACAAAAATTTCTTTCTAGCTGTACCCAGTGAGAGCTAGTTTGGGGTTGGGAGATGGCTTCTGAGACCTGTGCTTTTAGCTAAGCACCAGGTATGTGAGCAGTGAGGAGGGACCAATGGCTGGGAGATCGCCAGGCCCTGCTGGATTGCTCTGCTCCAGCCTGGCGTGCTGAAGTCCACGGGGTCGCAAAGAGTCGGACTGAGCGACTGAACTGAACTGAACTGAGGGGAGTGGAGCTTGGCCAGCCAGCAGGGGGCGCATTATGTGTCCTCAGGTCAGCCCGACAAGGTTTAGCCCTGTACCCGCGCCTTCCCTGGGGCTCCCTCCTGACTCAGAGAGGCAACAGCCAACAGGAAGTGGATAACCTCTGACTGTCTTCCTAGGGCAAAATGGAACAGAAAGACAACCTTAAAGACAGTATGTGACACCTTCAGGGTTGGTTTGACTTAGTATCAGTAGGTGGGGATTTGAAAGAAAGTGTGAAAAGGCATTTATTTTCCTGGTCCTCTGGGTAGTAAACATCACGTAACTTAAACAGTGCATGTTTTAAGACTGCCATTTCCAACATTCTGGAACTTCGGAATTATGTCACTAACTTATCACTATAGGTCTACTTTGACATTCTCTTGCTTTTCAAATATGTATAAAAACAATGTTAGAACATTTTCAGTGTCTTTAAGGCTGCAGTTACTAGAATCTACATGCTGAGTTAGAACAGGGAGAGAGACAGATTCATAAATCTTAGGAATCACTACAGCATTGGAAGGTTTTTCGAGTGCATAAATCAATCTTTGCAAAATCATGGATTTTTTTTCAAAAGTAGCTTCTGTTCTCTGTTGTGAAAGATGGAAGTTATTGCAATTACTCTTAATCAGGGAGGTCTTATCTCATGTTAGTTACTCTGGTCTCTTTCATGTGCAAAGTTGTACCATCCTCGCTTATGGTACATCAATGGTCTGTTTTGTGGGTCAAGGTTAGTCTCAAATTTAGAAGATAAGAAGAATACTTACGGTTCCCCCCCACCTTGAATGTTTTCATGAGTAAACACAGGACGCTGTGGCTGAAATGAAATGATTTTCAATGTAATCAATGCTTAAACTGGTACTAATTAAAAGATAATTTGGATAATGGCATGGCACTTTTCTTGACATTTAATATTTCCTGTTGTAAAAAACCAAGAGGAAGAAAAGAAAAACCAAATAAAGGGTTTCTACAGGATTCATAATTAAAATATTTTGAAGGGTGCTTTAAATTAAGTCGAAATAACCAAAGTTCAAATGTTTGAAACATATCTGCAGTCTCGTCTGCTCAAGCTTTAAGGAAGACTCAGGGCTCAGTCCCATTGATTTTTCAAAGGCCAGGAACATGGCAAGAACATAGACACCAAATAACTAGACTGGGGAGTCTGGACATCTTCATTCAACCTTATTCTTCAGCATTTTCTCAAACAAGCAAAAAATAAACCACATGTAGTCTTAACAGCAAAGTATCCACATTCATTCTAATATACTTTTCCTTCACAGACAACATTTTCACATACGGTACAGAGGAACATGTCAAGAGGCAGACATGCCATGCTACATTTGAATTAACACTCTCTGTTCTCAATGTGGAGGAAACACATGCATTTTTAAAAACAGAAAACAGAGAGTTTTAAATTGCATGTAACAAACAATATCCAGGTAACACGTAACATTTTACCTGAGAAGAGAAATATTGGTAGAAATTCCCAGTGCACTGAACTCTCAAAAGAGTTTCCTTTCTTTTTAAACTAAGCATCAAGACCAGTATCTGTAATAGATACTTATAATATTGGAAATGACAAGCCTTTGAATCCCATATATCCACATAAATACTTCAATGAATGAAAGTTAACACGTTTGTTGAATATGTAAACTCAATGTCATTTATACCAACTGTCTAAATGTTACCTTTTAGAGGGGGAAAAAAGCATCACAGTTCATTCACAACACACTTCAAAACCATTCTCTTATAAATGATGGCTACGTGGTAAAAAATAAATCAGAATCTGAATGACAAATTGCATGGCAATTATCAAAGTAATTCCTTATTGATGATTAGATTTTAGATCCATGACATTAGACGTCAGGGTCAGTTCCTGGATCCTGGAGTTATAAATGGATAACTGAGAGACTGGGAATTCCCCCCTGCAAACTGTCCATCGAAACCCCTCTGGTTCAAGAATGGAGGGTGACTCTGGGGTTTCTTTCAGTCTACGAGTCTATAACCTGCTCCCTTCCTGCATTCTTTATCCATTCCCTTCCCATCCAAGCTGTCTGTCTAGCATAGAAGACTAGATGCTTGTTACTATACTACTAAAACTTCAAGCTTTCAATTAATAGTAATTGGAACCTACTATTTACCAGCCATATTCTTAGAAATTTCACTCAACAGTCTATGCATGGAATATATAAGTGTAAGATTAAAGAGTGGATAAAAATTGTTGAACACATGTATGGCTTAAGAGTATAATACTTAGACTGTACATAAATATAAAATAACTAACAATGTATTTATTATTAAAATTATAAAATATACTATTTAAAGATTGATTAAGACTAAATCAATTTAAATAAAGAGGTAAACTTAAGTCATTCTTAAGCCTACATTTCTTCAAGTTTTCATTCAATCATATATATATGATATATTACATATATATCTTATATAATTTTATGCAGAAATAAGATTTGTATTTATCAGTTGCTATTTATGTTTTGTAATAATTTCCAGTCTCCTTTTCTCAGTCTTCTTTTTCATTTTAAATCACTGCAGAATAATGTTCCCTCACATATGTATATATATCTTTTTTGATTGTCTTAGTCATCTCTCTCTCTTTTTTGCTTTTGAAATTAAGATTGATCTTGCCTTTTTCACTATCATAAATATCAAAGCTATAAACATTTTTATACAAAGAGATATTTTCTTCTTTTGAGCTATTCCTTAGAACACATTTCCAGGAGTAAGATTTCAGGCCAAAGATTATGCATTCAAGCCACATGATGTTGAAAATGCTGGTGTTAGTTACTCAAAAATATTACATTTAAAAATGCAACTTAAAAACATCTAAAATGCCATATTTCAAATCTCCTACCAAGATAGCTACTAATTCTCTCACACACAAAAAAATCACAGGGCCATTTACAATGTATAACAAAGTTATAATTAGGAAAATAGTATATGTTCTTGCTTTAAGAGAAAATGTTTTGTAAAATGTATTTCATTGTGCTCTAAAAATGGCATGCCTATTTTCACACTTTTAAACCATTCTAATATTTCTGAGTTGAGTGAAAGCTTCACTCCTACATCGTGGCATCAGCGCTTGGTAAAACTGGTTGGTCTAATTTCATTGCTGCCTCTGTTAAAATGTGAATACAGCTTTAAAATCAGATTGTTAATATTGAAAAAATTTACTTATTACAACCCGTATAGCACTTTTCCAGTGTTGTCATTATAGTTCTACTAGTTTAATTTCTTTAATTCAACTCCTCTCCTAAATCATTTAAATGAACCATCTCTTTGCTAATTATGAAAGTCAGGCTTTTACCAGAATCATGTGGCTACCTTAATTCCAGAGGCCTGTGTGTCTTAATTCGTGTTCCTGGGTGTGTCAGCCAGTAACGTCCTTGTTTTTTAACCAGTCTCTCCCAATACTTCCTTCATATCCTTTAAAGGACCCACCCCCACTTTTTTTTTTTCCCCTGGACACTGGTTTTCTATACTGTTCACATACTCAGGCCAGGATTTATCACTGCTTTTATTAGCAGAGAAGTTCTGTATCTATTATAATAGAGAGTTTTAGAACTTTTCTGAGGTTACCTTTGATAGGACTCATCTCTGTGTGAATGTGGACACCTGGGAACCAGTTTGGAGGAAAGATGACCAGTTACACCAACTGAAATAATTTATTTTAGAAGTATTTGGTCAACAGAGGAGTGAGCAGTATAGATACTTGTGAGGGCACACTTGTGTCTTTCTGGCATTGGCAGTGACTAACTGTGTGACCTTGGATACGCACCTCAGTTTCCTTATTGCTGAAATCAAGGAGTCAGACATGATGATGGTTTAGGTCATGTCCCCCCTGCTGCTGCTGCTGCTAAGTCGCTTCAGTCGTGTCCGACTTTGTGCGACCCCAGACACAGCAGCCCACCAGGCTCCCCCATCCCTGGGATTCTCTAGGCAAGAACACTGGAGTGGGTTGCCATTTCCTTCTCCAATGCATGAAAGTGAAAAGTGAAAGGGAAGTCGCTCAGTCGTGTCTGACTCCTAGCAACCCCATGGACTGCAGCCTACCAGGCTCCTCTGCCCATGGGATTTTCCAGGCAAGAGTACTAGAGTGGGGTGCCACTGCCTTCTCCCATGTTCCCCTTAGGGAATCCATAAAGGAATCCACATTTCCACAGATGTCTCTCCCTTGTTACCCATTCAATTGTCAGAGAGCTGTGACAACTGATGTTGGTTAATTTCCAAGTGTCTCTGTCACATAAAAGCAATTAATTTTAAAACAATAATTAAACTTCATTTTTCAGATCAGCAAACCAAGGCCCAAAGAAAATTTCTTAATACCACAAACAGGTAAGAAGAAGGAACTGAATTATAATTTGACTCTATATTGGATTAAAGGATTCACTGGTGGCTCAGACAGTAAAGTGTCTGCCCACAATGCAGAAGACCGGGGTTCTATCCCTGGGTTGGGAAGAGCGCCTGGAGAAGGAAATGGCAACCAACTCCAGTACTCTTGCCTAGAAAATTCTATGGATGGAGGAGCCTGGTGGGCTACAGTCCATGGGGTTGCAAACAGTTGGACACGACTGAGCGACATTCACTTCACTTCACTTCACATATTGGATTAAAGATGACTATGATGGAATAGTGTGGGCTTATTAAAGTCACATCTTAATTTCTTCCTTTAGGCAAGTGTTTATGTTCTGTGTGGATATTCAACTGAACTGTTGTGGGAGGCTGTCTTTTGCTTTCCCCCTCCTGATGTTGAAACTGGGCACAAAGCTTGAGGCAAAGACCTGTGTCTGCACTCTATTGCTCCCTAATGGTGAGTAATGGCAGCAACATGTTAAAAAGTGTTAATGCCTGGACAGCTCTTGCCAAGTTCCTTCAGCCTGGAGTCATTTTGAAAGGCTATTTTAAAGACCACAGAGCGATGTGGAATAGATATCATCTGTGTTTCTGACCTGTCTCAGATTTTAAATTCTGAGAAAGGATCAGTCTTTAGCCACCAGTATTTTCGGTCTGTGTTCATTTGTATTTTCACTATCTGCTCAGGCATTTCTATTACTCATAACTTCTTAGTGGTTTTGTGATAAATATAGAACCAGATACATTAGTGACATTCAAGGCTTCCCTGGTGGCTCAGTAGGTGAAGAGTCCGCCTGCAATGCAGGAGACCTGGGTTGGATCCCTGGGTCGGAAGATCCCCTGGAGAAGGAAATAGCAACCCATTCCAGTATTCTTGCCTGGAGAATTCCATGGACAGAGGAGCCTGGTGGGCTACAGTCCATGGGGTCACAAAGAGTCAGACACGACTAAGTGACTTTCACTTCACAATGAGTCTTAAGCGCACAATAAAAATTAGAAAATTCAATGAAACATGATATTTTTGTAGAATCCTAAATATTAGCTTTTTCCTTGACAATGTAGCAATCTCTTTTTTCTCTCCTAATGTAGCTATTTTTTAGTGATGTCAAAAGCAGATACAAGAGAGACAGGTTTTAAACACATGCTAATTTCAAAGCCAGAACCAACCACAAACCACTGCTCATAAGAAAGCTGGTTTGAAATATCCTAAATCTCCGGTATCAGTAAAATATATACTTTTCTAGTTCAGATAATAAGTCTGTCCTGAAATTAGATAATTCTTACATAAATATTGACCATTACTTTAAATACTAGTGTGGGAAAAATCTTGGAGAGACCTATAAGCAGTTCTAGAGTTCTTTTTTTTTTTCCCCCCAGAAAATGTTAGGTGTGGTACTTTCCAAGCAGAATTAGATGAAATTCTCTTAATAACAGTACCATGTTTATAAATGTATTTTTCTTTCTTATATTATACAATTGTTTTAATATTTAAATTATTTTTAAATTGCAAAACACAACTTTTCATAAATCTAAAGAATATAGAATATTTGTATTTCATACAAACATGTATAATAAAACATATAAGCATATAATGTAAAAATCTGGCAAAGAAAAAACTTAAGATGACCCAAAGCATACCATCTCACTGACCCAAGGAGGTTTATGGATGGGCCATATTAATTTTGGAAAATGCTTTTTTTTTTGGTTCTGGAAAGCCCTTCCATGAGACTTTTTTCCTAGTCAACATTCCTCATTTTCTATGGCAACAACAAATCTCTGCCTCAGAAGCAAAATCAGGTCTTACTATGCAAAGCAAAAAGCACAAAAATGTCCTAAACACAGAGAAGTATCTACATTTCTAAAAAACAGAAAAGGAAATCTTTGCCATCAAGCCCTTAAAAGCCTGAAGAACCACAACTTCATCATGTGATGAAATGTGAGACTGAACCAGCATCCATTAAAATAGAAATGGGAAAGGACTGACTTATGCAGAGATGAAAATTCTCAAACTCCTCCACTGTCATTCTCAGAACTGATGGCACCAGTTAGAATCAATTTATTTTCAAGGGCTGTTGATGCTACAGATCTAAGTAGTCAAAGGGAATGTAATCTGACCTTTAAGTTCATTCAAAGCTCTCAAGAGGCTGGGAGACCCTTGGAGCCCAGAGAAGTAGTGTTGGCTTGAAAGGGTCATGGAGCGAATGCAGCACATGCCAGCAGAGCAAGAAGATATTTTACAACAAGGATCATGGATTAAAGGAAATCCAAATAAACTGAACAACCCAGAAGCAAACATGCCCTGAAGGGTGTAAGTTCAGTATGTGATTGGCAGCAGCTTTATTCTTTGCACTAAAAATAGTGATGGGAGAGCGATGATTTACACGAGATAGGGGGATAGAAGACAACATGTACCACGCCCTTTTGTGTACAGAGGAGAATTGGGACATGTCTTTTTGGCTTTTGGAAGGCTTGCACACAAGCATAAAAGAGAAGCACACTGCCCACAGGACGCAGGATAGGATTTCCGTGTCTGTTCATCAGATAGCTGTTCATCAATAGATCATCTCCTTTCAAGGGTACGTCCAGTCCTACTTCCCTGGCAAAGTACAGCAATGACAACTAAGGAAGAGCCAGCCCACCGAGGGCGGAGGGGTGGCCAGGAGCCTGGCTCAAGGCGGGGCGTTCTGACCCTACCCTGTGGGAACCGCCAAGCCCTCTGACAGGGGAGCCGGAGGTCCTCCTGGACATCACTGGGCTACGCGGAGGCTTACCCAGGACAAATACCTCGCTTTTAAAATCAGCCTGGAAAAGCCATAAGAAGTTGATTAGTTCTCGTCTTCATTATCCAGCCTTCAGAGGAGCTTTCTGGTTTCTTTTTTGTTCCCCCCCATGCACACACAGCATGCCAAACTCCCGAATAACAGAGCCGGAAGGTTAACAGTCTGCAGACAGCTCGCCTGGTGGCCCAGAGTTTTCACTGCACAAGCATCAGTTGCTGCTTTAATAAGGAACTCACGGGCAGAGCAGTGCGACATTTATGGAGGGAAACTGGTATAGGGAAGATGTCTGAATGTAATATGCATGGCTAATGGAACAAGCGGAGAGACATTTATGGAAGGAAATTGGTATAGGGAAGATGTCTGAATGTAATATTGCATGGCATGCAATATGCACCTGCAAGGAGTTTATGTCTATTGAAGTGCTTAACGATTGGTTTCAAGAGACTCTCAGATCTGGCCTCTTTTCTTTGTGTTTGTTTGAATAGATCCAAGGTACGATCCAGGGACATTTCACTTAATATCCATCAGATTTCATAGATGGTGTCAATCATTTGTCAAAGGCAAATTTTCTAGTAAGACACATATGAACAAAATATGGCTTTTATGGAGGAAATGGTGAAATATAATTAAATTCAGAATACTGTTCTAACTCCCAACGCCTTGTGACTGTTTCCATGGTCCTTCAAAGTAACATTTTTTAAAACAACAGTGAAAAAGCTAACCTTTCTTGGGTGCCTGTCTGATTTTCTGTCCATTCATGGACTGAACCTAGCAGTGTATTGTCTAGTATTTGATTTGGCTTATGGGAACCTTGGGCTTCCCTGTTGGCTCAGATGGTAAAGAATCTGCCCACAATGCAGGAGACCAGGGTTTGATCCCTGGCTCAGAAAGATCCCCTGGAGATCTTCCCTGGAGAAGGGAATGGCAACCCACTCAAGTATTTTTTCCTGGAGAATTCCATAGACAGAGGAGCCTGAAGGGCTGCAGTTCATGGGGTCACAAAGAGTTGGACATGACTAACACTGTACTGTACTATGGGCACTTTAGCGGGACTAAAGGACTTTTAAATAAAAGCATGTGGTTTTCTCAAATTTCATAATAGTAATGATTGACCTCCTATCTTCAGTCTCTGGGGATGAAATGCATCAGACGCTTTTCGTTAAGTCTTGGGGCAGAGAATGCTTCACATTATCCAGTATCCATTCTCTTCTTTGTCATCCCAGTAATGGAATCCTGAACGTCAGGTAGGCACACGGCCATTCTGAATAAAGTCTATTTTCTAGCCTTCCTTGTATCTAGATGTGCTCATGTGATAAGTTCTGACAGATGGGATGTGTGCAATTACTAGCAAATGTCCTTCAAGAAAGAAGGCATAAGCTCCCCTCCTCTTTTCTCCTTCCTGCTAGCTGGTTTGAGGAAGGGACTGTTGGAGCTGCTGCAGCCACTTTGGACCACCAGCTGGAAGGTTTTCATTGAGCATGGTGATTTGCCAAAATAAAATGGAGTCTCCTGATGAATATAGAGCAACATACCAATCCTGGATGCCCTACATTTATGCATAAGAAATATATACTTCTACCTAATTATTTTGAGTTTTTGGCACTGCAGCTGCCCCAATCTTGACTAATACGAGGTTTCTATAAACATCAAGAGTTATAGAAAAAAAAAAAGTAGCATTGGAATGATGTGGATAAACAGCTGGAAAGATCATTTGAACATATTAGGAAGAATCAGGGCTTAATTTCATGCTGGAAACTGTGTTCAAGGGGATTACCTTCTGCTGGGATGGCTTTAAGGTGAGGAGACTTCCTTATGGTACCGTAATAACTGAGTTTCTTGGGGGGGAAAAAAAAACACGAAGAGTCTTTCTATCTCTTTACAAAGCACTTCCACTGCAGTTTGAATCCATGGGCTAGATGGATTTTTACAAAAGAGTTTTACATAGAATTGGAAGTTCAACTTACATCAAAGCTGATGATTATAATAATTCTTTTTTGCGAAAAAGCATTATTTTCAAAAAGATGCTCAAAGACTAGAAAAATGTTGGATTCTGATTTACGTATCAAATTCATAATTTATATGTACATTTCAGTCTTCTGTAATCTATAAAGTGGTGGCAACTTTTACAAATGATTTTGCATTGCATGTGACAGACTTACATTATCTCAGAAAATACTTTAGAAGACTAAAACTGCATTAAATTAATATGGGTTAGGTAAAATAGTGGTTGATGAGTATTGATAAAAATGTTATAATGATTTCATGCATACTATAATATGCCTACTAAAACATTACTGCCATTTTATTTTCTCTTTGTTTTTAGTGGTAGGTTATTTTTCTTCTTTGTAACGAGCCTAATTTTTAACATTCTTGGAACAAGAGAACTAGGAAGCCTTCTTAAAGGATTCACATCAATTTTTACTGTGTCAGATGTGGATTAAACCATAATAATGGCCTAAAATTTGTAGTTGATTCAATTTGTATCTACACTTACAAGCATAAATTCAGTTGACTTGTATTCTTTCTATGAATAAAAAAATTGACTTATAAGAGTCTCAAAAAACTCAATAGGAGATTAAAATTAACATTTGCTCTCAAATAAAAGGAGAAAAATAACTATTTTTCTGGAATTAATTATTTAAGTATTCTTTGAAAACATAGTTACTATGAATATCTCCATGGTCTCATATCATTTTATGAACTGAGACATAAAGAATGTATGAGATGAGCTTGGTTCTTGCAGGAGAATAAACCTGTTTAAATTCTGGTTTTGTCCTTGACACTACAACAGTGAGTGTTCCATCTCTCTAAATTAGAGAACTCCGATTCTCAAGTTACTTGCCCACTTATTGGCTAACCGATTGGCTGAAGAACAGGTAGGGAAAGGCAAGGAATAAATATTTTGGCTCTAAAAGAAAACCACACACATACACACAGAGAAGGCAAATTCTTAGTCTTATACCTTATCTAAAGAATTATTATTATTTAAAAAATTTCCTAATTATTTCCTGCCAGCTAAGATAAAACCTCAAAGGGCAAAGAACAATTAGTCTTTAAAATATATTACATCCCGCCCCCCCTAAAAAAGATTCCTTTTCTAAGTAAGATAAAATTCACATAGATGGACTATTTTGGTGGATAGATTCGGTGATTGGGGTTTGGAAGATTGCATAAATGGCATTTCTTAGGTGTTGGTGCTTTCTCCTAATAGTTCAAAAACATGAGCCTACCAGAGCCTTCGTTTTGTTTCATTTTTTACTTATCTGGAGAGGCTCTCATTTCAAGTGGAGAAGATTGCATGCAAGGATGAGTCATTATCTGAAGTCCTTTTGTGTAAAGGAAAAGGTTTTGAGGATCGTTCTGAACACAGAAGTAGAACTTTTCTGTGATGGATTGATATCATGTTGTGGTTCTCATTAAATGTCTTTCCAAGGTCAGTCATTAATTGTGTTAAAAATCTTTTATCATGGTATCCTAAGAGGGAGTTAAACACCAGCAGAGCCGCCCGCCGGCCTGCAAGTCTCAGAGCTGGATGCTTTGTTAACTGCTACAAAAGAAGCCTCCTTCCCACGTCCTCATTAGTTTCCTGCAATTTTGTGGAAGAGCAAAAGGCTCAAGACAGTCAGTTCAAGATCATCCAACCCTCAGGCTCTGCTGAACCTGCTGATTAGCTAGGAAACTCAGGAGGCAACGAGCCACTAAGATGTGATGGAAGATGACAGGCACATAGCTGATGCCTTTAAATGGGATGGTTCTCCTGCTGATTCTCAACTTAAAAAAAGAAAAAGTCTAATGATCACCTTTTATTACTATACAAAGTTTAGCTTGTTTTTCTCCTCACTCTTATGTATAGCTGCTATGCAAATGTATCTTTCAAATTTTCAGACAGAGGCCATGCTAATGATGTTAAAAGTTAGCAACCAATATTGAATGACTTTTTAAATCTTGTAAGATGACATGAATCTAAAGACATACATTTAATTAATGAAGTTCATTGAAAGACATGCAATAAACCACACTCAAGATGCAGTTACCTTTAATTGTGGTGAACTTATCTCCTGTTGGTAAGAGTATTTAGGGAGGAGCGGAGATGAGTAGGGCTGGGTAGGCTGAGAGAGTGTGGGGACCAGGTCAGAGACAGTGGCCAAGGAGGAATGAAAGGGAGGGGAGGAAAGCAGACAGCTGGAAAAAGATGTAGACACTCGATGTCCCGAAGAGAATGAAGATGGCTTAAATATTGAGGAAAGACAAGATGTGATTATGCTTGTGTCCAGAATGAGGAGGTTACATGCTTTTTAGAGAATCCCCCCCCCCCCCCCCCCACACACACCTAAATATATTTAAAGTTACTACATACCCTAGGTGTGTGACATTTATGACCACTTCTTGCTTTGAAAGCACTAACTTCTGAATTTGATTCAAAATTCCCAGTGGGTTTGATCAGTTTTATTTTTCTGATATGAGGGGCTGGAGATCAGAATTCCCATAGTCTACAATTTTATAAGGTATTTGTGAGGTGGGGCCTTCTAACCATGAAGGGAAAAAAGTGTAAAACCCTGCAATGACTGTCTGTAACTTGCTTGTGAAGTAGATCGCAATTTATGAAGAGTAGGTTTGTTACAAAGCTAGGCAAGTTAGGACCTCTGTGCCTGTGTGTGCTTGTTGGGAACTGGCTGTGAAACTCAGCACCCCCTTTCTGAACACCACACCCGTGGTGCTGCCTGCAGCCTGCAGCAGCAGTTCCTGGGAACCAAGCCACATATCTAATCACATCTTAAAACTGTTTAAATTGAAGGGAAAATAAGTTATTTAAGTAGTGACTTAAAAATATTTTTGATTTACTGCAATGAATGGCCTCTATTACTAAAAAGTGTGTTTATTTTATACAAATGCAGGCATGGCTGGGTTCTTTGTCCAGTTGACATTTCTCACCTGGTTGGGGAACTGCCAAGACTCAGGGTTTTGTGGCTGTCCAGTGACCTAATGGACACTTAACATCGTTTAATCCCAAGAATACCCCATATAGACCAAATACCTCTATATTTGTTATTGGTAAGGTCTTAATAGGAAATTATGAGGTTTTAAAAATGATTTTCATAATGTAAAAATGTTTCAAATAAATGAAATGCACAAGAAAAAAACTGTCATTTTAAAAGATTTCTACTAATGCATATATATGGAATTTAGAAAGATGATAACAATAACCCTGTGTACGAGACAGCAAAAGAGACACTGATGTATAGAACAGTCTTATGGACTCTGTGGGAGAGGGAGAGGGTGGGAAGATTTGGGAGAATGGCATTGAAACATGTAAAATATCATGTATGAAACGAGAT
>NW_011494622.1:4818378-4828407 GCF_000754665.1 Bison bison bison
CCTGATACTGGATGCTTGGGGCTAGTGCACTGGGACGACCCAGAGGGATGGTATGGGGAGGGAGGAGGGAGGAGGGTTCAGGATGGGGAGCATATGTATACCTGTGATGGATTCATTTTGATATTTGGCAAAACTAATACAATTATGTAAAGTTTAAAAACAAAATAAAATTTAAAAACAATAATAATAAATAAAATGATAGACAATAAAAAAAAATAAATAAATAAAATAAAAGATTTCTAAACAGAGGAGCTATGGGAGAAAGTGACTTGCTTAGCAGCAGAATATGACTCATTGATTTGGTTTCATAATTTTAATATTTGCCAGTAGTCACATTTGCTTTTCTAATTCACAGATTAAATATTTGGGATATAAAGTTTTGTTTTTGTCTTTTTTAGAAGAGAGAAGCTTACAAGAAGCTTAAAGATTTAGAGCATTTCCCTCTTTATTGATTAAAATCATTGCCCAAGGCTCTTTGTTGGTAAGGTGAATATCCAGGACCCAATTCTTAAGTAGTTACCAACTTAAAAAATTACGTCTTCACAGAGAATTGAAAGGGAACTGGCGTGTGTATATATATTTTTCTTTTCTTTCTTTCTCTTTTTTTCCTTCCTTCTTTTTCAGACTGCTGTTATATCAAAGAAATGGTATTTAGTTTTTGCACTCTGGAGGTGAACTAATCTCTCTCTGTGTGTATCAATTTCCTCATCTGTATAGTGGGGATGATAATAATATTACCCACCCTATTGAGTTTTGAAAAGTAAAGATGTACTGTTCTTAGAAAACTATTTGAAACTCAATAAGACCTCAAATATTAACTACTATTATTAATACTAAAATTAGAAAGACTTTATAAAAATGTTTAAATATGGATTTATAGTAATAAATAACAGAATAACAATACATATATACATCATCTTATTAAAATTTGATGTGTTTTTCATCCATCCTTCCACCTTGCCATTATACTGCATGGTGCTGTGTTTATTGCGTGAAAACCTTCTAAGACAATGTCAGAATTGATGTTTATTAATATGATTAACTGTCCTAGCTAATTGTAGAAAGACTGGTTAGTTCTTCAGGAATTAGGCAACATTAAAATACCTCATCACTGGTTTTTGCTGCATTGCTGTCTTCCTTAGGGGTCCTAGGGCCTGTGAGGGTGGCTACTGGATATCTTGGGCAGTCAGCTTGTCTCTCCTCATCCTCCTCTTCAATGTGCAGGTGTGATATCACCTCTGTGCCATCACGGCCACAGCACAGGGCATCTGGATCTTGAGATTCCAGCCCTCTTCGGGTGCCTGCCCTGACCCCCTCATAGACTTCCTCATCTTCCTCTCCAATGACAGGGAGGGTCTGGGGCAAGGGACCCAGGCCAGGGTGTGCAGAGGTCACAAACTTATCACCTAGGACCTCCAGTACCTTCTCTGGGCCTGCAGAGCCCTCTCTCATTTTGGTCACATCTGCAGACTTGTTCGGAGGTGTCTTTCTAGAATCCGGGAGCATAGTGGCCTCAGGAGGCCGGGCTGCAGCTGAGGTCGTAGCCGAGCGGAGCAAAGGCAGCTGAGAGGAGCGGGCTTTGGCAGGTGTGGGTGCTCGCGGCCACGGGGGGAGAGCGGAGGGGTCCTCCTTAATCTCAAAGTTGATCTCCTCTGGGGTATCTGGTTTGGCAGGGTCAGCTGGTAAAGCTAAAGCACCAAGCTTCTCTAATTCATCCAAGAACTTGTCCAGAAAATGAGGCGGCGTTGGGGCTGAAGGATTTGCCAGTGCACCTTTGGCTGGCAGGGACAGCCACCCCAGGGTGGTTCCCTGGAGAGAGTCGCTATCTAGGTCACATGAAGCTTTGTGCAAGAGAGGGGGGCCTGGTTCACTGGAAGCCAGCTTAGAGATGAGCAGGGATTATGATGTTACAGAAAACATGAAAGTGAAAATAATGCATCAAAACACAGAGACAGAAATGCAGAAAGACGTGGTGAATATAAAAAATACCTTATGCTATGGTGTAGATTGGCTGATAGCTTTTGAATTTAAATACATAAAATCCTTAGCATATTAATTAAAGACTGATCTGAACTATGCTAGCATTTGGAAAAGGTCCATTAAATGTCAAATGACAAGGTAAAACTGTCATAGAGATTATGAAGACAGGAAAATTATTTAGAGATTTAATAGACTACTTCTTTGAAAATAGGTTTCTAGATATTGATTTAATATAAACAACTCTGGAATAATGTTAATGTAGGATGAAAACCAACAATTAAGCCTTTTTTATTCCCAGCATTTGTTTAGTGTTCTTCCTGTGCCAAATCTTTTGAACTTTCATCATTTTCTCACTTAGGTTGCGAGGTGATTATAACATATGGCATAAAATATTTTTACATCATTATACGTTAACACGTTTCTAAATGAATACGTTCTGAGAAAGATTTTTTTAAGAAGAGAAACTTATGATCAAATGAGACTGATCTTACATAACTACTATTTCAAAGTTTTAAAAAATTCAAAGTAAATGTTTACACAGAAAGGGAATAGAAGATGTGAACAGGAGTAAACTTCTGGCAGGACTTCCACTCTCTTTTTCAAAAGGTTGACATTTTATGTAAACTAGTGCAGGTCTAATTTATGAAACTTAATCTCCTGAAGTAAAAAAAAAATACTTCTGTGTATCTTAATATGACTATTGCATTTTGGATGTACTGAACAAAACAGAATTTTTATTCATTAAAATTGTTCTTGACATGTGCCTAGGAACATTCTAATACATTTATATATTGTTTTTTGACTAGGAAGAATGTTATATGCTACACATGTGAAGATTTGAGATAGGCTGGCGGAAGACATTTTACTTTGGCTCTTTCCAAGTAGATGATTGGGGTTTGGAAAGAAAAAAGTCTTCAAGAGAGATTGCACTTTCCAGCTGACTGCTTTGAATGACATGTCCCTGCTGCACTCAGCACTCTCGGTCCTCGGGCCTTAGTATGGACAGCACACAGGGCATTCAGCACTCAATTTTCACTTCTATCCTATAAGAGGAATGGGGTTTAATGAATTTATCTAGATTTTTTTTAAAAAAAGGAAACGTGATGTCACGTCACCATGGGGTGGGATAAACGAGACAAAGAGTCACAAAACGTTTATGAGCCTCCTTATAGAAGATTCAAGATTAAAGGCTACATAGCACCTTTTAGTGCCAGGAATACGATGTGGCTGAGGAAGAAAGGTCTTTAAGTTCCATTACTGTCATGACTACTGCTACAGTACTACTACTATTACTACCACCGTTACTACCTGTTACTACGACTACTCCAATGCCATTACCACCACAGGCACTAATACACTTGATAATGGTTCAAAGTGCTTAGCCTTACCATGGACTTGCCTCTACTGAAAGTTAAATCGAGTACCCTGAGATACCTATATCACAAAAAATATACCTGTAGTACAAGTATCATATAATTATCTTATCTTCTAAAAGCATTAGACTTGGATTCTACTCTACTAAAAGCAGAAATATCAGAAACAATACCAACTTACATCTGGACCTCTCCTAAATAAAGATAGTACGTCTAAAGAAATGTGATTGGAGCATGTCCAAGAGTGATTCATAAATCACAATGAATTCCCTTCTCTATTTACAAAGATCAGTTAGAAAATAGGATATTTAACATTTAGTTTATTTTGGGTGTCATGGTTTAGAAGTACATTACAGTTTTCTTTTTTGTTTTTGTTTTTTTTTATGAAAATGATTCGGTTCAAAACTATTAAGGAGTTTCCTTCATTTAGCCAGTGACACCATAGTATGGATTCCAGTTGGTGGACCATTAAATATTTTTTTAAATTTACGGACATAAGCTGTTTAATGTATTTTTCCCCCACAGTGAGAATAAAACACTAATTAGTTATTAGTGAAATTTGTACACATCTCTACTTATAAAATGTAGAATATGATATCCTAAGAAAAACCTAGGAAATTGAAAATACATTTAAATCCTATTCACAACAAAGATCAAAACATTGTGATTTAAACTACTACATTGCCAATATTTATTAAGACTTCATGGAAAAATTTCTTTAATTTTAAGTAAGCCTTTGTAGATACGCTCTGATTCTTTCTTATAACCTTTTATTTGAAAGGGCAGTCACTTTGAAATTTACCCAGTAGTTCTTTTAAGATGACTGAATGCTAGATAAGACATATTTAATACAGAGATGAAGATTTTTTTCTTTTTATCAGTAGGAACTACCAAAGGAAGGATATTGCTATCTAAATGCTGAGCTCTGCTAGCAAAGTAAACATACGAAAGAAGATTGTGGAAAATTTTGTCACCAGTCAAACAAAATTAGCAAGTAGTCAACTGTTTCACCCCCCAATGCTAAAGGATTGAGAGTAATTACTCCTAAACCCAGCCTTCTAAGAAAAGTAGAACAAACAAAATGCACAGCCTTAGCCCTCTAAAAGAAAATGCTTCTCTTAAGATAGTAGAGTCTTTATGTCATTGCCCTTTGTGTAGCTGAAACCATTATGCTAGCACCCATAAGAAAAACTAAATTACACTGACTTGACCTGGCACTCACACTTAGAAACACAACATGTAAATCTTTCATTTTGCCATAGATAAGATGTAGCATAATGCCCTAATATATACCAGTTATCTTACTCCGAGCTCCCATGTATTATACTAATATGCTAGAACGTCTTCTTACCTTATTTGAACTTAAGCTGTGGATCCTGTCGCTAGAATAGCTGTGGGGTATTGGAAGTTCAGGATAGTCCTCAGCGCCTTTGGTTGTATGCTTCCTGACAACTTCTACGTAGGAAACAGGGAAGATGCCTTGTCTGTTGGTTCCTGGAATTTTACCTTCATACCAGTTTTGATCAACTCTTTTAAGAAGAATAATTCTATCTCCCTGTAATGAATAATAGGAAAATGCATTAGAAATAGACATGCGATAACATAAAAAGTTATAATTGTCAGTGTTTTTGAATAACAGTTTTCCACCTGGGAAAGTCTTATACTTTGAGCGTTTTGTTTTTGTTAGGAGAATGCAACTAAAGCCTCCAGAGCTCACTTCTAAATTATAGCTCATCAACATATATACAGTGTAATCATCCATTTATTAGAATCTTTCCTAAGGATACTTGGGCTTTACACATGTTCAGATTGGCCCTGTGGGAAATGTCATGTGTGAGTTATTTCAGAAAGTGCAGTAGTTTAACCTGCAGTGTGTCGGTGACAAGACCATCATCTGATCACTGACAGACTCAAGGGGATGAGCTGCAGTGGGCAGAACTTCAGAGTGTGCACCAGAGATGGCGATGACAGTGTGTCTGAAAAGGGTTACAGAAAGCAACCTCTGGAAGGGATGAAGTTGGATAGCGCGCCATTTTTATTCTTTATATAATGCACTGCCTAGTAACGAAAAAGTAAAAGCTGACAGGATGGGGCATAGCTAGCATCCTAAATAATGCATAGCTGTGGCCAGGACTCACGTCCACCTGGTCTGCATTAAGACGCTGTAATACCAGCATCCATTCTGACTGGTGGGTGGCCATGCCATAGTGGTCAGTAATGTTTTTCATAAAACCCCTGGCTTTGGCAATGCTAGGACCTTCTACAGGAGAACCCACTCCAGTACTCTTGCCTGGAAAATCCCATGGACGGAGGAGCCTGGTGGGCTGCAGTCCATGGGGTCGGGGTCGCGAAGAGTCGGACACACTTTCACTGTTCACTTTCATGCATTGGAGAAGGAAATGGCAACCCACTCCAGTGTTCTTGCCTGGAGAATCCCAGGGACGGGGGAGCCTGGTGGGCTGCCGTCTATGGGGTTGCACAGAGTCAGACACAACTGAAGTGCCTTAGCAGCAGCAGCAGCAGGACCTTCTACAGTCACTATTTCTGTGACCTGAAGGATCAAGCCAATGCTACAAAACCCAGTTTGATATAACCTTTGAATAACAAGGCAGCAGAAGAACAATATTTTGAAGTGTACTAAAGTGCTATTTTCTTCTGATGTTTTCACTTGTACAGCTCCTGATATTTAGCCCGAGGCACCCCTGGGAGACAATTTGGAGCTCCCCCAGAGGAAAAGTCTCTCTGCAAAGCTTTGCATCTCACAATGACCTCATCAGGAAGGACACAGGAGAGGTAGGTAGCAGTGACTCAGGGCAGCCTTACAGCGTCCTTTGCAGAAAACGAGGAAGATGCAAAAATTGTCTAAGGAAGAAGATGACCTGTCTTAGTTTTGAAACTATGCAGCCTTTCAAATGCACCAAGGAAGAAAGCCGCTTACCTTTCTGAGCGATAGCTCCACGTTGGTGTCAGCACTGAAATTATATTTGGCGACAGCTTCTCCGATTTCACCAGGCTGGGCTGGGGGAGGTGGTCTTGCAGGCTGTGCTTTTTCAGGAGGTGTGAGTTTCTACAAAGGAGAACAGTTCTCTTTATTCTTTGTTTTCTTTTTAAAATTTTATTGGTGTATAGTTGCTTTACAATGTTGTGTTACTTTCTGCCGTACAGCAAAAGGAATCAGCTATATGTTTACATATATCCCCTCTCTTTTGGACTTCCTGACCAATCAGGGCACCAAAGAGCTCAAAGTAGAGTTCCTGTGCTGTACAGTAAGCTCTCACTAGTTATCTATTTTATACATCGTATCAATAGTGTATGTGCGTCAATCCCAGTTTCCCAATTCCTCCCACGCCACTCCCCACCCCTCTGTTGGTGGGAGTGTAAATTGATACAGCCACTATGGAAAACAGTATGGAGGTTCCTTCAAAAATGAAAACTAGAACTAACATATGACCCAGCAATCCCACTCCTGGAGATATACCCAGAGAAAACCATACTTCAAAAGGATGCATGCACCCGAGTGTTCATAGCAATACTATTCACAATAGCCAGGACATGGAAACAACCTACATGTCCATCAGCAGAGGAGTGGATAAGGATGTGGTGCATGTATAATGGGATATTACTCAGCCATAAAAATGAATGAAACTGGGTCATTTGTGGAGACATGGATGATGCTAGAGATGGTCATACAGAGTGAGGTAAGAAAGAGAAAAACAAATATCATATATTAACTCATAACTGTGGAGTCTAGAACAATGGTACAGATGAACTTATCTGCAAAGCAGTTATCTATTCTTGACCCATGGTGACTCTAGAAACAATAATCAGGTAGGGGGGAAGGGGAGGGGCTTACCTCTACATATGAGATTGGGAAAATGCCCACTCTTCCGTGATGCTCTCCCTCATACCAGTTTTGATCAATTTTCCTGAGGATGTAGACAGTATCTCCTTTCTTAAATGATAGCTCCCTGGAAGAGATACATTTAAATGTTTTATTTTTTTTTCCACGATGTATAGCAGTTATTCTTCAGATGAGCATTCTCACTGGATCTGCATTTGGCTGGTTAATGTACTTCCAGTATTGAAAAAAAATCTGTTGAGCCCAGTTAGCTAAGGATGCTCCTTGAAAGATTTTTAGAATTCATTTGAAACATTATCACTTTAGAAATGACTGAAAAAGAGCAAATATAAACATCATGTCTGATTTAAATCACAGGCAGATTAATATGAGATTCAAAGGTGGGGACAGACGATTGCTATTTAGGCTTTGGTTTAGGGGAGAAGAGTTGTGATGCTTGAAATAATGCTGGGTTCATTCTGCACTCATTTTTATTTGTCCTGAAGTTAGTTAGCTAGTTAGTTACTTCTCTCTCTCTCTTTGTCTCCTCGTAAGCTCATTATCATTTTGCCTTAGCACACAAATGCCAACATGAGAAAAAATTTTATTTGTGGTTCCTTGAAGCTGGTTGACAGGCATTTAAGTAGAGTATCTTGATAATGATTTTATCTTGTGAAGCAGGAAAGATTTTATACTTTGATTTTTCAAGGAGGCACAATGAGAAATATTTTTAAAAAGTGGAGTATAATTGACATGTAATATTATGTTAGTTTTGGATGTACAACATAATATTTGTATATATTTCAAAATGACCACCACAATAAGTTAACAGTTACCCCATATAGTTACCTTTTTTTTCTTATGATGAGAACCTTTAAGATTGATTAGAAACTTTCAAATATGCAGGAAAGTATTATGAACTATGATCACAAAGATAAACTTGTTTCAAGTGCAAAGACATGCACAGATTGCTTGTACCCTCCTTTTTTTTGTTTTTTAAATATAAAAATAATTTCAAGAAACAGTATGCTTTTCCATTTTGGCTGTTTCTAAGGAGACAGTAGGTAGACTGGGTGTTTAATTTTAAGTTATAAAGACATTACTCATCATGAATAATTCATGCCTAAAGTCTCACCCTCACTGCTTTAGTTTTCATGGCTTCGTCACCCAGGTGATTGTGTCTCTGTGTTATTTTGCCTCCACAATTACGTCTCGCTGAAGGGTACTTATTTCAGATCTTTTGCCGAGAGCCCAGACGTCCCACACATCTGCCTTCCCACTCCCAAATCTTCTGTTTTGTTTTGTTCAGGATCTTGAGTTGGAGCATTTATGTGTGCAGGGTATATAATGCAGAGAGGTTTATAGTAAATGTAGACTATTTCACACTGATGAAAAGAATTAACTGAAAAAAGTTGCATAGTAAAAAGAATTATCACACATTTAGAAGTGCTAAAATCTTCACAATGCAAGTGTGTTAAATGTTCAGTAACCCTAAAAGCAAAGAAGATTCACAGAGCCTTACGTTCAAGCACAGTACTTCCCTCATTATGCATGTGGCTAATATAGAAAATAAAAACCGAAGTATTTTCATGTTTATAATCCAACAGTTTTATTTATACTAAGTACGTTTTGTATCTGGAAATGAGATCAGAAAGTTTAGCTTTAGAAAAAGAGTAATTAAGAGACAGCTAGTTATTTTTCTTTTAAATATGAAAAGATATCTTTTCTGTGTGTGAAGATTTGTACTTAAATTTTTCAAGTCATCTGGGAAAAAAGGACACTGGTCTTACTTTTCAGTTTTCAAAATTATGTTCATCTCATCTCAGAGCTAGAATTTCTAGAAGTCTCATTTTTTTAATTTATTTTTTTCTTGAGGGATAATTGGCTTTACAGAATTTTGTTGTTTTCTGTCAAACCTCAACATGAATCAGCCAGCCAAAGTTACACATATTCCCCTTCCTTTTGAACCTCCCTCCTGTCTCTCCCACCCCAATCCCACCCCTCTAGGTTGATACAGAGCCCCTGTTTGAGTTTCCTGAGCCATACAGCAAATTCCCATTAGCTATCTATTTTACATATGGTAATGTAAGTTTCCATGTTACTCTTTCCATACATCTCACCCTTTCCTTACCTCTCCCCATGTTCATAGGTCTATCCTCTATGTCTGTTTCTCCACTGCTGCCCTGAAAATAAGTTCTTCAGTACCATTTTTCTAGATTCCATATATTTGTGTTGGAATACAATATTTATCTTTCTCTTTCTAACTCACTTCGCTCTGTATAATAGGGTCTAGGTTCATCTACCTCATCAGAACTGACTCAAATGTGTTCCTTTTTATGGCTGAGTAATATCCCATTGTGTATATGTACAACTTCTTTATTCAATCATCTGTTGATGGACATCTAGGTCGCTTCCATGTTCTAGCTATTGTAAATAGTGCTGCAATGAACAACGGGATACATGTGTCTTTTTCAATTTTGGTTTCCTCACGGTATATGTCTACGAGTGGGATTGCTGGGTCATCAGTTCAGTTCAGTCGCTCAGTCGTGTCTGACTTTTTGAGACCCCATGAATCGCAGCACGCCAGGCCTCCCTGTCCATCACCAACTCCCAGAGTTCACCCAGACCCACGTCCATTGAGTCAGTGATGTCATCCAGCCATCTCATCCTCTGTCATCCCTTTCTCCTCCTGCCCCCAATCCCTCCCAGCATCAGAGTCTCTTCCAATGAGTCAACTCTTCGCATGAGGTGGCCAAAGTACTGGAGTTTCAGCTTTAGCATCATTCCTGCCAAAGAAATCCCAGGGCTGATCTCCTTCAGAATGGACTGTTTTGGATC
>NW_011494622.1:4828507-4851996 GCF_000754665.1 Bison bison bison
CAGTCCAGCTCTCACATCCATACATGACCACAGGAAAAACCATAGCCTTGACTAGACAAACCTTTGTTGGCAAAGTAATGTCTCTGCTTTTGAATATGCTATCTAGGTTGGTCATAACTTTCCTTCCAAGGAGTAAGCATCTTTTAATTTCATGGCTGCAGTCACCATCTTCAGTGATTTTGGAGCCCCCCAAAATAAAGTCTGACACTGTTTCCACTGTTTCCCCATCTATTTCCTATGAAGTGATGGGACCGGATGCCATGATCTTCGTTTTCTGAATGTTGAGCTTTAAGCCAACTTTTTCACTCTCCACTTTCACTTTCATCAAGAGGCTTTTTAGTTCCTCTTCACTTTCTGCCATAAAGGTGGTGTCATCTGCATATCTGAGGTTATTGATATGTCTCCTGGCAATCTTGATTCCAGCTTGTGTTTCTTCCAGTCCAGCATTTCTCATGATGTACTCTGCATATCAGTTAAATAAGCAGGGTGACAATATACAGCCTTGACATACTCCTTTTCCTATTTGGAACCAGTCTGTTGTTCCATGTCCAGTTCTAACTGTTGCTTCCTGACCTGCATACAAATTTCTCAGGAGGCAGATCAGGTGGTCTGGTATTCCCATCTCTTTCAGAATTTTCCAGTTTATTGGGTCATATGGTGGTTTTATTCCTAGGTTTTTTTTAAGGAATCTCCATACAGTCTTCCATAGTGGCTGTATCAATTTACATTCCCACCAACAGTGCAAGATCGTTCCCTTTACTCCACACCCTCTCCAGAATTTATTGTTTGTAGTCTTTTTGATGATGGTCATTCTGACCAGTGTGAGGTGATATCTCATTGTAGTTTTGATTTGCATTTCTCTAATAATGAGCAATGTTGAGCATCTTTTCATGTGTTTGTTGGCCATCTGTATGTCTTCTTTGAAGAAATGTCTGTTTAGGTCTTTTCCCCACTTTTTGATTGGGTTGTTTGTTTTTCTGCCATTGAGTTGTATGAGCTGCTTGTATATTTAGGAAATTAATCCTTTGTCAGTTGTTTCATTTGCTACTATTTTCTCCCATTCTGAGGGTTGTCTTTTCACCTTGTTCACAGTTTCCTTTGCTGTGCAAAAGCTTTTAAGTTTAATCAGGTCCCACTTGTTTTTATTTCCATTACTCTAAGAGGTGGGTCATAGAGGATTTTGCTTTTTATGTCATCAAATGTTCTGCCTATGTTTTCCTCTAAGAGTTTTATATTTCTGGTCTTACATTTAGGTCTTTAATCTATTTTGAGTTTATCTTTTTGTATGGTGTTAGGAAGTGTTCTAATTTCATTCTTTTACATGTAGCTGTCCAGTTTTCCCAGCACCATTTATTGAAGAGGCTGTCTTTGCCCCTTTGTATATTCTTGCCTCCTTTGTAAAAAATAAGGTACCCATAGGTGCATGGGTTTATTTCTGGGCTTTCTATCTTGTTCCATTGGTCTATATTTCTGTTTTTGTGCCAGTACCATATTGTCTTGATGACTGTAGCTTTGTAATATAATATGAAGTCAGGAAAGTTGATTCCTTCAGCTCCATTCTTCTTTCTCAAGACTGCTTTGGCTATTTGGGGTTTTTTGTGTTTCCATATGAATTGTGAAATTTTTTTGTTCTGTTCTGTGAAAAATGCCATTGGTAATTTGATAGGGATAGCATTGTATCTATAGATTGCATTTGGTAATATAGTCATTTTCACAATATTGATTCTTCCAACCCAGGAACATGGAATATCTCTCCACCTGTTTATGTTGTCTTTGATTTCTTTCATTAGCATCTTATAATTTTCTGTGTACAGTTCTTTTGCCTCTTTAGGTAAGTTTATTCCTAGACATTTAATTCTTTTTGTTGCAATGGTGAATGGGATTGATCTCTTAATTTCTTTTTGATTTTTCATTGTTAATATATAGAAATACAAGTGATTTCTGTGTATTGATTTTTGTATCTTGCAACTTTGCTAAATTCACTGATTAGCTCTAGTAACTTTCTGATACTATCTTCAGGGTTTTCTATGTACAGTATCATGTCATCTGCAAACAGTGAGAGCTTTACTTCTTCTTTTCTGATCTGGATTCCTTTTTATTTCGTTTTCTTCTCTGATTGCTGTCGCTAGGACCTCCAGAACAATGTTGAATAACAGTGGTGAAAGTGGACACCCTTGTCTTGTTCCTGATCTTAGGAGGAATGCTTTCAGTTTTTTGCCATTGAGAATAATGTTTGCTGTAGGCTTATGGTCTTTACTATGTTGAGGTAGGTTCCTTCTATGCCCATTTTTTAAAGAGTTTTAATCATAAATGGGTGCTGAATTTTGTCAAAGGCTTTTCTGCATCTATTGAGATGATCATATGATTTTTATTTTTCAATTTGTTAATATGGTATATCATATTGATTTGTTTGTGTATATTGAAGAATCTTTGCATTCCTGGAATAAACCCAACTAGATCATGGAGTATGAGCTTTTTGATGTGTTGGTGATTTCTGTTTGCTAAAATTTCGTTGAGGATTTTTGCATCTATGTTCATCCATGATATTGGCCTGTAGTTTTCTTTTTTTGTATTATCTTTGTCTGGTTTTGGTATCAGGGTGATGGTGGCCTCATGGAATGAATTTGGAAGGGTTCCTTCCTCTGCAATTTTTTGAAAGAGTTTTAGGATAAGCATTAGCTCTTCTCTAAATGATAGAATTCTCCTGTGAAGCCATCTGGTCCTGGGCTTTTGTTTTTTGGGAGATTTTTGATCACAGCTTCAATTTCAGAGCTTGTAATTGGGTTGTTCATAATTTCTATTTCTTCCTGGTTCAGTCTTGGAAGATTGAACTTTTCTAAGAATCTGTCCATTTCTTCCAGGTTATCCATTTTATTGCCATATAGTTGTTCATAATAGTCTCTTATAATCCTTTGTATTTCTGCATTGTCTGTTGTAACCTCTCCTTTTTCATTTCTAATTCTGTCAATTTGATTCTTCTCTCTTTTTTTCTTGCTGAGTCTGGCTAAAGTTTTATCAATTTTGTTTATCTTCTCAAAGAACCAGCTTTTAGTTTTATTAATCTTTACTATTGTTTCTTTCATTTATTCTTTCTTTATTTCTGCTCCAATATTTATGACTTCTTTCCTTTTTCTAATTTTGGGGTTTTTTTGGTTCTTCTTTTCCAGTTGTTTTAGGTGTACAGTTAGCTTGTCTACTTGATGTTTTTCTTGTTTCTTGAGGTAGGATTGTATTGCTATAAACTTCCTTCTTAGAACTGCTTTTGCTGCATCCCATAGGTTTTGAGTTGTATTTTCATTGTCATTTATTTCTAGAAATTTTTTGATTTCCCTTTTGATTTCTTCAGTGAGCTATTGTTTATGTAGAAACGTGTTTAAACTCCACGTGTTTGTGTTTCTTATAGTTTTTTTTTCTTGTAAATGATATCTAGTCTCATAGCATTGTGGTTAGAGAAGATTCTTGATACGATTTCAATTTTCTTAAATTTACTGAGGTTTGATTTGTGACCCACAATGTGGTCTATCCTGGAGAACAACAGTCCATGTGCACTTGAGAAGAAGGTATATTCTTCTGCACTTGGATGGAATGTCCAGAAGATATCAGTGAAATCCATCTCATCCTAATGTATCACTTAAGACTTGTGTTTCTTTATTAATTTTCTGTTTTGATGATCTGCCCATTGGTGTGAGTGGGGTGTTAAAGTCTCCTACTATTATTGTGTTACTGTCAGTTTCTCCTTTTATGTCTGTTAGTGTTTGTCTTATGTATTGAGGTGCTCCTATGTTGGATGCATAGATATTTACAATTGTTATGTCTTCCTCTTGGATTGATCCCTTGATCATTATGTAGTGTCCTTCCTTATCTCTTGTAATAATCTTTATTTTAAGGTCTATTTTGTCTGATATGAGGATTGCTACTCCAGCTTTCTTTTGCTTCCCATTTGTATGGAATATACTTTCCCATCCTCTCATTTTCAGTCTATATGTGTCTTTAAGTCTGAAGTGGGTTTCTTATAGACAGCATGTATATGGGTCTCATTTTTGTATCCATTCAACCAGCTTGTGTCTTTTGGTTGGAGCATTTAATCCATTTACATTTAAAGTAACTATTGATATATATGTTCCTATTGCCATTTTCTTAATTGGGGTTGATTTTTGTAGATCTTTTTTCTTCTCTACATCCTGTCATCCCTCAGGGCTTCACACATCTAAGGACACATTTGCTTGTCATAAAGAAGAAATGAAATTTACATGTTTTAAATCATTATTTTATAAACTGACATGCCTTGTATGAATGATCACACTACATCCGAAGAATGGCAGTGGAAACAGAGCAGATGTTACTTCTCTCATCAAAAAAAACAGTTGTAAGCTTTCTTTCGGAATTTTTTTTTAACCCCAGATTTAAGTCATGTTCAACATCTTCACCTCTAAATAGCATTTTCTTATTCATTCCCAAATTTTGAGTGGTTTTATTGTTTATATGTCTTCTGCCAGAGATGGATTCTTTAACTATTAATTCATATAATATGCATTTTTATGAACAAATGCTTTGGCCATTGTATATAGTGCATCTAAATGGCATAGTGTAATTTAATGCCAGTATCTTGAATTAGTCTATTGGAGGATAAAGTTTCTTAAGTTAGGCATGTGACATGGACCATAACAGAGCTGGAAGTCTTGCTCCTATTTAAACCTCCTCATGTGCTTACTATTAGTTTTCCCTAACCATGTGCCCATCTGATGAACAAGTTCCTAAAAAAAAAAGTGAAAAATTCCAACACAATTTGTGTTATGAAAACACCAACATTAAAAGACCACAGAATAGGGAATTCCCTGGAAGTCCAGTGGTTAAGACTCCATCTCCATGCTTCCACTGTGGAGGGTGGAAGGTTGGATCCTTGGTTGAGGAACTAAGATCCCACATGACCCTCATTGTGGCCAAATAAATAGATAAAATGTTAACCTCTTGAAAAAGAAAAAAAAAAAAAGGCCACAGGATAAAAATGTGCTCAGAGTCTTTAAGCTCTGAGTATTGAGAATTGGAGATTTTTACTATAGGAGTCTTTGTACACAGTTATAGTCTTTAACCACAAACTATCCTTGATATAGCTGGATAAATAAATGTTATCAAATTCTCTAAGTGTTAATTACTCCCCAACACTTTATTTTTACTTCATTCTTGACATGAAAATTCTAGAAACAAAGATCCTTAATTTCGTTTTGTTTTTCCTATCCTTTTGAACTCATTGTTCTCAAACATATTTAGTGTAATTTAAAACTCAGTGTTTCTCAATGAAACTCAAATGAAAATAAAATTACGCCCACATCCCAATTAATTCTAAAGGAACCATTTAATTAGAGTTGATTGCTAAATTGGGAACTAGGTCTTATTTGTAACACATCACAGTGCAATATTTGTCTTTTAAAGTATTATTTATGTATTTAAAGTCGACTTAAATCATATGATGAATGCTTATACTTACTTGGATGTCTGAGCCTTAAAATCATAAACAGCTTTTGCAGGCAGTTTCTGAAAAGGAAAGAAATGGTTGATGCTAACTTAAAATTTTGGATTTCCTATTAAAAAATCAGTTTCGTATGAATTAAAGAGAAATGAAACTTGAAGGATTTATTAAACACATACAATGTAAATGATATATGCAATTTATAAGCAAATCAATTGGTTCTTTTTAGATAGTTAAACTATAACAGATGACCTATTCACCATAATTGTTGAATATCACATTTCATCTTAGGGACTAAGGTAAATGTCTGCCATGAAAGGGGAATAAAATGCCTGCAGAGGATTTGGTCCTACGTATAATTTTGGCTTTTCCTGGGATAACCATGGAAGGTCAATTGTTCTGTGTCCTAAGTATTGACACAGCTTCTGAACCATAATTAAAGGACTGGAAAAAGTCACAAAGGAAGTCATTACTCCTTTTACCAAACACTTGTTAACACAGTAGCAAAGAAATATAGCCTAGTTATCATGGAGAGGCTAGTTAGTGGCCAAAAGCATGGGCTTGGTCATTTTGTATTGCCTGGGGAGTTCAGGAACTCTTCAGCACCCAGTAAACCAGCCGCTTATCTTTGAGTCCTGACCAGATTCGACACGAGCCCACACTCATGCTCTGGGGCCCACAGATCTGCCTGGGGCACCTGTAGCTCTTCCTCTCTGATGCCAATCATCCTCTCACCACTCTTTCTCTGAGACTCTGGTGGACTTTGGGCATCCTGGATCATTCCTGACTTTGGATCCTGGATCCATAGGCACTGGATTGTGTTAGACACTGGTAGAGAACTTTCTGGAGTGGCTGACATTCCAGGACCAGCCTTCTGTTTCTATCAAACCTTCATGGCTCCAAGATAGTACAAGCCAGACCGTCAGCCCTGGCTCAGGACCACGGACAAGAGCCAGCAGGCTGGGGGTTCCCAGGAACAGCAGGTTTTTTTTTCAGGGATCCTCCCCAACAAAAGCAGGGCAGCAAAAATTATTTCCATGGAATTTGTATTGATTTGCAGCACAGCTGATAGGACCGTCCCCTTCATCGCTGGGCCAGAAATCTTGATAGGGAAAGCTTTCTTCCTCCAAGGGGTGGCCCAGCTCAAGACTGTTTCAGACAAAGCTATTAATTTATAGGTCAGGTCAAGACTCAGAAAGTCACTCTCAAAAATGGACTACAACTGGGGGAGACGTGCTGCTCAGGTTAGAATGCCGTGGCTTCAAATCCTTTGCTTGGGCTCCAGGGAAAACTAATTTCTAGTTTCTCCATCAACACTTTAATGTTTTTAATCAGGGCTCTTTACTGGTTTTAGACATAACTCTGGCTGGCAAATGCTTTCTCAAGTATATTGTTGAAAAAGACTCAGATGCCACTAAGCAGACTACCTCTTTTTCTGGAGTTCCTCTTCTTTCCCTGGGTGTGGTTCTTCCAAGATCAGTCAGTGTGGCCGAGTAACTCCTAGGGGACTCATGGTCTGTTGGAAAGGACAGGGCCAGAGTGAGTATCCACGTAATCAAAAGCATTTTTCCTGGTGGCAACTATATTCCCCTTCAAACGTGGAGAGATACCACAATGGAAAACACAGGCCTAAAACTCATAGGGAATTACAAAGATGTGATGTAAGACACAAAACAGAGCACTTTTAGAGGAAAAGTATCTAAGATTTCAGAAGTATTATAAATATAAAGGTTTAATTGTTACACTGCTGATATAATTTATGCTGCAGCCTAGGTAATTCAAAGTTACAGGGATTTTTCATCTCAAAGATTTAATACTTGCTGTTCTTTTTGCCACCAGTTTATAATTACTATGATAGAGTCTATAGAAGATGAAGACGGGAGCAACCATTTATAAAAACTGGAGCATGTTATGGAACAATTTAAGGATGTAGTAATGAAAAAAAATATGATGATGGCAGAACTACATCGTGACCGTTCTCTTCTCTCTTTCTCTCTGTGTTTAATGACCTATTGAATCTGAAGATGACATCTTAAGGTTTAAGGCTTAATAGGCCATCATCTATTTGCTTCCTTTGTGTTCAACTATCTTATTAGAAAGTGAATATTTATCCCAAGAAACCAAAGGATAAAAATTTTCTAAACAGAAAGTGTTGTATTGGTGGCCAATGACTTATGAACTGTTGCATTGTTTTCGTTTGCCTTAAAACAAAATATACACAGTTAATTGCATTATAAAGTAAAGATGCAAGTATCTATCTTATGCTTTTATATGTGGAAATGTAAATGATATTGAATAACTGGAAAAGGTAGCTAATTTATGAAAACATTGCATTATGACATGGCTCAATCAGTGAAAATTTCAAGTTGTTGACTGATTTTAAAAATGTAAACTTACTGTTTTTGAAGCATGTCATATGGTGTAAATGAAAACAAACCTAAATCCTAATAAGATAAGAAAATTTGTGCAATAGTTACTAACAGTTGGGTTATATATTCTGCACTCAAATTCTGAATTACATCAATGTGAATTTTGTTTCTGCTACCTACTCATTGTGTGAATTTGGTCAGATTTCTTGTCCTCTTTGTGTATTAATTTCCTCATCTGTAAAACAGGGCTTACAATAATATCTATCATCTAGGTTTATGCTGTGTTATGTAGAAAATGTGTATAAAGCACTTTGGAATGTCTGGTGCATAAAAAATTCTGTGAACAATCCAAGTTTAAGCCTGGAAAATTCATTCCAGCTTCTTAAAATTTACACAGTAAACAAATGCACTTTAAGCATTACTGAAAAGGATTGAATAAAAATATCAAAACATTCTGTGTTTTCCAGTAATGTATACCTGAAAAAATGTCCTCTGTATTTGTCCTTGTGTTCCACTTTAAGGAATCAATGAAAATGAAGTTGAGAGTCACTTTTATCCTAAATAACCTAATTCAAATGTCAGTACAGGATTGTTTTAGCAGAAATAGAAAATAAATTAAATAATGGAGAGGAAGAGAAAATGAATACATGACTGATGGAAATATGACTTTTACATATACAGCTTAAAGATATATTCACAAAAATTTTATCAGTTGTATCTTTTAAAAGAAGAAAGTTATTAAACAAGTTCTATTTATTCTCTTAATTGCCCATCAATTACTACATTACATATTTTGGTTTTGCTTCCTGAGTGTGCTAATTTTTTATCTTCTATATAGAATGTAAGCAAATTATATATTGGGCGAGTGACTAGAAAGTTAATAGAATCAAGGAAAAGATGTTAAACTAGTGATTTTGATTCATTTTACACAATGAAAAAAGAGTTAATGCAAAGTTGTCAGTTTCTTAAGGATACTGATATTCAATTATGATTTGTCTTGAAATTCTTATAAACTGGTAAAATAAGTTTAATTTGTCATTTCTATGTAACAGTTATCTCAACCCCAACATCAAGCTGCAAAACTGTTTATCCCTTTTGATTCTGAATGAGTAAATTTTTGTGATCACTTTAAGCCACACATCAAGTCCAAATATCCCATGAAGAAATGAGAACTAATTCAGTAAGATGTTTTTACAACAAGCATTTGCTTCCCAACACATAATGAACCCAGGTGGTCACCACTCAAGAATGATGAGACGTAGGGATGAAGCATGAGAGAACTGGAGGGTGTGTATGTGAACCACAAGGGAAAGGAAAGGAAAGTCGGTCCACCTTGGAGATGCAGTGCGCTGGCGTGGTCTTGGTGGTGGTAGCTGTTGTTGGTGTCGTCTGGGAAGGAGGCACTGTGAGGCATTCTCCCACAATCGTTCTGGTACAACGGACAATGAATAGCACCTTCTTGAGGCAGTGGGTGAAAAGGCTGGTGCGTGGGGCTCCTTTTTAGGGCTTTGAGCGATGAATTCCTTTCAGGAATATCTGGCAGCAGTTCACTGATAAGACGGTGCAATATACTGTTGTCTGGCAAACTTCCCCTTCTCTTTTCAGCCTTAATTTGGTCGCAAATGTCTTTAAGGGCAGAGTCCAGAGCCTCAAACACAGACGTCTTACATTTCGCCTTTTCCATCTGTTTTTTGGGAGTTGAACTTTTTTTCCTCCGGAAAGGCACGGGACTGACTAGAAACGCCAGTTTAGAAAGGCCACGGTCCATTTCTTGTCTTCTGGGCTCATCAGCGTTTTCGTGTTTAGCTCTTTCGTGTTTTAACATTGTGGTAAATCGAGTGTAGGAGGCAGGGCATCTGCCTTTGCAGGAGCTGATGAGGTGCCGGTGATGCTGGTGGTGATGGTGGTGGTGGTGGTGGCTGGATCCATAAAAACTTTCAGAGGATGTGAAAGAAAAGTGATCAAAATCACTCTCGCTGCAAAAGGATGATCCTTCAATGTGAATGTAATCACTGTGGTCAGACACAACTCCGTCCTGGTCGCTATCAGAAAACTCCACGTGGGTTCTCGGTTGGTCGTCACTGGTGACTTCAATGTGGATGGGCACCAGGGCTTTAGACTTGTAGCTTCGCGGTATCTGAGAAGGGTGTCTACCTTGATTCTCCTCCTCCAGCAAAGACTCAATGGAAAACCGCCTTTGGGGACACAAACCATTCTGTTGCGGCTCTAGGGTTACAGGAGATAACATTTCATCTCCCAAATTTGGCATGGACTTTGACTTCTGAATCAACTTTTCAAATTCAGAAATGCGGGTGGGAACCATGTCCCTGGGCACCTCCTCCGTGGAGGACTGGCTCCATCCATGGAGCAGCCCTTTGTGTTGCTGTTCCTTCTCATACTGCATTATTCTCGACTTGACGGAGCAGATGACTTCAGAGTTCATCAGATCCTTGCGGTTGATGCGGTGCATTTTCTTGTACATCTTTAGGAAGCCCGGGGCGTCGTGGGCCGACCTGTGTCGGAGCCTTGATCTGCCGTTACTGCGGCCCTCCTGGATGTAGGGGGAAGCCCACGTCACGGGGCAGCTCTCCTTGGGGTCCTCCTCGCATAACAGAGAACCCATACTTTCCGACTTGGTTTTCGGGTCAGGCAAGCTGTCGCAGTCATCATTTAAAAGGTCGTCGCAACTACGGGATTTGATTTTGGGGGAGACGGTTTCTTCAGTGCTGCTCCAGACCTCTGCATTTTGCCGGGCCATCTGCCAGCCGTTTTTGAAAGTAATGGCTCTCTGCGAGTCTTGTGGGACATCTAGATGCTGTCTGTAAGTGTTACAGTAATCTAACTCGTGGGAGGGGTGGCCATTGAGCCCTGAGAAACTGCAAAGGGATGGACACGTTTGGCTATCGTCCCCACCTTTTAGTCCAAGGCAGCGTGGTGGAAAAGAGACGTTGGAGAAGTTAAAAGGCTCGTAAAGAGGACAGCATGTCAGTTAGCATCAGATAGCACAGCAAAGAGAAAGCAGTTAGTGGGGTTCAACCCAGACACTGAATGTCATACGTGTAGCTTCAACTTAGAGAAAAAAGTCTAATTCTAAAGCAATAAGCATAGCTTTGCAGACAATAGTTAACCAAACCATATATGAAAAGTAACTGGTATTGCTAAATATATTTATTTCCATTGCATACTTCATCCATCTTTACGCAAATATGGTATGTCAAAAATCTAATAGTACCTCGTAAGCCAATAGCATGACCTGGTAGTGGTTTAAAGGTTTTGTAATTAATACCAAAAATATTATAGATTTAATCATCTTAATAGGATCAGAATTTGAGTCTTATTTGATTTATAATAATACGGACATAAAGAATAACTTACACATTTACGTTTAATTGATACTCCAATAATGATATCAAAGAATTTTTCATGGGCATTATATAGAAAAAGCTATAAGACAGAATATTTTCCAGAATTTCAAAATTAAGTTCAGTTGCTGTGAACTACTACTGCTAATATTTTTCTAAGAAATAAACCAACTAGCACCTTTTTAAACAAATGAATTTACCTCTTTGATTTCTCTACCTTCAACCTCTTATTAGGCAGGTTCCCATAAGGATAACTGGATATATTATAAAACTTTGATCAGAGGTGAATGCATTTGCTTTTTTCCAGGAAAGGTCTTTTTAAAAAATCATTTGCAATATAATAATGTAGAGCTAACCCTGATGGAAATAGTACTTATGGAAATAGTCTTTTCTTTTGTGTTGCTGAGCTAATTAATGAATGACAGACAACATTAAATCTAACGGGACATGTTCTTAAAAATAAGCCTAGTGGAAGAAAATATCTCTGTTGACAGCTCCTGCCTTCCCCAAATTCTTCAAAAGTACATAAACACATTAAGTAGCTAAGTAGTATTTGGGAAGGGAAGTTAACAGCCCCCAGGATAAAAGCAAAGATCTAAAGTAATCAGAAAGAATCCTTTTAACTTTTTGGAGGGATCCAAGCATAGTAAGTCAATGGCATTTCATGACCTATTGGTTTCTTTAGGATATTTGTTTGTATAAATGAGTAGAATCTGGTAAGAGTGCTTCTGATAATTTGAGGAATGGTATATTGAAAGGGACTTCCTCCCTCTGAATGCTGGAATCTGGATCTTCCAGCAAGTACAGCTTTACTAGGTCATGGACAAGAGCTAGCACCTCCTGCCTATCCAGAGCGCAGTCATCAGAACCAAAAATCCTTTCTCACAAACCAGCTAACTCCTAGCTTTACTTTTATGTGGCAGCACTTTCAGTGCCTGCCTTTGGTATGTGTAGCTGAATCTCTGCTACTGTATGGAAACTTCATTTACAGCTCACTTTCTTCCACACTTCAAATTGCTTCTCTCTTCTGTTTCAACCCCAGAGGGCTGGAAAAGACCTTGGGTCCCAAAATCGTAGGTACCTATGGATGCTGGTTCAATCCTAGGTTTCTGTTTTGGGACTATTCTTGTTACAGCTGCAGTAATATGTAACTAAACAGAGATTTGAAGTAGTGACTGCTCCCTTTCAACACAACTCACTAAACTTCCAGAGAGGAGACAGGCCATATAGAAAAATGGCTTGTTGATAAACAAACTCCACAATAATGGACTGTTGTGAATTGAACACCATGTTACATACGGAACATGGATATTCTACTGTATGTATGAATACTGACTAAAATATAAACCAAGTGATTAAAGAAACAACTTTCATAGGTTAGACAAACTTTTGTCTAGAATTAAATAATTAAAAAAAAAACCCACCCAATTTATGTTTTAGGCAACAATGCTCTCTGTTGCTACTACTAATTTCTATTCTATAACTCTGATTAATTTTACTAGTTGTAGTAACATTAGAAAATTTTGACAGTATGCAAATGTTTGTAAATGTAATCTTTTAATAGCCTGACCATACATTCTTTGATACTTTAAATTTGTTCCAAATAACACACATGATATATTTGGAGACAAGAAAAGTATTAACAGATGAGAGTCAGAGTCCTTTAAGCCATTCAGAAGGTTCATCATCCTGACTTAGTCTGTGTATAGGAAAGCTATTGTTTTGAAACTATATTTTATTAAAATACTAACCCTAACCATCTCTGGGTGGTCATCATTGGACCAGCTCTCCCAAGGTTAAAACTTGAACTAGTAAATTATTTACACGCCATTTATTGCCACTCACCTTTTGCTCTTGACGGAGAAGAAGGAGAAGAACTAATGAAGGATTTTGTCAGTGTGGTGCTTGATCCTGGGAGGTCTGCTCTGCCTGGGCTAGTGCTCCTTGCACTCGGGTCCCCCAGGCCCCTGGGCTGCCCTACCGCAGGCTCGCTCCTCCGCCTTTTCCTAAAGTCGCTGGCCATGCTTGCAGAACTGCAAGAAGGAATTGGCTTCAGTTTGGCTGGTGTTGCAGGGATTCAAATGTGAACCAGAAAGATAGTGGAAGGTGCTAGAGGTGGCCACAGAATGACTCTCACCCTTCATCCCCCAAACTGCATTTTTTGGAATTCATTCCTTAATAAAAAAAACTATTTCTTTACGGTCACCTCTTTGAAAATTAACAGGCTCATCTGCAAAGAGTGACAGATGCATTTCTTTCTTTACTATTTGGATATCTTTTCTTTTTCTTTTTTTGTTTTGTTTGATTGCTGTGGTTAGGACTTCCTAGACTTTATTTTTCAGAACAGTTTCATGTTTATAGAAAAACTGATTGGAAAGTACAGAGAGTTCCCATGTACTCCCTTTCTCTTGCACACAGTTTCGCCTGTTATTATCATCTTTGTTAGTGTGGTACATTTCTTGCAGTTGATGAATCATATCAGTATATTATTATTCAATGTAATTAAAGCCCATAGTTTATATTAGGGTCCTTGTTTTCTGTTGAACATCCTATGGGTTTGACGAATGTATGACAACATACACACATACATACATCCCTCACTATTGTATCATATAAAGTAGTGTCATTACCATAAAAATCCCCTGGGCTCACCCCCTCCATCCCTGCCTCCCGATGACACCTGGTGGCCACTGATCTTTTTATTGTTTCTAGTTTTCCCTTTTCCAGAATGTCATGTAGTTGGAATCAGGAGTATACAATGTTTTCAGATTAGCTTCTTTCGTTTAGCAGTGTGCTCTTAAGTACCTCCATGTCCTTTCATTGCTGGATAGCTCATTTCTTCATATCATTGAATAATATTCCATTATATGGATGTGCCATTGTTTATCCATTCTCCTATTGAAGGACACCTTGGTCGCTTCCGCATTTTGCCAATTATGAATAAAGCTACTGTAAAATCCATGTACAGGTTTTTGTATGAACATAAGTTTATAATCACCATTTAAAGTAAAATATTCTCCTATTAGAGTAGTATTTTGTTACTGACAATTCAGTGCTATGATTTGTACCATACGTTTTTTCTCTATATAGAGGAGTTGCGCCAACATGAATATATCCAGAGGAGGGATGCCAAAATGGAAGAGATGACTGGAAAGAAGGAGGAAATCTGATAAGACCAATTTCTCTTACTTCAAGCTTTCCATAAGGTTTTTCCTAATCATCTTAGCTTTAAAAATCTTACACTGCAATTCCAACATTTAATTAATGAATAACCAATAATCTGGTCATCAAATAAACTATTTAGAGTCCTTTCACTTAGTTGTATTAAAAGATGCTGATAGCCTGTAAGGGCAGATTTTTTTTTTTATCATGGTTCTGAGTACAGCATTGTTTAAGACAAACATTAATGAACGAATATGTACATCACATAGCATGCTGTCTGTCAAATCATTAGATACAATTCCACCACCACCAGCAGCAACTGTATAACAGGTCCTATGACCAAAGTATGCTATTTACTGACATTATTGTCTTATACAGCATGCGTGCACAGTAACCTATGAGGTATTTCAGTGTTTTACAAATAAATGGAACCTACAGACTACGCATGTATAGAGGTGGAGCCAGACCTTGGAATTTGTCTGCATTCTTCCAAAGAGGATGCCCATCTTCTATTATTATCCTGTCAGGGTCTGTGTGTCTTTATTGAAGTTAGATTAGAACTCTAAAATTCAAATATTCTAGGTACATACATAATTGCACAAGACGTAAAAGGAGGGGTTTGGTGAGCTCTTTTCTTAGTGACCTTAATGCTGTTAAATGGCATGCATGATAATGTACAAAGGATCCAGTTTACCACGTTTTTCATTTATGTTGATAGAAACTTGCAGAAGGGCAAATTATTGTTGAATATTTGTTGCTGATGATATGATATGGCTGGGAGTCTGCGTTTTTCAGTATTGTCACTGAATTGTGTCTGAAGTTCTGTAGTACTTTAAGGTAAGGGTGATATTGAAGGCCTACAAACAGAACTTGCCTTGGTAGTCTCTTAGCACAGTTAGGACCTACAGGTAATTTGGGTTCAGTTATACTTTGAACTGTGGTGTTGGAGAAGACTCTTGAGAGTCCCTTGGACTGCAAGGAGATCCAACCAGTCCATTCTGAAGGAGATCAGCCCTGGGATTTCTTTGGAAGGAATGATGCTAAAGCTGAAACTCCAGTACTTTGGCCACCTCATGTGAAGAGTTGACTCATTGGAAAAGACTCTGATGCTGGGAGGGATTGGGGGCAGGAGGAGAAGGGGACGACAGAGGATGGAATGGCTGGATGGCATCACCGACTCGATGGACGTGAGTCTGAGTGAACTCCGGGAGATGGTGATGGACAGGGAGGCCTGGTGTGCTGCGATTCATGGGGTCGCAAAGAGTCGGACACAACTGAGTTACTGAACTGAACTGAACTGATACTTTGTCCCTTGCTGACTGTGTAAACCTGGCATGCTATGAAGCCTAAGTTTCCATTTACTAGAGATAAAATGTAGATAATAGTACTTAATTCATAATTACGGCTTGAGTATATTTTATGTACTTAGAATGCCTGGTATATGGTAAGTTCTCATTTATCAGTTATAACAGTATTTCTAGGCCTTCCCTGGTGGCTCAGTGGTAAAGAACATGCCTGACAATGCAGTAGACACAGGAGATGTGGGTTCGATCTTTGGGTTGGAAAGATCCCCTGGAGAAGGAAATGGCAACTTGCTCCAGTATTCTTGCCTGGGAAATCCCATGGACAAAGGATCCTGGTGGGCTACAGTCCATGGAGTTGCACACAACGACTCCATGGTATTTTGAAATGTGTGGTCAGAGTATAATGAACAAATATATGCAGAACATAATTTATAAAATTGTTTATCATTTACTACAGTTTTAAAAAATGTATCCTCATCATATCATCTAACAGTATGGAAAATTAGATGTTTATAATCCTTATCTAAGGAGAAGACAACTGAGTATGGAGGAGACAGGAAAGGCAAGAGTTTCTCGGCCTGTAAAGTGACCTAGAATTATTTCACTTAAACTTTATACATTCTTGAATATTTCCTCATATAAAATGATGCAGAAACAAGTTAACACAATTTCATGAATTATGGTGCTTAAAGGATAAAAAATTTATCATTACTATTTCACTGAAAAAGAAACTACTGGCATAAAATATTTTGGTTGCATAATGTAAGGAGATTTAAAAAATTTTTCATTTGGAGAATAACTGCTCTACAATGTTATGTTGGTTTCTGCTGTACAACAATGTGAATCAGCTCCAAGTACACACATATGTCCTCCCTTTTGAGCCTCCCTCCCCACCTCACCGCCTGTAAAGAGATTCTTACCTAGTGGGTCTTTCCAGGCTTCTGTCTATAGAGGATTGATACAATGAGGCCTGTTAAGACAGAAGGGTAGTTAACATGAAAATTTTTACCTTGGCAAAATTTTGTGTATCCCTGGTATTAGGTATTCTAAAAAGAATATTGTCAAAATTGACATTAAAAATACCAATTATGGGCATTAAATTGTTTTCCCAAAAAGAAGTCATGAAGCCTAATTTCTACTTTCCTCTTATCTACTTTTTCATCTGATATACAATTTGAGGGGAGTTGGTTCCAGGAGCTCCCCAAGGATACCAAAAATCTGAAGATCTCAAGTCCCTTATGTTCAATGGTGTACTATTTGCATATAACTTACCCACATATTTTGTATACTTAAATCATCTCTAGATTACTTATAATACCTAATGCAATGTAAATGCTATAGAAATAGCTGCTAGCATGGCAAATTCAAGTTTCGCTTTTTGGATATTTCTGGATTTTTTTTTGTGTGTGTGTGGGGAAAATATATTTGTCCCTAAGTTGGTTGAATCCATGAATGTGGAACCTACAAATATGGAGGGCCAACTGTACTTTTCTCTGTGTAACTAAAAATATTCATAAATCAAACATTGCCTAGGGTGAGAAAAAGAAAAATTACCCCTTCATGTAGAAACAGACTATAAATAGAAATTTCTCACATAAAGAAATGGTTTGATGTTTAAAGAAGTATTTGTAGCCATCATTCAATCCTTATAAAGCATAAATCTTTATACGTTTTTGTCATATTGCCAGGTGTAATTTTTATGTAGACATAAAATTTAAGCAGGACTTCTTTCGTCTGTCAACATAAACATGACTTTTTAAATAAAAAAACCACAGAATTTGGTTTGAAATTAAACTACCTGGTCCTTGAATCAGGTACAGATTTGTATCTTTGCAATTATTTACATTCAGGGTTAGGTTAAAATAGAATATTTAATGAATCAAAGTATAAACTTTTCTTTAAAAGTGGACTTTTAATCTTTTAGTCAGAAAAGCAGCTTTCAGTTGTCCATGGATATAGAACAAAGAAAAATAGATACTATAAATTTGATAAATAATTCCAAATGCTTATTGTACACACCATTTTCATACTCCTTCATTCTGAACAATACAATGAAATATATATTAACAATTTTTTGTTAGACATGGATTTGAGAGGCAAGTAGTTGTGGTATGATGTATGATGTCTAGGATGTCTAGGAAAATGCATACCAAGTATGTGTGTATATATACTCACAAGCCCCATTACACACAACTTTAAAATATCTTCTATTAACTATTATTTTCATTTATACTGAATGAGAATGGAATTGCCCCCAAACAAACAAAGCATCCCTATGCAAGAGAATACTACTCCCTCTTTTTAGACGGAGAAAAAGCATATATAAAATACTTAGATTCTGAGGTTCTCAACAAATAAAAAGATAGAAAAAAAAATTGGTCTGCTAACCGGGTAAGTTTAATGACTGTTTTAACTTGCTACTGTAAATTGGATATTGGCAGGGTGGAAAGATAAATACAAATAAGAAGGATGGAAAACAAGTAAATAAATAAAACCAGATAATTATATTCTGATTTATAAATATTAGTTTTTCATGTTTGCAGAAGAGCAGCACCAAAGAGCCTCAGAACATCTGTGTGGTTCACAGCTTTCATGGGACACCCAACCACAGTGCCCAGTTGGTCAAAAAAAGTGTCCATGTGTGGACACTCTTAGAATACCCTTAAAGTGATCAGAAACTTTGAATCACTAGCTTGAGATGAGCCTAAACAGTATTGTAATATGAAATAAAATATAGTGTAAGAAGCGAAGACTCCATGCTGTTAATTTGTGTTTTAGACTTATGCTAAGAAGCTAAAATTATTCCTCCATATGCTGGTTTCCACAAGGTAAAATAAACTGAAACCAGTATTGTGATGTATGCTCAAAGGAAATGGTTCAGTATTAAATTATAAGGAAGCAATAAGAAGTTTAGATAGATGACTAAGAGAAAACTTTGTATATGATTGGTACTCATTCTGAAATGGAAATTGTCTTCAGAGAGGAGGTACCTGTCTTATCTATATAATGTACTGAGTATTTACATTTTACCATTATTTTAATACACCCAAATGAAGGGCATTTAATAAAGTACAGACATTGAGTCTAAGTGATCATGTGGTTAAACTTTGCTTAAAAATCCTTACTTGTTTCTTATTAATGTCAGTTTCTCACTTATACTTATGGATTAAAAATGTGTTATTCGTGGCATATACTAGGCACTGAATAAAAAATGGTAGCTAGGTTGATGTTCAATCAATTACAAATTTTACCAGAAATGTTTTACATGAGGTTATTAGAGACAGAATTCAGTACCTTATCAGAGTATTTTTTAACACTGAAAAACCATGATGTGAAATTAATAATATAGTTAATATGCTATCAGAACAAATAACACCCTCTTCTCAGTCCCAAAGAGAAGATGAAAATTAGTTTAAATATCCAAGTGCGTCTATATGTGATATTTTCATCACTATCATTAACATTACAGAATGCATAAATTAATTTTCTACTATTTTTACACCAAGTATTATTATGTAATATTAATTATAGAAATGTATTTTATAGAAATCTATAATTATTAAGGAATAGTATAACTTGTATAATAGTATAAACAAATAAAACAAATAATTTGTATCTAAAAGGTTTTAGTTCTTAGTACATCTCTTGGAAGTGCTAAGAAGTATGGTATAAAGGAAGTTTAGGAGATGTTTTCTATCTTTAATTTGCCATCATATTATCATCTAGTTTTGAATGTATTTCTTAAAATAGTTGGACTCTACCTTTCTTGACTGAAAAATGAGTGGGTTAGACATGGTGATCTCTGAATTCCATCTCAGTTCCCAATGAACTGTCTTAATAATATCCTGGAAATATTTGGCCAGGATATCTAAGAGAAATATGTGACCTTATCGAATTCTGAAGTAAATCCTTTGTTTGTATGTTGAAATGATACTCTTTCTTCAGATTCTATATAACTTTTTATTTAATATATAAATATTTATACACTTCTCTGTTTTAACATACACTCTGATGCGTACCTCAGGGAGAGTCATTGGAATTGCAGATTGCTCTAAATAGTTGGGTATCTTCTCCTGCAACTGTGCCTGCAATTCCAGTTATCACCATCATGTGTCAGTAGTACATCCCACAGCATAGGTCTCCTACTAGTTTTATTTTCTAATTGAATATATTTAATTGAATTAAGACTTTTTGATGAAAATATTGTTTTTTTAATTTATTTAGGATCACAGAGAAACTACTCTGTAAAAACTACTGCAAAAGCCAGTTCATTCACTTTGCTCTCATCCAGCTGCGTCTATAAATTCCCAGGGAGGTTTTTTGTTTCTTATTAGCTAATGTTTAAACCACCATCACTTTTGTTTATGTCTATTAATGAGTCCTAAATCTACTTTCCAAAATAATTTCATTCTTCTTTGCAAAGAAGAAGCTTTTGGCTCTGTATAATTTCTTATACTCTTTTTGACTAATTCAAATAATACTTTACATTGCCAGGCATAATATTTTTTTATGTATCAGATTGTCATGAACATCATATACAGAGATGGAAAATACATTTCATCTCATGTGCCAGTGGTAATCTAATCTATTATAGTGGCTTCCTGGATCACAGCATTGAGAAGGATCCGTAATGTCTGCCAAGGGCGTAGTAATGTTTGCCTAGGAAGTCGTAATATGTGTGCCAATTATTTGTCAGTCCTATTCTTGATTTTATCTGATGTTAAAATCTAGAAATTGTATCTGTGAAAAATAAAGAATTGAAATAAATTTTAGGAATATATGAGACATAACAAATCTGATTATGGGACTTCCCCAGTGGTCCAGTGGTTAAGATTACATGTTTCCACCATAGGGGATGTGATTTTGATCCCTGATTAGGGAATTTCCTTGTGCCACATAGTATGGCAACCAAAAAAAAAATCTGATCATCTAAGAGTCTAAACTGTCATTCTGTACCTCCAAGCATGATGATAAAATGGCTCTGAGGAGATTTCCGGCAGTATTTTATTCAGTATAATCAGATATAAGCAATAATGCTTTTTGATTATCACACTCAGATACCAGGATGCATTGAATAGTTCACCTGAAAGTAGCGATTGGCATGATTGTTCACCTAAAGAGCCAACAACTGTGATGTAATTAATGTCCAAGCAGTGATACTGGATACAACACAATGGTGCAAAGATAGATTTTAAAAAACAGGTTATAGATACTTTAGTGACTCGTAAAACATGGATGTTCAGAATCACAGTAACAGCTCCCAAGAAAGAAATCTGAAAAAGAAAGTAATTTGTTTTTTTACCTCATTGGAAACACGAGGAGAATGATCTTGAACATAGTCCAGAGCCTTTTTGGGAGGCTGGGTGTAGATGCACCACATAAGCAGAAGTGTAGAGATGGAATGGAGGAGAATCAATGGCAGCAAGGAATGACCATGTGGGAAAGGTGACAACAGTTAGAGCCTGGCCGACAGCATCAGATACACACAAAAGAGCGACACGAACGGAGCAAAACGGCGAGGCGGGGGCCGGGGGCCCAGGAGGAGGAGTGCAATGCTCGCAAATATTTTCAAGCACTGGGCAAAATCACGAGTGATTTGATTAGTATAAACTCATTTCATCAAACCAAAATTAGCACTCCTAGTCTCTAGCCGCAGAGGAATGCAAGGTACATTAAAGAAACACCGAAGGAGCAGGTGGATAGCATGCTGGTGAGTTTCCACGTGTAGCTGAAAATGATTGTAGAAAAATGGTGACAATTTAGGCTCAGAACAGAAATTGGTTCTATCCCCTGTGAACTGTCTATAATCAACAGTAATGACAACACATTTAAATTAAAGCTGGGAAATTTTTTTTCTCTAAAGTGAAATGCATTTATGTGAGTTGTTGCTGTTTTAGTCACTATGTTGTGTCCTAATCTTTTGTGATCCCATGGACTGCAGCCCACCAGGTTCCTCTGTCCATGGAATTTCCCAGCAAGAATACTGGAGTGGGTCACCATTTCCTTCTCCAGGGGATCTTCCCAACTCAGGGATCGAACCCAGGTCTCCTGCATTGGCAGGTGGATTCTTTTACCACTGAGCCACCTGGGAAGCCCAATTTATGTGAATACTTAGATACAAATTAGGGAAAATATTCTTCCTATTACTTATAGAAATTCTAAAAAATATTTGGTTTATATTCATTTACAGTCACTTTTGATCCAGTTCAATAAGATATAATGAGTCTAATCAAGTCTCCTTTGCATTTTAATGGATAAAAGGAACTAACCACTATAACCACCTAGTATATAATACATGGTCAGTATATGAGTGTATAAATCAGTACATGATATGATAAAAGAAAGATTTACTAAAACTTCTATGCAGTGCATTCAGTATGTTCTTCAGGCATGTAAAATTCAGAAACACCAATGAAAGTATAAAAACTGTGTAGTTGACAGACATCAAATGCACGGCTATTGGCATCTGCACTTCCCCAATAAAATTTGAGTTGATAGAGGAAATTGTTATTTGAAGCTTGGGTCAACTCTTTATCCCAGACTAAGCAATTCTTATTGGTGGGGTTTTGGGGACTAGAGATGTGATTTTCAGTAGCAGGAGGGGATATCAAGGTCCACAGGGTTTCCTTGTTTTTCCCTTTCTTTTCATGCTAAGACCAAATGAGACATTTTATGGTGGTGATATTCTAGCAGTATATTATAGTAGGGATTTCCCAGGATGTTTGTTTTTTGTTTGTTTTTTGATAGGTCTGGATTAACTTCTGACTCTGCCAGTTGCTATCTTGGGCAAATTAATTAACCCTCTGGCCTCTGGTTTTTTCTTACTGGAGGGATGCTGTGAGGTCTCTCTGAGATCACACAGAACAGGCCCTCTGCAGGTGCTTGGTGATTCCAAAGCAAACAGAAGCTATCATCATAGTAATTTTTATTATCGTAAATTTCACGGGATGCTCTTCTGATTGAATTAGACCTAAATGGACTGTAAACAAATACAAATCTTCTATCAAGAATTGTCTGACTATGGGAAGACAGATACTGGTTCAACATTTTGAATTTGCAATTCGATATAAAGTAATCCTAATGTATGATTTGGTGGGGGAAAAAAAGAACTATATAGGCAGTGTCTGAACATGTTTAACCATTTGGTAGAGAAGTAAGTGTGAGCTAAGCTGTACCAAGTTTGTGTATATAGAATATACTTTTTTCAGTGGTTTTTGGTGTCTATAGAATTCAGCTCTTATTCTCTAAATGACACCTATCTCTTCTGATAACAATTATGTTTTAAAAATCAAACAACATTCTCCTAATTGTTTTATATTAACAGTCTAGCCTCACTTACCGGGCGTCCAAACTCCAGTTCTGAAAAGAATTTATACCAGGGCTCATTTTCTAAATCTATGTCATCTGGATTTATGCGATCAGTCTGGAGCAGATGTGAAGGAAAAGGGAAGGAAAAGTCACACTGAGCTAAGTGAGGGCAACGCTGTGAGGCATGAAAAACACACACGTTCGCACATAAACATGCATCAACTTTCATCCAACAAATCTCAGCCAGAGAGAACAGAGGAGGTAAAGTAAAATGAGTCACTTTAGGATATGAAGATTTAGCTTCGAGGGCGTCACTTAGGCCCTCGTTGTTTTCTCTGCCATCATTTCTGGTTTTCTCCTTAGCTGGATGCATAAACTATGACAGACTCTCTGTGACAGTGAGGTTGAGCACTGATAGCCCAGCAAGGTATTAAAACAGGCTCAACTCCGTCCCCAGGTAGCTCTTCTGGGCGAGTGCCTCCATCGCCCCTGCCCTCAGGGGTGCCAGTGAGTGAGC
>NW_011494622.1:4852096-4868098 GCF_000754665.1 Bison bison bison
CGTGGGAAGAGATACAATGTCGGGGGAGGAGTGAGCAGTGCTGGGAGATTGTTAGCGGCCCTGGACATGAGGAACCCGGAAGTCTCAGTGGGAGAGAAAAGGGCAGCAAGGTGGGGGGTGACGGTGAGTAGCCAGCCTCTGATTATCTTCTCAGCTTCTGGGGAACAAGGGCTACACCTGAACTTCCCGACGGACGGCGTGAGTTAAAGAAGGAAGGAGCTCACCCGGATGGGGGAGAGAGCCGGGGCGCACGGGCTTGGTGCGGGGATACTGGTCCTGGGCGGAGGGGAGGGGCTACCAGTTACTTCTCCGCAGGGTGACATAGAAATTGGCTTCCGGCCAGGGTCCCTTGGAACAGGTGTCGGAGTGGTTGGGAGAGGGGGCTGCAAGAAAAAGGGGTGAAGGACAAACTGATTCATTAGATAGAGGTTCTTGGTGGGAGCCAACAGGACGCCAGCTAGCAGTGCGTCCTGTCCCGCCTTAAGTCAGGCAGAAGAAAACGTTCCAGGAAAGTAAATGCCCCAGGGGCCCCCAGATAATTTAGGACTGATCCAGAACACTGAAGACAGTGTGGAGAGCCTTCACAAAGCGAAGAAAGGTCACGTTTTATGATACCCCAAGTATCACCTACCTGTCCACCTTGAGCTAGAGACATGGATGTGGGTGGGGAGGGGCTTTTCATATGGTCAGTCAAGGGTTGGGGAAGAGAGAAAATCCAACCCTGGTTAACATTCTAGAGAAAAACTGAAAAAAAATTTTTTTTTATAGTTGACTTTCACCTCTCCAGTGGTTTCTGAATGTCATATTTAAGGCACAAAAACTAGGACTGTTAAATATAAGCAGGTTCAGAAAATATATACAATTGCTTTGATAACAGAAAAAAAAAAAAGAGCATTTACTTTACCCAGCAATATCCTTAATGCTTTTAAATAATACATGCCTGACCAGACTGATTCAGGCTACTGATTTTACATTCAAAAGGGATGCTTAAAGTACTACGTGTGGGTTATGACTTTTATGAGAATTCACTGTTTAGCGGCTAAGTTGTGTCTGGCTCTTTTGTGACGCCATGGACCGTAATCGGCCAGGATCCTCTCTGTCTGTGGGATTCTCCAGGCAACAGTGCTGGAGTGGGTTGGCATTTCCTGCTCCATTACATGACACTAATTAAATGTGGAGCAGCTGGATGATAGTATTTTAAGTCGGGAGAAAAAAAAGCTCCTGTTTTCTAAAAGCCATTCACCTGGGCCAGGAGAGGACATAGTCCAAGAGGTCTGTGATGTGCTCATAGCCTCAAAGCGGATCGTTATAGTCTCTTCCAATCCCTAAAGCTCTCAAGGACCCACACTGAGTAACTGCACGTCAGCTCCAGAAGAAGTGCTCTACAACCTCTGAGGTACGCCATATTCGAACAGAAGCCAATGTTGGAGCCTCGCTTGTCCAAGTGTTTTGTTGGCCTGTTGCATTCCCAATAGTTTTGTTAATAACACACGGTCTGTATTTAATAATCAATTATATCCAAAGTCTTTTAACAGATGTGCTTTTTATTTCAGTATTTTCTGAGATTGTGATAGTAGTTACAGGCAGTGATAGAAAAAGTCTGAGACATCATAACAGAAGAGTGAAATGGCCTACAATACCCAAAATATGTGGTGAACAAAGTGATAAAGACCATGTAGTAACCTTGTAACACATTTACGATGGGGTGCTAAGTGAGTCAAAACACACTATGATACTAGTTATGGCGGTGTCACAAAGCTTGTGCCTGGACAAACACAGTGCTGAGACTTCTTTCTTTTCAAATATTGTTATCCTTTACTATTATAACATTATGGAAAACACTGTATGATTACTATGAAAAATGCTGCAGATATCTTGAGATGTATTCTCCTTCTAGTAAGCATTATGTTTGGTTTACATTTCAGAAGTAATGAAATGGACAGAAAATATTCTGGTAACTAATTTACCATTTCCTTAATTAAAAAACCTGTTTCAATTTATTTCTGAGTTGATAGTGCAAAAGTAGTCATTGAGATTTTGATTGTACTAAAATATTATTTTTCTCCAATTATCATTTAGATTATAGCTGCAGCATGTAGGCATGTTGTGGAATAGTTTGGCTGGAGCTGATTTTTAGGGTAAATGATATTAGAATTTTCCAGTAATTTTGTTCTGTGTGTAAGAGGCCCAGTACTGGTTCCAGAGGAGAATAATCTTTAACTTTTTAAAATCTCGCTGTTTCTCATGCTACACCTTTAATAATATTGTTAATTCTTGATTTTATAATCTCTGTTTTCATGTACGATACTTTATTTTTGTTAAGGGGAGACAGAAGCTTCTCTTAAGAGAAAACATTTGTTTAAAAAACGTTTTGAACAGTAGAGGGCAGCAAATTTACCAAACAAATAAGTATATTTTCCAGTGGTTACAACTTCACTCTGATTTCCACCTTAAAAGTATATATATACAGCAAACAAATATACTAAGTTCTGACTTATAGAAATCTATTTCAATGATAGACTAGGGAAAAGGGAGAATACTATCTACCATCCCGCATCCCACCTTAGAGCACCAACTTCCCATGACATAATTTTGTAGAATAAAACTTCAATTTACTGTTTCAATGGGCACATGCTAATAGAAATTAGAAGAGAACCTCGCCCCCCTGTCCACCGCCCGCCGAACAATGATCATTAGCAGTTATCCCTAACTTTGGGACGTAATGAAAGGCACAGGCTTGAGCAGAGCCTGCCAGGTAAAGAAATGCTAAGTGGCAGAACTGGAATTTTCTCTTTGCTGAGGTTGACCTTTTGAATCAGGCAAGAATTAAATGTATTATGTAGCAACCTAGAGTCACCCTAAGGCACACAGGGGCCTCATGGAAGTCAGTGATACACATTCGGATGGTCAGCCCACAGACAGACAGACATACTCATGATCCCACAAAACAACACTTTCCATGAGTGAATCAAGTATTTTCAATTGTTCAACACAAATGTTAACACTCAGAACTATTTAGGAAGCACAACCATGCTCATACAAGACAACAGAAGAGCCGCAATACTGCTGCACCTCTTTCTACCCTCCTTGGGTCTCGTCTGATTGTGAAAAACGCAGCACACCTGTGCTCACAGTGAACGCTGGGTCAACAGCGCATGAGGAAGGTGTGTAAGAAAACTGAAAACTATGCATCACATACAATTCTTATTTAAAGGTAACCTATTTTTCAAGGTTTGTTTTCTATAGTTGCATTGTGCTGCTTTTCAGATTATAAAAATTCTCCTGTTCTCAGTATTCTTATTGCAGGCATGGGGTTTCTATTTGCAGTTCTGAACAAAAAGAAATTGCCACTGTCATTTGGTTCTTTATAACTTAGGCTCATTAGACTTTTAAGCTTTAATGATATTGGCTACTATGTTTTATATTTACTGAGATTCCACAGTAAATGCTCTACACATTGTTAGGACAATTTTTTATGATTTAAACCAACAGATGAAACTCTCAATTTTTATAGCTTAAGCTTCTAGTGACAATCTTCACTGCTAAAGAAGTTTAACTTCACTGAGGATTTACGTTGCATTTCAACTCTGCACTGTATTTTCAGTGATTGTTTGCTCACTTTATCATGTGTGGGTTTAGTTATCGTAGAGAAAGATTACATCTCCACGTTATTTTCTATTTTCAAGCATAAAGGTGTTCTGCTGCTGCTGCTGCTAAGTCACTTCAGTCGTGTCCGACTCTATGCGACCCCATAGATGGCAGCCCACCAGGCTCCGCCATCCCTGGGATTCTCCAGGCAAGAACATTGGAGTGGGTTGCCATTTCCTTCTCCAATACATGAAAGTGAAAAGTGACAGTGAAGTCGCTCAGTCGCGACTCCACGGACTGCAGCCTCCCAGGCTCCTCCGTCCATGGGATTTTCCAGGCAAGAGTACTGGAGTGGGAAAGGTGTTCTAAACCAGTGCTTAATTGAATTTAACGTGGTTCACCTGTAAATATATCCAAGCCAGAGAGGATGTAGAATTTTTATCAATATAATCCCAGGAGAGAGTTTATATAATTGTCTCGTGGAATAAACTGTGGTTCAAGTCAGTTTAAGATAAATTCTTGGTGACTGCAGAGTACTTTTCTAGATCAAACATTAGGGCCATTTAATCGTCATTCCTGAATTTATAGTCAGTTGAGAATGCAGGCACTTCCAAAAAACTGTATTCATTTTTACTTTCCTATTAAAGAATATGAATATACATTCCATTGATTTCTAAGGAAGAGGAGGATCCCTTTGGCCAGGGTCTGGGAGAGGACTTCTGTTCAGATAGCACTGTCTCCTCTCCCCACTTCATGTGCCAGGGAATCAGGAAACCACAGTTACTAACAGCAGTGTGTGGGACCCCTCGTGTGTGCTTTGATGGAGACCGGGGGTGCCTTTCGTCCCTAGAATCATACAGACTTCACAGATAAGCAACAGAACAAGGATTCCATCCCACCAACTTGACCACTAACTCCAAGGGTAAAACCTATCCCCATTCCCTTATTATTAATTCAATGTGTGTTCACTGAGCACCTACCCTGTGCCAGGCATTGCTCTAGGTGCTAGGGATTCAACTGGTGCACCAGATATGGTCTATGCCTTCAAGGAGCTTAAAGTCTAATGAGGGACACAGACAAGTGAGCAGGCTGTTACAATTCAGGGTGGTGAGGGGCAGTGCAGCGTGCTTTAGGAGGGCTCCTCACAGCAGGGGAAGCAGGCATCTGGTGTCTAGAAGTTAGGGTGGTGCCCTGGGCGAAGTGAGCCAGGCTGAGCAGGAGATATGGGACTTTCCACGGGAGGAAAGAGGTGGCAGAGAGAGCATTCCTGGCCAAGGGGCAGCTGGACAGAGGTTCAGGGAGGAGGCATGCAGAGCTCTCTGTAGAGCTGCAATGTGGTGAGACAGGAAGGGCAGGGAGATACTCGGGGCTGCAGAGGTCAGCGGGGCCAGACTACGAGGTTTTTTGTGTATTATGTTAAGGAACTTGGCTTTGCTCTAAGGACCCTTGAGAGCCAGGAGAAAGTTTTGAGCAAGAGGCTTTCTAGGGTTGTCATAGCTATGGTGTAGAGACGAGATTGGAGAATTAGGGAAATGAGTTAGTGGCTGACATTGTAATCCAGATGTGGACAGTGGTGGGCCAGATGGACAGAGAAGGGCAGTGGCGCTTCTTCCAGAAGGCAGGACTTTGAGATGGTTGGGGAGAGGGGAATCCAAGATGACAATTTGGGAAGACTGGGCAGATGATGGCGTCATCTTGGAATTCAAAAGAGAAGCAAAGAGTACCCTAGCTGTGGTTGTATACTTTACAGAAATTAAAGATGAAAAGAGCAAAGGAATGCTCACAAACTGTCTTGGAGTAGACGTGAGAGTGCTAAACCTCATAGCTTACCTGCTGTCCATTTGCTGTCCCATCCCTCTTATTTAGCAAACCTGCTCCCTATCCTCTCTCTCGTGTGTCTAAGACAGTCTCAAATCTTATGTAAACTCTATCAAAATATCAAGACATAGCCAATCTCTGCAATCATGCCCTATGGCACCACTGCCCCCCCTTTTTTTTCCTGATTTAGAGAGGCAATTGGAATGGATTCAGGGTTGATGAAAAGAAGAAGATACTAGACTAGCTGAGCCCTATAATAAAAAGCCTGGCCAAAATGATACAGATGACTGGCTGAGATCATCTTGCATAAGGCTGGCCCTCAGCAAAATTGTTTAGGAGGCATAAACATTTTGGTTCTTTCTGTTTCTTCATGAGATATCCATTCTCACTTTTGCCCAAGTTTCTAGGTTCCTTTCACTGCCCTTTTCCTGTGGCAGCAGAGAGCTATCAATATCCGAATCTTCAACCACACCTGCCCTCCAGATCTTTCCATTCCTTTTAGAACTAGTTCAGTATACTGGGTGTATTGGTTTTGTGTCTTAACTACAATACTCGGGGCCCAGGTTGCTGGTCAAATAAATCCAGGACACGAATTTATTATAAATGAACAAATTAACTTATACTATAAAATAGTTAATCAAATCATCTAATTAAGGTGATAATGACTACTAGCTAAATGTGTTTGCAGTTTAGCATTGTGCAGGTGATGAAATGCACCAGGTGTGAGTCTGTGGGCTCAGCTCCCAGGTGCAGTGCTAACCAGCCACGGGAAGCTGGGCAAGGTTGCTTAACAAGTGTTCAGTCTCTCTACCTGTAAAATGGGAATTCCATACATTTACTTCATACAATTGTTGGGATCATTATATGGTAATAAGGCATGAATTACAAGGCCTGACATCTTAAGTAAGTGCTCAGTAAGGAGCTACAACTATTGCTACTGCTTTTGTCATTGCTGTTTTTAAACTTGGAGTCTTCAAGGCATTAACCCAAAGACATGACTAAAGGGACATTTCATTCACAATGACAGGGCCTGTGAATAAGCTATTGAGGGGGGCAAATTCATTCTGTGTGTCTCCGTTTTAACCACACTGGAGATGGTCTACTTCTTACAAATGTGGGTCTACTCTGCATATTGGTTAAACAGACTCCAGGTTCCTTGAGGTAAAGACTATGTCTTGCTCATTGCCATGTCCCCTGCACCTAATCCAATGTCTAGCACATAGGTGGTGCTTCATAAATTTTGTTGCATGAGTAAATACTAGAAATATCCTGATGGACAGCTTCCAAAATCAATCCTGTTTCCTGACACCAAAGCTGCAAAAGCATTCCGGGACAGTAACAACCCCCATCATCCTAAGGGTCTCAGACATTGTTAGAATGATCATTAATGTTTTAGTAACTACATTTAAATCTGAGGCTCATATTGCATGATGATTTTGATCTTTTCCATTTTATGCAATGGTGAATTCATGGTTCTCATCCTAAAATTTTCAAAGACCATGATATTAGTTCTCATCCTAAAAATTTCAAAGATCATGATATTATATCATATAACTTAGTGAATGAGTTATATGTTTGCAGTGGAACCTGCAATTCAGTGGTGTTCATTTTTTTTTTTTTTTTCTTTCAGTTTTTCTGGTAAAGTCCTGTTTCTCTAAAAGATACAAGTTAATTTGAAGAAAAGCAAAGAAGGTTTAGAAAAATATCCTGTATGAATTATGTGATTATAAGGTTCTGGAACATGTTTCTCAAGAATATAAGCATAAATACAGGGCTTGAAAACTAAATCAAGGACACTCATCTTGGGTGTGGTGCGCAACGGTTTCTAATCAAATTTCAGGGCTGACCTTATATATAATGATGTGGCTTCCTGGGTACTCTTAAAGACACTAACAAAGAAAACTCTCTATTTTCTGTTCACTGACACCTAACATTCTTTCAAGACAAGGACAAGAGTAAACTGCACAATTGTTTCTCTAGAAGCAGGTTTTGATAGAAATGACGCAGAGGAATTTCATAATTTCAAAGAGATCCTGAAGGCATTGGTCGAGGAGGGAAAGCAGAGGACTCAGAAAGGAGGATTAGGGGAATTAAGAGGGCCAAGGAAGAGCCTGTTTGTTAAACTGCACTTTGAGGAGACATGCGGTTATTTTCAACTTTATAGATCTTTTCCTTTGCAGATAATTAAAACATATAATTGGAAAAAATGCTGCAAAGTTAAATATAATCTTGATCCATTAGATTGACAATCAGTCAGGAGACTTGAGGCTTGGTAACCTGAGAGAGATTTAATAAGAATCAATTAAAACAATTGTTATAAAAACGGGCATTTGGAAAATTTCCCTTGAAGTCAAAGAAATATTAAGAAACCAATAATGGAAACGAAGGGATGGAACTGCTTGATCCCTTTGTATCAGAGAGGTCCAAGAATGATTGTTCTCACTGGCAATGTAGATGGGCAATTTAGTGCAGCATTTGAGTGTTCTTTTACTTTAAAAAAAAATTAAATTCAGGATCATGATTAGGCATAGTTATAGTTCCATGCCAATGAGTCCTATATTTGGTGGGTAGGGACAGTATAATAGTGAGTGCATCTTTGATTCTGAGATAAGATGCACAAGTCATGATGTACAACAAGCATGATTTTTTAATAATGCCAACTAAATAAATTACCTTGGTGATAAAAATTGCTAAACAATATGAAGTTCAGGTTTATTTGGGAACCCAGGAAGCCTAGAGAACTGGCATTCTGTTTAATGACAAGTGCTTACTGGTCTCTCATGCTGCAGAATGGAGGACTTCCCAGGTTCATATTCAAAAATACTCCTCGGCTCAGAACGAAATTTCCTTGTGTCTACTTTTCTGTCTGGAGGATCCCAGTCATGCCTAGAAATCAACAACAAGTTACACATTAAAATCATTCTCTATGCTTAAAGCCATGGATAAAACCACTGAATATCTGTTTTCAAAGTTAATTATGATACAGACTTTTTAAAAGTGTCTCAGGATAAAATGTTATGCTGAAAAAAAAAATCACATGTATGTTCTGTTTTACATAAATGATTTAAAGAAAGCCATTTCTTTGTTTTCATGTTGTATGTTCCTCTGTTTTTTTTCCTACAAGGATGTGCCTCCTGCTGGTTCAGTACGTTACACAAGGGGTCTGTGCAATAGATATGCAGACAGTGATGTGCTAGTGAACCCCGGGGTCACAAATAGCAGCTGTGTATGTTTGTGTTTAGAGTAAGTGGCGGCTACCCGCCATTAAGTCCTGTGAGTTTATCCCATCACTCTGTGACCTGGCGTCCTTGATCTGAAGTGACAGGGAGTAATGTACACGTCGTGTTTGATCTTGTTTATCTTGCAAAGGGCATCGTAGTCTGTCTGCAAAAAGTGCAAAAGTTTCACTTGGGTTGCTGTCCGTAGGAGCAAATTGTGTGACAGGCTAGACCCTCCATGGTTTTACCCTTGAGAAACCAGAGCCTGGTATCTATTCTGTGCATAGGAGACCTTGGAGTCAGCTCTTTTTCCTGAACTAACATCCTTCAAGAGGCAGTCAAAGAGGGACTTCAAAAGTAAAACTCTTCTAGGTAGCTGAGGCTGAAGAAGGCTTCCTTTGGGAGGATCACTTTTGAGGAAGAAGAATTTTCTGCCTATAGATGGGGGCAGTTCTGGCCCATGGAACAGGATGAAATTCTGACTCTGTGCGAGGTTGGAGACACTCATATTCTGCAAGACAGGAGAGCTAGGGGAAAGCAGGTCCTGGCTTTCTAGTAAATTGATGAGCACTATTTGGCAGAGAAGAAAGCATTCTAGAAAATGTTAAGGGATTACCATGTTTCTTAAGGAAAGATTAATTTTTACTAGACATATAGGACAAATAATACATTTAAGTCTGAGTTAATCTTGGTTCTTTATGGTAGAGATACTGTTTTGTGTCTAGACTATTATTTCTCAAATTTAAGATATCATACCTGTAAACATATAATAATCATGAAGAGATGGCATTAAAGTCGAATCTCTTCACATATAATGTATGTCTTGTCTTTGTGCTGTCTTGTAACCTATTTGATCGTCAGTTACTCTTCATGGTACAGCAGGGTGTTGAATATAATTTCTGGAATGGGTCAGTTAGATGGATGCTTAATAACCACATTAATACTAAATAATCATTACATTTTTATTTATTATTGCTAGTATGGAATGAGCTGTGACTTTAGTCAGAGCCAAGTGTGAGTCTGGCTTGGACATACTAGCAGCATGAGTTGAGCAACTTACTTTGATTTTTGAAACTACAGTTTTTTTCCTCTCTAAAATAGGTTTAAAATAGAGCATGTCTCATTGGGTTGTGTTCAGAATTAAGTAATATTATACAGGAAAAGTACTTAGATGAGTGCTCGTAGTGAGGTCTCAATGAAGGTTACCTATAAGTAGGGCTATTAGTCATCATCCTAATAAAAATGGCACAATAAAAGTGTGTTTATAAATTTTTATTTTTGTTTAAATAGTTTCTGTAAATTATTTCAGTGGGGAAATTAAAATTAGTGTGTAGAAATGAGTCATAGGTGGACACCTGTTAACTAATGCCTTACTTATGAATAACCTTTTCTGTACTTTTGGATATCAGAGGGGAAATTTTAAATCATTAATAGTCCTAACAGTTTGGGGAACCTGAAATTTAACTGCATAGTCTCTGACCTGCTATGCCAAAGGGAGTGGGTGTCCATTATTTCTGTTTGTCATATGCATTTATTGATCAAAGAGTGGAGATGGCGCTCAGTTACTTCAAGTCTAACTAAGGTGACTAGGATATTATGAGGCAAGTGTTTGCTGCACTCTTGATAGAGGAGGTCACCATGGCACCTTTACTGATTAATAAGATGATATGTAGAAGGTTATACACAAACTATCTCGTAAGGTAAGCACCGATTCTTCTGCTGAATGCTGTGTGGAATTAGTTTTATCCTAAACTCACTGTTGGGCACTTTGAGGGGGAAAGCCTTACTTTTCTGTTGAAGACCGATCTCTTGCTCGAAATGGTGGAACCGGAGGAGGAATGGGCGGGGGAGGGACGGGGGACGAAGCATCCTTAAACGCATTGGTGCCGTTGTCGGAGTGGCTCTTGGAGAGCGGTCTGTAGGTCTGGGTCTTGGCAGCAGGATGTGACTGGGTACTGTAGGGCGAGTTGTATAGGCCTGTCGGGAAGCACAGCACGGCAGAACAAGAAAAGAACAGAGACAAGTAACGCTTTTAAAGTGCATTAAACTATTTGTAATAAATAAAAATTCTTCTATTTATTTACAAAATATCCCATGATTTTACCAAGATTATTATCGGTAAACATACTCATAATGCATGCATTGAATGATATGCTCTTGATTGATTAATACTATTAATCATTATTAATTCATTAATGTACTATAGGCACAAGCATTGGTTACAGTGAATCCTCATCAATTATTATGGAATTAGTAATAATTCAGACTGGTACTAGAAACAGACTTACAGATACTTAGCAAATTTGCTCCAGGATAATGTAAACTAATAACACGTTTCCAATTATCTTCTGTTACTTTAGAAGCTTTGATTTGTATATAGTAATTGACATGTTAATTACAATCATATAAAATATTGAGCAAGTTATCTACATGCTGTGCAAGGCATAAGGAAACTTAAACCCTCAATAAGCTCATAGTACATCTCTGGAAAAGAGACATGATTAGAATTATGATTGAAAATAATTGGTTACATATGATAAAGGCCACATGCGGAAACTTATATTAGGAATTAAGATTTTAGAAGATGGTTGATAGTTGGAGAAGATATAAAAAACCTAGGGCACTAGAGTGAGCCCTGAAGGATCGGTTTGGGCTGGTAGGGGAAGAGGTTGTGGAGATAGCAGAGGAAAAAAAGAGGCAGAAAGTGCAAAGCATAGAACAGCACCATACAAGGTTAGTAAAAGGGGAAGAGACTGACTAGAGTTGCTTTGTCTACGGATTAAATGGTAAAGCTCTCTAAAGGGCTCTGTGAGTTGATAGGTAACTGCTGTTCAATTTGTTAATTATTCATGGATGCAAACCTCAGTATGAAAAATAATTATAAAAATTCTGAATTTCCTGCCACCTCAGTCTTTTGAGCTATTACTAATTTCACTCCTCTGCTTCTCTTGGAAGCCCATGCACATTGGCTATGACAAATAAGATACAGTCTCTACACTTTGTTTTGCTTCAGTCCCACAGTGCTTTTTAAGAACAAAACAGACCCAAAATGGAGTCACTCATGCTAAGCCCCACGTCATGAAACCGAGACTTAACTTAGTTACAGTTTTGACTCTCCCAGAAACAGAATCTTAAACCAGTCCATCAGAAGTTGCCTGGTCAGCATGAGTTAGACACTCTGCCTGACAGACCTCTACCCTCCCCTCAAGGAGAGTGACCTTCTAGCAACGGGCTGGTTTTTCTCCTTGGTATGACTTCTTGTTCCTGCTTCCCTCTGCCTATTTAAATTCTTTCCTTGTGTTCAGCTCCTAGGAGGTCCTTTCTGTCTGCTAGATTGAATGCCACCTGATTCATGAATTGTCATATAAAGTCAATAAGATCTTTGAAATTTTCTCATTTGGGTTTTGCATTTTAACAGGCTAAACCCAAGAGGGGAGTTGGGAGTACCTCTGACCAGGATATAAAAGTTGAGGGACTCTTAGGCGGTCGCCTGTTATCATCTAGAGGAGTGAGGGCTGAAAGCCAGATTCTTGCAGCTTGTTGAGCTTGTTCTGCTTGTATTTTTTTTTTCTCTATTTGTCCTTGGACGCTAGTAGCAAAATCCTCAACAGTTAAAAAGGCCCAAGTGCTGGCCTTCAAGTGTCACAGAGAGGGCAACCTCATCTAGTTCAGGGGCCAGGCTGACCCAGGGGACACTGAGAGGAGGCCGCAGCTGCCAAAGGGGACGTAGGCCCCCAAGCCTGCTATAAGAGGGGAATACAGACACAGTGCTGTAGTCCTGAGCCCGGAACTGGCAAGTAACTGGAGGCCCTGTGCAGGATCCCCCGATGTGATATTTAGAAGACAGCTGTAATCAGAAACATTTTTTAGGGGCCCCTCATTCTAGCCTGCAGCCATTCCCAAGACACCAGCTCACAGAAACACTAGTGGAAACGCCCAGGGCTGAAGCCGTTCCATCATGACCACTGGCAACTGAGTCAGAAGAGTGGTCTGGCAAACTGGGATTTTTAAAAAGCTTTCTATGAATGGTTGCATTTGGAGCAAAAGCATGGACAGGGTCACAAAATACTTTGCTTGACTTGTTTTATAGTGAAGTGTAATCTGAAAGATCTGACGCAATTGTAAGGATTCTTTACTGATAAAAGGAGACCTTTATCTTACTTTGTACCCCTATTACAGTGGGTTCTTCCCTGCTGTCCTTCATATTTTGGTTAAACATTCCTGAAGCTGAGAATAAACTAACAGTGGGGAAGAAGCAGATAAAATAGTATTAGTTCTCATTTGCATGAGAAAAGATCCACTTTTTTTTGTTACACATGCTGAGAAAAGAAAGAGAGAGACACATGCACAAAAGCATCTTCCTAATTGTAGAAACTGAAATCGTGCACTCAGAGTGGTTAAAAAAAAGTGGTAAGTTCTTCCACGCATGGCAAGGCACAGTGTATTCATGGCAAGCAAGGAAACCAGCCTACCTGCATTATATGTATAAGGAGTATTATACATGTCTGTGTCATCATCTAGAAAATGAAACATAAATATTATGGTAATACAGATTTGGTCACCACATCCTATTGAGATGGCAGAACTTCAGGGAAACAACAGATCTGTTAGAAAGCTAACACGGTTTGCCTAGTTCATAATACCAGTTTAAAATGTTCAAATATTATGTTTTGGTTTGTTTTGCTGGGCCTCTGCAAATTGACTTTTCTGGGCTGTAACAGCTTTGCTCTGCTGCCCACTTCACAGCATACGGACGTCAGTCCTTTCCCCCCCTTTCCACCTGTTCTGGATCATGAATTTCCTTTAGTAAGTGCTTTAAAGATCTCTTATCAACTTGGTGAGACCCAGCTATGGCCCACTCTCTTGACACAGGGTGGATCTGTGAGGACAGAGGAATCATGAGTCTGTTTAAGCAGACAATAGCCAGGCTTGTTTATACTGTGAACAGGGAAGGATGAATGGATAAGGCCAGAACCTCTGGTACTCCTTGAGGGTCATCTTCTAAGAGGCTTTCTGGCAGCTCAGGGGTGAAGAAGAAGCACAGGTGTCTGGGAATTGAGGGGTGATCTAAGAATAAGGGCTTCCCTGGTGGCTCAGATGGTAAGGAATCTGCTTGCAATGCAGGAGACCCCAGGTTTGATCCCTGGGTCGGGAAGATCCTCTGGAGAAGAAAATGGTAACCCACTCCAGTATTCTTGCCTGGAGAATTCCATAGACAGAGGAACATGGCAGGCTCCAGTCAATGGGGTCACAAAAAATTGGACAGGACTGAGTGACTAACACAACACTAAGAGTAAGGAGGAGTGTTGAAAAGAAGGGAGGGCCATGAAGTTTGCTAGAGTCTTGACATTTTGTGTGAAACAAAACTGCACAGAAGAGTACTTATTCTTCCACCCACAAAGACCTGATCAGAAAACAGAACTACATACCCGGCTTGTGTACCATGTGGATTTGCTTAAACATGGTCTTGTACCAGTCCTTCGGTCTGTCAACTGTCTGTAAAAGAAAATGTCCCAAAGTTACAAAACTGGTCGCAAATAGACGTTGTTCCGCTTTCTATATTTTATCCTTTTTCATAGCAGATTCGGTTCTGTAATACAATTTTCTCTTTATTATTTCATGATGACAATATCACATTACTGACCAGGGGATTTTTGTAGAAACTAACACCTGTGGCTGGTGATTTGTTATGTAAGTAAATATTGAAACACTCAGGTCAATACTGTTTGGGTAACAAAAGATGTATTAATACATTTCTGGTCAATAAGCTGATATCACTAGACAGCATATTAAAAAGCAGAGACATTACTTTGCCAACAAAGGTCCGTCTAGTCGAGGCTATGGTTTTTCCTGTGGTCATGTATGGATGAGAGAGTTGGACTATAAAGAAAGCTGAGCGCAGAATTGATGCTTTTGAACTGTGGTGTTGGAGAAGGCTCTTGAGAGTCCCTTGGACTGCAAGGAGATCCAACCAGTCCATCCTAAAGGAGATCAGTCCTGGGTGTTCATTGGAAGGACTGATGTTGAAGCTGAAACTCCAATACTTTGGCCACCTCATGTGAAGAGCTGACTCACTGGAAAAGACCCTGATGCTGGGAAAGATTGAGTGCAGGAGAAAAGGGGACAACAGAGGATGAGATGGTTGGATGGCATCACTGACTCAATGGACATGGGTTTGGGTGGACTCCGGGAGTTGGTGATGGACAGGGAGGCCTGGCGTGCTGCGATTCATGGGGTCGCAAAGAGTCGGACACGACTGAGTGACTGAACTGAACCGACCCACAGTTTGTAAACATATTACCCCTTGTTTGAGTTTAGGATGAGCTGGAATATTATATGCTATGGTTTTTTTCCAGATCACAGTTGTGCCCAACCCTGGGTAGTTGATATTTCCACAAGCTTATTTATATAAAATTAGCTAAACTGAGCAAATTCTGAGAGACAGTGAAGGACAGGGAAGCCTGGTGTGCTGCAGTTCACAGGGTTACAAAGAGTTGGACCCAACTTAGTGACTGAACAACAACAAGTTGAATCAAAGCTATAGTTTTGTAATTATAGTTCATAGTTATAGTTTTTTGTTGCACTCCTTTTGGTGATAATTATCATTATCCATAAAAACTTGTTAGTATACTATTCAATACATTATTTTTAAAATTAACTGGGCAATATTTTGGATGCAAACTGTATTCTGATCATTGGCTTAGAATTAGAGAAATAAAAATTTGATATTTACTAGTGTAAGTTAATAAAATACTGAATATAGTAAATAATTTAGTGTCCTGGAGCAAGTCCAAAAACTTAGCTATTGCTTCAAAACTCCTTTAACATAATAATAAAATGTTGGCAGTATTTGCTGTGCTAAACTGCAAGTTCCTTAAAAGCAGAAGCTTCTTATCCACTCTGCTTTTGACATAATGTAAACAGTAGGCTACATTGGAAAGCTGAGATTAATGTCAGATCAACCTAGATTCAATTCTTGGTTCCTTTAATTACTGTTTAATATTTCCCAGCAATGTGAATTTGGGCAAGTGAGGTAACCTTTTAGAGCCTCAGTTTTCTCTAAGATGAAATAATTATATCCACATCATAGAATTGTTATGGAAAATGAAAGAGACAGTGTATGCAAAAAGATCTAAAACAGTGGCTAGAATATAAGAAATGTTCCATAAGCCATAATAGTAGAAAATCTCAAATATTTACAGAATAAAAGAATGGATGACCTAGGTTTTTGGATGGAAGTCTGCCTAATAGTATACCTGTAAATGGGTGCCTATGCCTTATAATCATAATCAAGATTTTGCTTGGCAAGCTGTTCACCTCAGCTCTTCCAGGGTTATTCCGGTAAGAAACATGACTGTTCTGTCTATAGTAACTAAAT
>NW_011494622.1:4868198-4874151 GCF_000754665.1 Bison bison bison
TAGTAACTAAATATACCATTTTTTAGATGGTTCTCTTCATATAAAATATTCTGTTAGGACAGCCATAAAAGTAATCATGTGTTTGTTACACTGAGCTTTGGTGTACATTTTGTATCCTGATTTTTCTCTCCAGTGTGGACATTGTGATTTTTTTCTGGAAACTGAGAGTTTGTCCTATATCTAAATTTCTTTTGCTAAGAATATCTGATTCTGATAATCACGACAAATAGAGTACCATCAAGGGCTACCTGACTTTGTTGGAAATTGCTTCTTCATTCATTTTAGGCTCTTTTTACAGTGGAAATATTGGGTAGACTTATACTCAAATGGTGGGAGCTGGTGGGGGAGGAAGTGACAAAGCAAAGTCTAGCTGTTATTTGCTTGTTTAAACAAAGTAGCTGAACTTGTATTTTTAAGGGACATTTAGTTTCATAAAAGATGGATTTCTTTTTTTTTTTTTATTAAGCTTTGATTCCTCTGTAGTCTTTAGCAATAAAAAATAAGAAATAACACTGTGTAAACATGTTTCCCAGCCATACCTGAACACCACCGATGGCAATGGGGAAGCTGAATAAGTGAGTTATATCACTGTATATGGCAAGGTATCCTGACAGACGGGATTTTTTTTTTCCCTTCACTTGCTAGAGGGCACATATCAGGCAGGATCTTCGTTGTGCCATCTGCTAGCTTTATATGGTGAGCACTGAGATACCAGGAAATGCCCAAGTTGGTTGACAAAGAGGAATATGAACCTGGTAAATGGGAACACTTAACCTCTCCATCTCTTTCTCAAAGAAGTCCTCTAAGCATTTAAAGTTCCTTTTATATATGTCCTCATGTAGGTTGTTACAGCAAATGGTGAGATTAAGTAAACAGAAGTCTACTTGAATTTGAGAAAGTTTACTGTCTTATGTGTTCTTCAAAATGGTTTTGCATGGACAGTAGCTATTAGTAAACCACTCTTTGGTTGTTTTCTCTAACTTGGCTGAATAAACCTGAAAATTTACATTCCTGTAGTTTACAAAACATCAGAATTCTACATTGATTTATCAGGCAGAGATTTCCAAAAAGGGAAAAGACACGTATTTTCCACCCACCAGTGTTCATTGTTCTGTTCTGTTTTTGCCCCTTTCCAGCTTTGAAAAGGCTCTACTCGTGTTATATTTGAGGTAGAAGAAAAGAATCTTGTATTTCACTTAACTAGTTGGCCTTAATTACACAGTCTCGTGGGAGCTGGACCCCAGCGGGTTTTGTTGTTGTCGTTAAGGATGGCAGTAAAAGGCTGGCACAGACGTCCCAGGTCACATGAGAGAGGGCAGTCTGGGGAGCTGCTCCCCTTCCTGCAAATAGCTCAAAGGTGCGTTTGTTTAACTCTTGGCTTTCTAGAGTTTCTAGGTGACTTTAGAAAATTCTGTGTCCTTGGTCTATGGAAATCGAGAGAGACAATGTGTATAAAGGGACCTAGCACAACACCTTGGAGAAGGCAATGGCAACCCACTCCAGTGTTCTTGCCTGGAGAATCCCAGGGACGGGGGAGCCTGGTGGGCTGCCGTCTATGGGGTCGCACAGAGTCGGACAGGACTGAAGCGACTTAGCAGCAGCAGCAGCATACCTAGAATATGTCTAAAATGAGCCTACAGTCTAAACTGTCTAACTGAGACCGTGAGACTATAAAATGGTACACTGACACAGCACTGCCTTTGGTGTGCACCCTGAGCGGAAAGCCCATGTGAAGTAATGTAAGTCAGATAATCATTGCTTTCTATGCGGATGAGAAGGGAAAACAGCCTTGGAGATTCTTGGCCTGCTGTGGCTCCGAGATGGCCTGACTCCACATTTATAAACACAGCTATACTTGGGGATGTGCTGTGCGGGGCTGACAAATAAGAAATGTGAATGAGTCTTCAGACCTGTACCTTTTTTGTAAACTTTGAAACGTCTACAGAGGAGCCTGGCTGTACATAAAAATGCTGGTTCCTTATAAGGAACTTCTGAGTTGCTTATATTTTATTTTCTGTTTTATAGAAGGGAAGCTTGCATTGAATGTCTAGTATATGCGTTTGTTTATGCATATCTAAACATGCTTTCCATTTGGCAATAGATAAAACACAATATAAGATTTTTAATATTTTTTGACTTTTCATTAACCATCTCTAACATCTCGGTTTTTTCCTTTTAAAATGTGAAAAGCAAGGCCTTGTTATTTAAGAAAATTATATCTAATGGATAAAAACAGTTCTAACTTTGCAGTGTACTGACTTAAAAACACACCTAGAGGTCTCAGATAAAATAAGAGAGTCTATATAACTGTGCAGAATCAGGAATCTCTAATTTGTGTAACTATTATGTTTCAAGGGTCAATTTAACAAAACCAGTGACACTGTACCAGTCTGACACTGTATCCCTACTCTATTACGGGAAAAACATTCTAATTAAAGTATTTGGGAAACCTTAAAAAAGAAATATACAAGGAAGCGCCACCACCAGAAACATGCAGTCACTGTAAGATTAAAAGTGTTAGTCCGATCGCAAACTTTTCCTGTCACTTAAATATGACAACCATTGGTGCCAACATAGATTTTTTTAGGTCTTTATAATTAGCCACATTCAACATCCCCAGAATCTCATGAGTCTAAAGCCCTAGCAATGACTCTACAGACTTACCTTCTGGCTTCCCTTTCTAATACAGATGCTTGGAATAATCACTTTTTAACTCTTCTCTCAGATCGTGGGATCCATATAATAAATGCAAATTCAAGAAGAGAAGAACCTCACCCACCCTCACTCTCTCGTTCGTTTTGAGCAGATTCCAATTGCCCCAGATCTTTTTCTAATCTAATGCCCGTCTTTTCCTCTCTGCACTCTCGTCTTTGGCCCGGCAGGCAGGTTTGCATTCCAAACCAGGAGCCCTCCGCAGCCTCCCAGCCAGGTATGCGGACCCGTGTATGCAGATGGCGCTGCGGTCGCTCCCCGCCCCCCAGTTTCACCTGCAGAGGCGCGGCGGCTCTCATCCTGGCGCCCGGTCTTCTTCCCCGCAGGCTAGCACAAACCTCCTCTCCAAGTGGACTGGCTCAGCAGGCAGCTGCCTGCCCGAGCTCGGCCTCTGCCGCTGCTGAACTTTGCCAGAAGGGGCTGCCCTGACGCACTGAGCAATGGTCTGGCAGAGTTTACAGACTGGAGGAAAAAAAAAAAAACCCAACCCAAACACTTCCACTGATCGCCCCGGAGAGCTCTCGGCAGGCACAGCCGACGAGGGACACTCAAATGTGATGTGTATTTTCCTCGGACAGCTTTTCCTTTCTCTGACATGAACTCCCTTCCCTCCAATCATCAGGCTTCTCAACTCCCAATCCAGGGCTCCCAATCTCCTGGCGGTAAGGCACATCCATCTCCAGACACAAATCACTGGCTTATTTGCTGTGCACGTGGGAATTCAGTGCAGCCAAAGAATTCACATTTAATTCTCCCTTCTCTCTTCTCTCTCTGTTGCCTTAACACTCCTTGGTAAAAGGTGAAGGCAAACAAAGCTTACTTCTATCATCTCACAGAATCACAATTTTCGTGCTTTTTAAATTGAAATAGAGAGATTGGGCCATTATCTTCAATGGACAGTTCCTTTTCTCTGCTGCACACAGCATAATATTCATGAGAACTCAGATGGCACAGAGGGCAATCCTCATTATATAAGAGTGTAGGAATGCACAAAGCCACCGACAATCCATCCTTTGTGGAGATTTGCACAGCCCCGGAGCAAAGCGGGCACTGGCATTTCCTACCGTTCTGATTGCCGTGGGGATTCCGGATTCATCCACTGGCCCGATCCCTGGGTAGTGGGGTGCCTTGATGACTGTCACTCTCTTTTCCTCCTCGGAGGACCTGTACAGTGGTATCGAGCTGCCCACGCTGCCGTCCAGAGACTGAGCATGCTGGGGGTATGCCTCCGAGGAATCTGCAGAGAAGATGTGAAATATAGTTGATGCACAGGGAATCAGAGTAATGAAGCCTCATATTCATGCCTACTGTAATACAGTCTATTATAATTATCTGTAATTACATAGTTATATGTGATTAATTATGCATAAATATGTAATACTATGTGCTTCCCTGGTGGCTCAGACTGTAAAGAACCTGCCTGTAATGCAGGAGGCCCAGGTTTGATCTTTGGGTAGGGAAATCCCCTGGAGAAGAGAATGGCAATTCACTACATTATTCTTGCCTGGAAAATCCCATGGCTAGAGGAGGCTGGTGGGCTACAGTCCATGGGCTTGCAAAGAGTCAGGCATGACTGAGCCAATAACACACATGTAATACTACATTTATAAATAAATATAGAGTGTATTTGCATCAGTATATCTTCTAGCTCATTTATCTTAAATTTGAGTCACTCATTTTTAACATGTAGGTATATATTGAACCAGGCTCCTTTGTCCATGAGGATTCTTCAGGCAAGAATACCAGAGTGGGTTGCCATGCATTCCTCCAGGGGATCTTCCCAACTCAGGGATCGAACCCAGGTCTCCTGCTTTGCAGGCAGATTCTTTACCATCTGAGCCACCAGGGAAGCCCAAGAATTCTGGAATGGGTACCCTATCCCTTCTCCAAGGGGATCTTCCTGACCCAGGAATAGAACTGAGGTCTCCTGCATTGCAGGCAGTTCTTTACCAGCTGAGCTACCAGGGAAGCTCCGTATTATATCTATAAATAAATACAGAGTGTATTTCCATCACTATTTCTTTTAACTCCTTTATCTTAAATTTGAGCCGCTCTTTGTTAACATGTAGGTATATACTGTTCGGACCTCTGAAAACAAGATCTTCATCATTCAGTGACAGGGGTTAAGGGAAGAATAGTATTTGTTGAAAGACCATGTGGCCGTGTGGCCACCACTGTGTTAAGAAAGTGCTTTTGAGATTTTTCTGGTGGGTCTAGTGATGATGACTTCCTAATCACCTCAGGAAATCTTCACATCCAAACATATACTTGGATGTTAAGGCATATGGTTAAAGAAATGATCATAAGCTATTAGTATTAATTTTTATCTAAGACTCTATGATGGCCAGAATAGCTTTGTTTTTACTTTAAAGAAGCAAAAACCATGACTTCTCACCCCTGGGATGTGAAAGTTGCCATAAGCATACAGTGTGGCTGAGATTTATCACATTCTTATTTTCAAGCCATCTTTGTTAACTTTTGGTGTACTTTTGTAAGAAACAAAGAGGACATAGGTGTACTATATATTCCACTTATAGTACCTGGGTATTTATACATTATTATCATTTATTTAGTACAATTGATGATATACTTTCTGTTTTTCTACAGTAAATTTCAAAATTTTGCTGACCAAGTATGACTCTCAGCCATGGTTTTGCAGGTTTGTTACTCATGTAACTTGGGTCTTTTTTTTTTTTTTTTATGTGGATAAGGAAGTCTTTATGTCAGGGTAGCAGTCATTGATTACATATAAGTATAGATATAGATATAGCAGATCTAAAAAAATCTAAAAAGATATGACTGTGTTTTGTAGCAGAACTTCATAAGATATTTTTAAAAATTGACTCATCATTATAAGGATAAATAAAGATAAGACCTCTTCAAACTAAAATCCATTGTAACATTTATAACTTCTATACTCCGATTATGTTTTAGTTTGCAACAGAAAGGCTTTTTCAGTCCATTTCAATTCATGATGAAGGATAAATAAGGCTAAGAATAAAACTGCATTATGTGCTATTGTATATAAAAGTAATATCTTTCCCAAGCAACTCCAAATTAAGATGCAAAGTGATACTTGACTCTGATTTTGCATTTAATTATGGAAAGGATTTGAGTGGACACCACGATGCTAGTATTTCTATCAAATATTTTTTGAGCACTGAGTATGTGCAAAGTCCCAGTCTAAATGGTGTTCAGTTCAGTCACTCAGTCGTGTCCGACTCTTTGTGACCCTATGAAT
>NW_011494622.1:4874339-4874510 GCF_000754665.1 Bison bison bison
AGTTTCAGCTTTAGCATCATTCCTTCCAAAGAACACCCAGGGCTGATCTCCTTTAGAATGGACTGGTTGGATCTCCTTGCAGTCCCAGGGACTCTCAAGAGTCTTCTCCAACACCACAGTTCAAAAGCATCAATTCTTCGGCGCTCAGCTTTCTTCACAGTCCAACTCTCA